>NC_065451.1:206900088-207220968 GCF_917563875.1 Diabrotica virgifera virgifera | reverse complement strand
TACTACGGGAATTTATATATAAAATTTAAAATAAACCCCATTTTCGTTTTCAGCACCATCAAAAACATACAGTATGACTAACATTGGCCATTCACCTCTCCGTGGTCAGTACCTGGTCATTTTAGCCTGCCGCTAGCTTATTTGCCTAGTTTGATCGTATGACCTAGCTATACATACTCTTCGACACTTTCGATCTCACAAACATCTAAGTTGATTGTGATATTTTGATTTCTCATAACTTTTGTTTCTTTTTTTGTTTTGTTTTAAAACGAAACATACTGCATATAAAAAAAATATACACCCTTTTTGCCATCGGCAAAAAGAACTAAAAAAGAGAAACTTATCTTCGAAAAATGTTCGTTTAGCGTAAGAAATTTAAACCTTTTATTTTATGCGCCCATAACATTTTAATAGTAATGTGAATGTAACCAAGTACGCAAAGTTAAGGGCTTTTTTAAAGCTATCATTATTATGTTTATCGTTAACAAGAATGAAAAATGATCTTCTAGATTCTAGAGGAAATTAATAAATTTATCAAAGAAGCTCCAAACAATGAATATTCGCTTTTTCGAAATAAAATATAAAATTTAGGAATAATAATTTTTTAGTATTTATGTGATAATTATCGGAATTTCGGGCATTTTCCAAATGAATCAACTTTATAGAGGTTCTAAAACTGTTTTATTGTGGCATGTTTGTGTTAAACTAACAAGAAAACGTTAATTAATTAAAAAAAAACATGAAATCCTTTATAAAAGGTATATTTGTTAAAATTCCTATACAGGGCTACATCATAAAACAAACAGAACTAGTTTTCAATCGGTTGACCGATCATCATCAGTGTTTCTTGAATCAAACATGCTAACCACCAAAGTAAAAACATTAGGGTAAAAACATATAAAAATGCTTCCACACAGCCATAATGTGAACAAGTCAAATTTAGCTCAAGGGTACCACGAGCGTGAAACATTGGATATTTTGTACCGGGTGTCCCAATAAGAATGGCTCTCGGCCATATCTCAGGAACCGTTTATAGTACAGCTTTGACAACAAAATATTTATACCAAAAGTTGCCTCGGGAAAAGCCTGGAAATTATTTTCATAATTGTAGGTTCACCTCTAGAGGGCGTAATTGAATATCAAAAATTAAAAAATCAAAATTTTACAAAATTTACCTAACGAAAGGGCCCTGGAAATTCAATCATCGTATTCTTCATAAAATTCTGCGCATATTTTATTTCACAAGTTTAAGTCTACCTTTGCAAATAAGAGGTGGGGGTGAGTGGGAACCTTCTTATGAAAAAATGGCCTGTAAGTCCGGTTCTGATAAATCGAATTTTGGTCTTGTTGAAAACAGCTCTTTTTCATCAATGTAAGAGTCTTATTTTCAAAATAGCCTAATAAGTAATATGCAAGCTGGGAGGCGGTATTTAATTATTTTCAGAAATCTAGTTTTCTTTGGAAAATATTAAATACAAGTATGCATTTTTAATCCTGTATTACAAAATTAGACCAAATTAGCAACATAACACCGAAAACCGCATGTTGATACCTTTTTTCTATCTCGAGCTATCTTAAGAAATGTGTAAATTTTAAACATAACTGATACTGTCACCGGTAAACGAGGTTAAGGAAAAGTAGTGTGCTATGGAAAAAACAAATATACATTTTCCAGATGTAAACGTATATAATTAATTAAAACAACAATAAGACAAACAACACTATAAAATACAACAAAGAAATAAAAGCAACTACTTACTTAGTCTCAGTGACTACCTAAATGTTCAAAGTGTTGCCCATCATTTACTCTTTGAAGAGTAGATTGAATAGCAGCAGATTTAACTGTTTTATACTTTTATTTATGAGGTCGGATTAAAGACCTTGTTTTTGCCGCTAGGCCCACTACTCGAGAAAACATGATCTAGAATCTAGAGAATACGAAACGCCATTCAAAGCATTACGAAAGAAGAAATTGAGACTGCTGTTCAATCTACTCTTGAAAGAGTAAATGCTTGCATTGAAAAGGATGGACATCAATTTGAACATTTAGGTCGTCACTAAGTAAGTAGTTGCTTTTAATTCTTTGTTATATTTTATAGTGTTGTTTGTCTTATTGTTGTTTTAATTAATTATATACGTTTAAATCTGGAAAATATTTCTTTATTTTTTTCATAGCACACTACTTTTCCTTAACTTCGTTTACCGGTGACATTAACAGTTGTTTAAAATTTACACGTTTCTTAAGATATCTCGATGGAGAAAAAAGGAATCGACATGCGGTTTTCGGTATTATGTTGCTAATTTGGTGTAATTTTGTAATACAGGATTAAAAATGCATACTTGTATTTAATATTTTCGAAATAAAACTAGATTTATAAGAAGGTTCCCATTTACCCCCGCCTCATATTTGCCAATGTAGACTTATGCCCGATTTCACCAACGATATCTAAACAGTTGCCTTATTAAGTAATTCTTATCGATAGGAACTTCCTAAGTCAGTACTTAAGAACAATAGCGTTTCACAACTAAAAGAACTGTTTATCTAGGAAATTCTTTCCTAGGTATTAATTCGGGTACGTTTGAACTATTTTTGATAAATAAAAAGATGAATAAGATGACATTTCCTTACTTTTTTGATTATTTGTCAAAATTGTTTGCTTGCTAAGTTGGTTTTATTCAGTTTTGTACCTACTGTTATAGTTATTTTATTTAGTAGTTATAGTTATTTGTGAATTCAGTTTGTTAAGTTTTGTATGTTATTTGTATATGTACATTGAAATGGAGGAAAAGAGTTGTAAATTTCACATATATGACGAAAAATTAAAGTTAGGTGAATTGTCATTAATGAAATAATTTTAAAATAAATACCATGTTAAAAATTGCTTCTTTTATTATTAATTTTTAATGATAGACTTTTAGTGAGATCATGAATGGGTTTTTGAAATACTAGTTTGTTAGGTAGTAGGTAGACTACATAATTTTGACAATAGACCTGTAAAAAACTCCAAACGATTTTCTATATTTTCCAACACATATTATATTATTAATATAAAAGATAACACAAAACTACGACAAATATACCTAATATTACAGAATAACAGAAAAATTTAAGTAAGAAACAAATTATTGACCAACGTCAAAAGTAATATCTAAAGTTTAGTAGTCCAGAAAGCCACTGCGCATCCGCTAGGAAAAATATTCTAATTCAGATTTTTTGCACAATCTTACTCAAAAAGGACTCCTTTTAACAAATTTGCATGTTGCCAGGACCAAAAGGTGGTCAAAAATTTTTTAAACGTGTTTTTTTTTGTTTTTTTTCCTAAAATTATTTTTTTTTTTCATGGAAAAAAGTTTTTTTTAGGTTTTTTGGATCATTCCAAACAGAAAAGGTCTTTAGTGACTTTTCTCTAAAAATGATAGTTTTTGACATATAAGCGATTAAAAATTGAAAAATTGCGAAATCGGCCATTTTTAACCCTCAAAAACTATGTGAAAAACTGAAAATTTGAATGTTGCCAAGGTAGGCAGATATTCTTTAAACATCGATTGATGAAATCCCGAAGAGGTTTTTGCAATACAATATTCAAAAGTCCTATTTTTTTTTAATTGATATTCAAGCGTGCTCGACACTATTTTCCACCGACAGTATTGTGCAAATGAAAGGAATAAATTCGTTATTTCGTAAACCGACGACTTTGAGGAAAAATCCCGAAATAGGTCGATTTTTATTTTTAAGTTATGATATTGTGGCATATATGGTATACTAGTGACGTCATCCGTCTGGTCGTGATGACGTAATCGATGATTTTTTTAAATGAGAATAGGGATCGTTTGGTAGCTCATTTGAAAGGTTCTTCAATTCTCTATTCAGTAATGTAAACATTTACATAATTATTTATACAGGGTGTCCTTCTACTTCTTTTTTTGTCAAATAATTTAATTTAATAAAATTTTTTTGGACACCCTGTATAAATAATTATGTAAATGTTTATATTACTGAATAGAGAATTGAAGAACCGTTCAAATGAGCTAGCACACGACCCCTATTCTCATTTTAAAAAATCATCGGTTACGTCATCACGTCCAGATGGATGACGTTATTAGTATATAATATATGCCACAATATCATAACTTAAAAATAAAAATCGACCTGTTTCGGGATTTTTCCTTAAAGTCGCCGGTTTACGAAATAACGAATTTATTCCTTTCATTTGCACCATACTGTCGGTGGAAAATAATGTCGCGCACGATTGATTAGCAATTAAAAAACAAAGAAGTTTTAAATATTGTATTGCAAAAAACTCTTAGGGATTTCATCAATCGATGTTTAGAGAATATCTACCTACCTTGGCAACATTCAAGTTTTCAGTTTTTCACATAGCTTTTGAGGACTAAAAATGGCCGATTTCGGAATTTTTCAATTTTTATTCGCTTATATGTCAAATACTATCATTTTTAGAGAAAAGTCACTAAAGACCTTTTCTGTTTGGAATGATCCAAAAAACCTAAAAAAAACTTTTTTCTATGCAAAAAAAATAATTTTAGGAAAAAAACAAAAAAAAAAACCTTTAAAAAATTTTTGACCACCTTTTGGTCCTGGCAACATGCAAATTTGTTAAAAGGAGTCCTTTTTGAGCAAGATTGTGCAAAAAATACGAATTAGAATATTTTCCCTAGCGGATGCGCAGTGGCTTTCTGGACTATAGGGAGATCGAAAACCGTATCCTAACGTAAGGTAATGCTTAAGCGGTTTAGGCAATTCTTATGGTATGGTGAAATCCGTTTTAGAGTTAGGAAGTACCTAAATCCACTTAGGTAATTCTTAAATATTTAGGTATCGTTGGTGAAATCGGGCATTAAACTTGTGAAATCAAATATCCGCAGAATTTTATGAAGAATACGATGATTGAATTTCCAGTGCCCTTTCATTAGGTAAATTTTGTGAAGTTTTGATTTTTTAATTTTTGATATTCAAAATACGCCCTCTAGCGGTGGACCCACAATTATGAAAATAATTTCCAGGCTTTTCCCGAGGCAACTTTTGTTATAAATATTTTTTTCTCAAAGCTGTACTATAAACGGTTCCTGAGATATGGCCGAGAGCCATTCTTATTGGGACACCCGGTATATCCATATGTATCATCATAACCATCATATTTATATGTTCCCATGACGGATTAATTTTAAAGGCTAATATTTTTACTTTGGCGGTTAGCATGTTTGAGTCAAGAAACACTGATGATGATCGGTCAACCGATTGAAAACTAGTCCTGTTTGTTTTATGATGTAGCCCTGTACAGGAATTTTAACAAATATACCTTTTATAAAGGATTTCATGGTTTTTTGTAATAAATGGTATACAGCCAACTACAGGAAATTTTTTCCTTGTGGATTTTTTTAATTAAAAAAACTGTAATACCAATGTCAGCATTCTATTTTTTATATTTATAACTCCAATCCCTGATAAACTTTGTAAATAATAGAGGTGGGAACGAATATGTTTAACAGTTACAAAAAAAATTGCGATAGGAAAATAAATAATTTAAATAATACAAAAATAAATGGCTGCACTGAGAGAAACATGTATTTCTGAAGGGTTGACCTGAATACCAGTTCCTATCGCGGTGTAAGCAAATTGTTTGACTGCGATGATTCTATAGCAGATGAAGAGATAAAAAAAGAAAAGCCGACGAAGTTTTGTATGCTTTTAAACAATATAAAAAACAACCAAATCTTCAAAGAAAGATAACGTTTCTAACAAAGAAATGCTAATGCAAATGATGAGTATGTTGCAGAATCTCAAAGAGGATTAGAAATAAGAATCCAACAAAAATTACAAGCGAATGAGATGAATAAATATCTGAGGAAATAAAAGAACTCAAAAAGGAACAAAGCGCAAGCGAAAAAGAGATATGTAATGAAGAATACTAATAAAAAGGTAATGCAAGAAATTAATATTTTGCGGAGAGAAATAATGAGTTCCAACGAAAGAATCCAAAAACTTTCCTGTAAATTCGATTATTCTTTTTTATTGTTTAAGATATTGAACATTATACCTTCTTCTTCTGTTTACTTTAAGTTTTTTTTCTCAGGCCAATTTCATCTTTATTTTCGCCTTAACTAGCATGTGGTCTGAACTCACATCTGCTCCTCGTAGGCTCCTAACATCTTGTATCTCCATTTTGAGCGGATCAGTATTTGGTCGATTTGATTTCTATATCATCTTCCTGGAGACCTCCACTTTTCCTTGTGTATCTTTTAAGCATACTTCCACCTATTATAATTTTGTATCAGAAAAATAAAATATAATTGTACTACAAAAAAAAATTCAAAAACGATCACTGCGATATTACTTGTTCTTTATTCAAAAAAAAAATGACTTATTACTGTTTTAATTTGTTATTTTACAAAATCTAAAATCTCTTTTAAAAATAGAAAAAGCTCAACAGTTTTCATGTTATCACAACCTGTACTTATATTCCCAATCTTTTCACTAATAACATATTTCGACAAATTATTCTTTATGGAATTTTGAAAATAATATTTACCTTTTACTTCCTTCGGAAACAATTTACTGACACGCAAACAACATACTTTTATTCTGGATATAGATTTATTACAGTTTGAATTACTTTTAATGCCCGTATATCGAAAAGGCTTGACATCTTTTCCATTGATGTTTTGTTGATGTTTCAATTTGAATGACAATTCAATGGACAACTACAAATAAAAATATTGGTCCGTTTACATAATAAAAAATACAGTTTTTTATGTCATTTTATAAAAAAACAATATTTTATTAATTGAAGTTATTGTTATTTTTTTTATTTAGCTTAAAACAGACTTTTTTTTATTTATTTACATAAAGTACCTATAAACAGACTTTAAAAATAATAAAAATGATTATTTTTGTTAACAAAAATTGTAGGTTAACTTAAAAGCCTCTTAAGGCCATTGGCATGGTGCATTTGATTTTGCAATCAGATTATAATGTGTAGTGTGTATGTTGAGTAAATGTATTGTTAGTTGGTAAAGTCGACTTCATTGTCTTTACAAAGAGACGTTAATTGCATCCGAACGTCTGCCTTTCCTCAGGTGAGTACCTACCGATCCCACAAGGATAGACATGTTATTTACTATCGTCATTAACGCCAAAATAGACCACAAACAGCATGATTCGGAGATTGTAGTTAAAGCTCACTGACATGACGATATAAACGAAAGGGTTTTTTGAAGTTATACTTCTTTAGGCGCGATTGAGAGTAAAATTTCATAATACTGCGCGCATGCGCACACAGACAGTATGGCGTTTAGTTGCTGAATCTTTCAAGTTATGTATAAATATATCAGTGCAAGAAAAGGTGTGAAAAGAATATATTAGTATTTTTAGTAAATATATTTATTATAATTTTTGTGTCTTTGGATTTGTTTTCCTCAGGAGTAAGATGAGTATTATTAAAACATTTTATTGTATATTTATTATACTTCACCTTTGAGTCTGTTTGCTACCGTGAATTGTCATTAGGTACGTCCGAACCGATACAGACACAGTTTTCGTAGCGTATTTGGTAGAGCATTCGGTCAGGGATCGAGAGGTCTTGAGTTCGAGTCCGGAGCAATCCTATACTTTTTGAAGTTATACTTCTTTACCGGCGATAGAGGGTGAATTTTTATATGTTAAAACCTATCAGCCCGGCGCATGCGCATTATAACTTTGTTCTGATTGGATGTTAAAATGACATGTCAAAAATTATCCGATATGGCAGCTGTAGGACAGCTGTGGTTTGGAGGTAAAGGTAAAGGTAAACAAATGTATAATATATTAGTTTTATTGTTGTGAGGACAGAAACAAAAAAGTTTATAATATTGTAGTGACTTTTAAATAGTTTTTAAAAGCAACAGGTACGTAATAATTGTTAATGTATCATGGGTATAAACCTACCTATTTGATCTGCCAAAATACATAGTATGTATTACTTTTATTTATATAATTTGATTACCATGAAAATTTCTATCAATATTCACCTAATATATTGTTTTCTTACTCTATGTTTTGTTGTATTTTTTCAATTCTAAATCATTTCAATTCAAAATTAAAATAATTTGATCAATTTTCAAAATATCAAAATATCACAAGTTTAATCCGTTTAGTTAGTCGATCTTCGTAAATAATGACACATAGTGTCCGTGGCTAAGCGTTGAAGGCGAATGAATTCCAATACCAACCGCGCTTATCAGCGCTGGTTCGAGTCCCAATAGAAACTTTCTTTTTTTTTTTTTGTAATACATTTTATGATTGTAAGTATATTTATTATATAATTGTATTTTCAGAAAATACGTATTTAGTTAAAAAAATTTTCGACAATTAATGTTCAGACATCATTTGTGGCTTGTTTAATGTGTTTGTGTGTGTTTTATTCTTTTATTATTTTAATTTTTGGCACTGTTCTAATAAAAATGTTTGAGAAGTAGTAAGTGTAAATTAGTTTAATATTTAAACAAAATATAAATAAAAAGTATATTAATTTCGTTGAAATCATATAATAGAAGTATAACTTCTTACGTGCGTACAAAGTACACACACATTCTTTTTTTTTGAAAGCGGTAAGCACAAAATTAGTTCGGTGTTTTAAAAAAATTAAAACAAACTCTTTAAAGTATATTTATTTTTACGAAATTATATAATAGAAGTATAACTTCTTACGTGCGTACAAAGTACACACACATTCTTTTTTTTTCTTATTCTTTCTTCACTTTTGGCGAGTATACAAGTCCATTTACCAGCTCATTACTTAGTACTATATTTGGCCTTGCTCATGATAATATGCAGTACTGTTTTTAAAGTATTAAAATGAATTGGTTATATCGTGTTGGTGACAATGTTAGTAAAAATACACAAGGAGTAAAGTTTCCTCTCTGGAGTAAAGGCGAAGCAGTATGCAGTCTAAAAGGTTAGGGTTATAGCTTTGAGTCAGTTTATGTATAAACATATGTTTTATTTATATGTTGATCTTATTGAGGTCCAAAATTTATTTAAAACTTATATCTGTTTTTGATTAATATTTTGTAATATAACTTTGAAGCTAAAAGTGTCAGCCGCTCCTGCCGCTTATAACGCATTATGTATATCCCAAGAATTGATTTTATTAATTGGACAATGGAGAAACACGTGATCTAGATTTTCTTACTGTCCAAATGCGCAGTAAGTACAGTTGAGTCCATGAGTCTTTACCCGTGCGTCATTAATACCTGGCGAGATAAAACACATATTTGATAACTCAAATTTTAACCAGTAATAGGAGCAGTAGCTACTTACTGTCACTTGCTGTTGCGTTTAGTAAATTTCAATTTCCGACTTATCATGGACTTATTTCGTATGCTTTAAGTGATGACGCACGGGTAAAGACTCGTGAACTCAACTGTATATGTGCTAACGTTGATACGATGTAAATGAGTAAGTAACAGAGATGATCAAATTCTTATAGAATTTCTTCTACCATACAGGCTATATGTCATGATTACTTGTTAACAAACTGCCACTAAAAGAAAGTGCTCTTAGCAATCACCAAATGGTTAAACAAAAAAGGAATTAACTTTATAATCACTAACAAAAAAGATGCTATTCAAGACGTAACTGTATTAAATAAATTTTCAACCGAAAGTGACCAAATAATGGTTAGAGCGACGATACGGTTTACTTGAACGTAAAATAAGACAGACGAAATATTGTAACAAGGACTGTAAATGTCACCTTCACTGCCAATTTCCAACACAAGGGTAGGTATACCAGGAAATAATATACAGTCGCATACAGAAAGACGTGCAAGGTGAAACTAATATTGAACAATTTAACGAAACGTTGATTGACGTACTAGAGAAGGCACAGAAGAACTGCCAAGAGAAGCAAACAATGAACAATGGAAAACTCACAGAAGACACAAGAGTCTTAATGCAAAAATAAAAAAAAGAAGGAATAACAAAACATAGAACCAAACAAAAGCTTAAAAGTTCTAAAATGGAGATCGATGACGAATGGAGGAAACTTCAACAATACCAGGATTTTCCACAAGAATTCGAAAAACTGGACGAATTCTATTTTAAACTGAGCCAAATAAAACATTTTGATAGTAATCCTCTATTTAACTTTACCTCATTCAAATGTAAACTGTAAAATACAATTTTCAAAATAAAATTTAATAAAGAAGTGCAGGTGTTACTGCTTGGAAACAGATACTCTATATGCCGTTATACATTCATCAAAATCAGTTCAACTTCAAATGGGTTGTGTCAATTTTATACCGTCAGAAATAATAGTTACAACTGTGAATACAACCAATTTATACAATAAAGAAGCTGATGATGAATTACAAGAAGTTGAGTTCACATTAACTGAACTATGAATATTTTTTACTTACTCTTTGTTTATTTTTTTTCTTTTGTTTCTTTTTCAAAAAAATAAATGTATTATTTTTTCTAATTTGTTAACTTCTCGTTAAATAGAATATAAGTAAGTAAGATAATCCGTACTATAAAATGCAATAATTTGAAAAAAAGCATACCATTTTCTGACTTCGATATTACCTGGTAAACGTGCCCTTATATAGGGTGTCCCAAAAGTAGCGGAACGGTCGAATATTTCGCGAACTAAACATCGGATCAAAAAACTGAAAAATACGTGTTCAATCATTTTCAAAAATCTATCCAATGACATCAAACACCAATCCCTATTACACCCCTTGGATGTGGGGTGGGGGGTAACTTTAAAATCTCAAATAGAAACCCCCAGTTTTTCTTGCAAATTTGGATTCGTTACGTAAAAGTAGGCAACTTTTATTCAAGACATTTTTTCGAACTGTGGATAGATGGCGCTATAGTTGGGAAAAACGATTTATCCTGATACCATAGGTAAATTATAGAAACGGTCTAATATCTCACGAAATACACTTACAAATGAGAAGCCAAAAAACAGATTTTTAATTTTTTCCGAAAACCTATCGAATAACACCAAACACGATCCTCCAACCCACCCCCTGGAGGTGGGGTGGGGGGTAACTTTAAAATCTTAAATAGCAATCCTCACTTTTTATTGCAGATTCGGATTCGCCATAACAATTAAGCAACATTTATTTGAAACAATTTTTAAAATTCCTGATAGATGGCGCTAATAAATCGTATTTTTCCAATTAAAGCGCCATCTATTAACAATTCTAAAAAATGTTTCGAATAAATGTAGCCTAATTTTTCGTGACGGATCCGAATCTGTAATAAAAAGTGGGGGCTGCTATTTAAGATTTTAAAGTTACCCCCCACCCCACCCCAGGGGGTGGGTTGTAGGGTCACGTTTGGTGTTATTCGAAAGGTTTTCGAAAAAGATTAAAAATTTGTTTTTTAGTTTCTCATTTGGAAGTATATTTCGTGAGATATTAGACCGTTTCTATAATTTACCTATGGTATCAGGATAAATCGTTTTTCCCAGTTATAGCGCCATCTATCCGCAGTTCGAAAAAATGTCTTGAATAAAAGTTGCTTACTTTTACGTAACACATTAAAATCTGCAAGAAAAACTGGGGGTTTCCATTTAAGATTTTAAAGTTACCCCCCACCCCACCTCCAGGGGGTGTAGTGGGGGTTGGTGTTTGATGTCATTGGATAGATTTTTGAAAATGATTGAAAACATATTTTTCAGTTTTTCGATCCGATGTTTAATTCGCGAAATATTCGACCGTTCCACTACTTTTGGGACACCTTGTATAAACAACTACAAAACAAATTGATTGGGAGGTCGGTCTTTTTATATTATACCTATATCATTTTAAATAAGTTTCTCTTAGTTCCCAGCATTGAAAGTTCATACCTACGTTAAATACTTTTTCTACAACCACTACTCAAAGTGCACTTTTCTGCACGGTTTTATGTTAGCAAACTTGATATTTTCTCACAGTATAAGATATTTGACATTAGTGTGCAGAAAAGTGACGTTTCTGTGCCGCAAAGTGACGTTTCTGTGCCGCAAAGTTCTTTTCTGCACAGTTGACTACCTCATTCTGAGTAACGTTATATTCTGTTTACATCCGTGGACTACCGCATTCTGAGTAACGTTATATTCTGTTTACATCCGTGGTTAAACTTTAGACAAATATATAACCTATAAGACAATTATTATATTTAACTATAGCATAGAAACTAAATTATGGATGTTACAACTGTTTTATTTTACAATTTTATTCTTATTAAACATTTTATAATTATCAAATAACCAATAAGGATTTAGCAACCTGTGCAAGAGACGTCGAATGAAGTAGGTTTTGTGTATATCCGTGACTGCATAAATATGATGTCAATAATGTGTAATAATTGTTTAAATTTAAACAAATTAAGGCAGTGCATTAATTTTTTAACTGATTTCTGTGCAATTTATTTAGGTATAAGGAATTTAAATTGATTAGTAGGTATTAATTAAATACAGTTTAAAATTTATCACATAGGTACTATTATAATTAATCGTCGTTTGGAAATTGTGATTTTTATTTTTAGGAAAAACTGTGCTTGTAGAAAAAGTATAGTGTGAAACACGTGCAGAAAGGTAATTTCTCACTCGTTTGAATTGCGGCACTCGCTTGCGCTCGTACCGCAACTTTTCAAACTCGTGAGAAATTAGTACCTTTCTGCACTTGTTGCACAATATACTATTTTCTACGAGCGTGCAAAAATGTCTACTTTCACGCACGCGTTTTAGTTTAGAAAGTTTAACTTTTCCGCATTACTTTTCCGCACTGAAGTTAGATATTTTAATATGGCCTTAAAATAATTATAATACATGTAATAAACTAATAAATATTTAGATATTATTTACTAATTTATTTCAAATGTATCTTATTGCGTTCATGTTTTAATGAAATTAACGCGACAATTCGATGAAATAAAATTATTTTGACATAATATTCGAAAGTCAAATCAGCAGACAATAACAGTGGTTTTAAATCGTCGTCATGGAATCCAAGATCGTCATCATGCTAACCAATTATGCTGAAAGTTTGGTTTTGACTTAAAGAATTTTGACTGAAAGAATTAATTTGTGTATGTATTTTCACATTAATTGAATTAATTGATTAAGATTTGGTAATTTTTTAAAAATTCGCAGAAAAATATTGTTCCTAACTCTTACAGAATGTCTCTTTTCCGCACTCGACTGCTGCCGAACTCCGCTTCGCGTCGTTCGGCAAACTGCAATCGCATGTGGAAAAGTATGACTTTTTGCAGTTCTTAGGAAATAGTTATTTTCCTAACTAGTGCGGAAAGTGATACTTTCACGCACGAGACAGTGCGGGGAAGACACTTTCCGCATGAGTTAGGAACAATATTTTTTCTAGGACCGTACGTTTGGAAAAAAGCCACAAAAAATACAGTTATATCAATATTTATTTAGAAGTGAAAATACACAAATTAATTCTTTGGCAAGGTTGTCAAAACCAAACGTTCAATATAATGGGGTACCACGACGACGATATTGGTTTCCATGACGACGATTCAAAACCATTGTAATTTTCTACTGATCTGACTTTTAAATATTATGTCAAAATAATTTTATTTCATCGAATTATCGCGCTAATTTCATTAAAACATGAACACAATAAGATAAATTTGAAATAAATTCGTAAATAGTATCTAAATATTAGGTTATTGCATGTATTATAATATATTATAATGCCATATTACAAGGTATTTCACTTTCCGGCACGCCGTGCGGGAAAATTTACTTTCACGCACGCCGTGCGGGAAAGTGCAACTGTCGGAAACGAAATGCGTGCGTGAAAGTGGCTCTTTTAGCATGGACGTAGAAAAATAACTATTTCTCTACTGTACAATAATTAAAGTTTTTGTTCGCGTTGCTAATTTATAGTGTAATTTTAAACATTATTGTATACCCTTTTGAATCCTTTTAGGCACGTCTTTGTGTCTAACAAAAATATATAATTCGAAAACAATGGATTTAAATGTAGTAAAAGAAAAGAGGCGCAGAATGGGATTGTTAAATTTGTTTTGAATGGAAAACATCATGAAAGAGGCGTGCGAACAGGGAAAAACAGTTTCCGTAATGACACACTGCTATAAATTAGAGTCGGATTTTGTGTTGCACGCAACCTTTTTGCCGCCACCGCCGCTTTCGCATGATGGTTGATGATTTTCCTACCGCTTCATTAACCCCTATCATTTACTGCTTTTTTTTGTTTTTATAAGTCGTGTAGTGTTTTATTAAGTTTTTAGCTCGAATGCCACAATAGTCGAAAAAATCTAATGGCGTGCTTTCATGCTAGTTTATATATTTTTTTTCATACTTAGTCGATTAAGGCTAAAAGTAAGTGGATACAATTAGTATAAATATATATATATATATATATATATATATATATATATATATATATATATATATATATATATATATATACATCCTACTATCAATTTGGCATCGATACATTATGCATTTACCATCGATTTGGCATCGTCTTGCAAAGTGGCATCTGTATATCGATGCCACTTTACACTACCTTAATAACTTTATTCCTGTACTTGCTACCAGAAGTCTAATCAGCTCGGTAGTTAGAGATTTGATTCCTTGATGTTACTTTAATATATCAGCTTTCCTTGTTTACCTCTTACTAAGTTATATAAGTTTATTCCATAAAATGTTTGAGTCCAAAATGATCGTACAGTGAAAATATTATATACATTTAGTTCAGTGTTTTACCGTTTTGTCGCTGCCGTTATATACATGAAAACGTATATCCCACTTTCATTATCAATCATTTTGGCATCAGAAATTTGGCATCACTGTTGAATACAATATTATTCACAACGAAAAATAGACAATTTGAGAATGTATATATTATTTTCATAAAGAAATCAGTCTGGCATCATGTTTTATTGTTTTCACCCAATTTTGAAAATATGTGAAAACTTTGTATTATCCACGTCCGTCTGTCTGTAACCACAACTCCTCCGTCAATATACCAGCTAGAATGACAAATGAGGTATCAAATGAAAGCTGATAATCCAAGGATGGTATTAAAGGTGAGATATTTGACCTTGGCGGTCTGTCCGTCGGTCTTTACGACCGCGAATATAACTCCTCCATCATTATACCAGGTAGAATGACAAATGAGGTGTCAAATGAAAGCATATAATCCAAGGATGGTACTAACGGTGAGATATTTGACCTAGGCTGCCTTTCCGTCGGTCCCTCCGACCGCAAATATAACTCCTCCGTCATTATACCAGGTAGAATGACAAATGAGGTGTCAAAAGAAAGCTTATAATACAAGGATGGTACTAAAGGTGAGATATTTGACTTAGGCGGTCTGTGACTCGGTCCCTCCGACCGCGAATATAACTTATCCGTCATTATACCAGGTAGAATGACAAATGAGGTGTCAAATGAAAGCTGATAATCCTAGGATGGTACTAAAGGTGAGATATTTGACCTAGGCTGTCTTTCCGTCGGTCCCTGCGACCGCGAATATAACTCCTTCGGTCATTATACCAGGTAGAATGACAAATGAGGTGTCAAAAGAAAGCTTATAATACAAGGATGGTACTAAAGGTGAGATATTTAACTTAGGCGATCTGTGCGCCGGTCCCTCCGACCGCCAATATAACTCCTCCATCATTATACCAGGTAGAATGACAAATGAGGTGTCAAATGAAAGCTTATATTCCAAGGATGGTAATAAAGGTGAGATATTTGACCTAGGCTGTCTTTCCGACGGTCCGTACGACCGGGAATATAACTCCTCCGTCATTATACCATGTAGAATGAGAAATGAGGTGTCAAATGAAGGCTGATATTCCAAGGATGGTACTAAAGGTGAGATATTTGACCTACATGGTCTGTCCGTCGGTCCGTCCGACCGCGAGTATAACTCCTCAATCATTATACCAGGTAGAATGATAAATGAGGTGTCAAATGAAAGCTTATAATCCAAGGATGGTACTAAAGGTGAGATATTTGGCCTAGGCAATCTTTCTGTCGGTCCGTACGACCGCGAATATAACTTCTCCGTCATTATACCAGGTAGAATGACAAATGAGGTGTCAAATGAAAGCTTATATTCCAAGGATGGTACTAAAGGTGAGATATTTGACCCAGGCTGTCTTTCCGTCGGTCCGTACGACCGCGCATATAACCCCTCCGTCGTTATTCCAGGTAGAATGACAAATGAGGTGTCAAATGAAAGCTGATAATCCAATGATAGTACTACAGGTGAGCGATTTGACCTAGGCTGTCTTTCCGCCGGTCCGTACGACCGCGACTATAACTTCTGCGTCTTTATACCAAGTAGAATGACAAATGAGGTGTCAAATGAAAGCTGATAATCCAATGATGGTACTACAGGTGAGCGATTTGACCTAAGCTGTCTTTCCGCCGGTCCGTACGACCGCGACTATAACTTCTGCGTCTTTATACCAAGTAGAATGATAAATAAGGTGTCAAATGAAAGCTTATAATCCAAGGATGGTACTAAAAGTGAGATATTTGGCCTAGACAATCTTTCTGTCGGTCCGTACGACCGCGAATATAACTTCTCCGTCATTATACCAGGTAGAATGACAAATAAGGTGTCAAATGTAAGCTGGTAATACAAGGATGGTACTAAAGGTGAGATATTTGACCTAGGCGGTCTGTCGGTGGGTCCGTCCGACCGCGAATGTAACTCCTCTATCATTATACCAGCTATAATAATAAATGAGGTGTCAAATGAAAGCTTATAATCCAAGGATGGTACTAAAGGTGAGATATTTGAGCTGGGTACTCTTTCTGTCGGTCCGTACGACCGCCAATATAACTCCTCCGCCATTATACCGGGTAGAATGACAAATGAGGTGTCAAATAAAAGCTTGTGGGTGAAAACCTAGGACTTACGAAGTCCAATTTAAAAATAGGGCATATCAGAGATGTGCCTTAGACATCATAGAAGACAATGACTCAGAAAAATCAAACAAGCAATATGTCAAAAGGGCCTTAGTTATGTATCTTCGGTCCTGTTGGTCCAATCGTGATGTATAGCACCTCAAATGATAGGATTTGACAAACAGAATACAATGAGAGAAAAATCAAATACAACCTCATGTCAAAAGGGCCTTAGTCGCGTATCTTCGGTCCTATAAGACCAATCGTGACGTACGGCATCTCAAATAATAGGACTTGACAAATAAAATACAATGACACAGAAAAATCAAATACAGCAACAAGTCAAAAGGGCCCTAGTTATGTATATCTAGTCCTATTGGTCCAATTGTGACGTACAGCAGCTCAAATGGTAGGGTTTAATGAACAGAATACAATGACACAGAAAAATCAAATACAGCAATATGTCAAAAGGGCCTTATTTACGTATCTTCGCTCCTATTGGTCCAATCGTGGCGTACAGCACCTAAAATAACTGGATTTGACTAATATAATACAATGACGTATGAAAATCAATTACAGCATCATGTCAAAAGGGCCTTAGTCTTGTATCTACGGTTCTATTGGTTCAATCGTGACGTACAGCGTCTGAAATGATGGGATTTAACTGGCAGAATAAGATGGTGTAGAGAAATGAAAATGACGGTATGTAATAACACTTTAAAATTGTAGAAATAAAATGGATTAACACACATGGTATGACATATTAGGTGAGAGTATTTAACAAATAGAATACGATTACATACGTCCAGTTTTTGACAAGCGACTTCTCTACATATGATAAACGCGAAAGGGCCCCAACGTTCACTGCTCGACATAGGCCTCCCGTTCACTGCGTATACCCACTGCTTTCTGACGCTGTGACTTGAGAGGATAGGATTTAACGAATAGAACGACAAAGAAGACTAAACAAGGCAGCTCACGGGAAAAACACAACTGTCCGTTTTATACTCTACAGGGAAGCATCAAATATTCAACGTAAGAATATATTAGAGTATAACGGTATGATAAATCTTTTTCTTCTTTTTTTCATTTAGTGCATTCCGTACGTTTTTTAAACATAATCAGGAGAAGTTGTTGAATTTCTGAAGTCTATAAAAGAATTTCTTAACAAACCTTTTTTTAATTGTGTTATGGATTATTTTTAAGAATGTGTTTAAAAGGCAGTTCGCAGGCTTATTGTTCAATGGTCTTATCACTTTCAAGCGCCTGTCTTTTTTGTAGGACTATTAATTGTTACTTGTGATTTCAACCATTCTAGCGGGGCAATGCCTTTTCTATAACTGAAATGAATATTGTTATCCATTTAATTTTTTTCCTCAATTAATTGAATGCCTCCTACTGGTGTTTGGTCTAAGCTTACCGCTTTTCCCCATTTAAGCTAAACTGCTCGTCAAAAGTTAGGGATATAGAAAATTATGCTCATTTTCATAGCTAATTTTTTCGAGAACAGATTAACGGATTCCACTATTTTTTTTTAATATTTTAGATTTTTCTTTAGTATTTACACAGTTGTGCAAAGGTTTACACAAACTTCTTTTTTGTACTTATACCGAGTGGTAGGTATAAGTACAGAAAAGAAGTTTGAGTAAACCTCTTGATAGGTATTAGTTACGTATCTTCACTCCCATTGGTCCCAACGTGTCGTACGGCGGCTCAAATCATTGGAATCAGCCAACAGAATACAATGACTAGGGAGCGGATTTATATGCGATCAATTTTGATGAAATATTCGCATATATATGCGGTAAAAAATTACGAAATATGCGCAAGATATGCACAAAAATTCAAAAAATGCGCATTTCGGGAAACCACAAATTTTCTGTCTTATTTAGTAATCTTATTTATTATTTTTCAAATAAAATCATTTTTTATATATGCAATTTATTCACAGTTTTTACAAAAACTGCTACCAATAGTTACCTATTTAAAATAAAACAACAATATCACTATAAATATATCTTCGATTATAATTCACTACAATGTGTTTTTCCAAATTCTTTACGAGGAAACATATTCTTTGATCAGACAAAATATTTTTATAACTTGAAAAACTCCTTTCAACATCGATAATTGGTGCGTATTTAAAATAACTTGTTAATTTCCGTTAGAAAATCGTAAAACTTTGGCTAAAGGTGTAAATTCTCTTAACAATAGAGGATTTAAAAAATCACCAGAATTATAGGTAGGTACCTACCCTAATAGCACAAGGACGTCCAATGGACGTCCTTCACGTACTTTAGGGACGTCCATTGGACGTCCGTTTTCGTCCGAGGAACGTCCTTTATACGTCCTATTTTGGTCCAAATGTCGCGCTACCGAACGTCCATTGGACGTCCATCTAATGTCCGAGGGGACATATATTGGATCTTAATCGGACGTAAATTGGACCTTAATCGGACGTCCTAGGGGACGTAAATTGGACCCTAATCGGACGTAAATTGGACCTTAATCGGACGTAAATTAAACCTTAATCGGACGTAAATTGGACCTTAATCGGACGTAAATTGAACCTTAATCGGACGTAAATTGGACTTTAATCGGACGTAAATTGGACCTTAGTCGGACGTAAATGGGACCTTAATTGGACGTAAATTGGACCTTAATCGGAGTAAATTGGATATTAATCGGACGTCTTAGGGGACGTGAATTGGACCTTAACAGGACGTCCAATTTTGGTCCAAATTCCACGTTGCCAAACGCCCAATGGAGGTCCACCTAACGTCCGAAGGGACGTTCGGTGGACGTCAATTGGGCCTTCATAGGACGTCCCAGTTTGGTCCAATGTATTGCTGCCGATCATCCATCTAACGTCCTGGGAGGACGTTCGGTGGACGTCTAGAGACGATATTTATACCTGTGGAGAATGTATTGTGGGAAATAAAAAATATATTTTTTAAGGAACTTATATTACATCTTATATTAATTTACAATTATTGGATATTAGATTATTTACATTAAATTATAATTACATTTCTCCAAGAAATTAACGCACCACCTTAAAAATGGGCCATTTTTGATATCTCGAATTTCCTAAAGCCATTGTCCCATCTAAGTGATTTTTTTAATAATATTATAGCCTAGGCTATATGGGCTACCTCCATAAGCTTGTCATGCACGGGGAGCTATACTGTAATAATATTATATCACATCGCTGAGGGAACTCTACATTACATATACTTTTCGAATCAAAACTTTTATTCTCTTAATATTATTACTTAAAAAATATATACTACATTCGTCTCGCTAAACTCGAAAAATAACTTATAAACCATAGAAATCTCCAAAAATATAAATGACATAAATGAGAATTGGCACAATTATTATTATGGTTTTAAGTTGATTTTTCGGATTTAACTACAATATTATGCAAAAAATTATGTTATATCGCAGATTTAAAATGGGTTTATCTCGAAAACAGTTATATTAAGTTTAGCGAGATGATTGTAGTACACTTTTTTTAAGTAAAAATATTAAGAGAATAAAAGTAGACTGGTACGCAGTCTGATTTTTGCATAAGAGTTTAATGAAATGGTAACAAATCAATTGGAAGTTCTGTCCGACAAAATACATGGAACGTTTTCGGTAGTCTGATGTTCCAAGTTTTTAACCTGTTCCACAATTAAAACTTCCCCGGTTCCAGTATTCCCGTACATCAAAGTTTGTCCGACTAGACACCGTGAAGCTATTAACAAATTTTCAGCTTGCTGTTAATCAACTTTTTTTATTACGCGGGATCCAGGTCTATAAATGAATACAATAAATAAGTAGGTAGGTACATATTATACACTTATTTATACGAGTACAATTAATAGTAGAGCTGGTTTTTGGGATGTTACAAGCAGCATTTGCATTTCCACAGAGATACTTATGACAGAAATAATAAAATACCGAGACGGACTATTATTATAATAATTTACAATAGGACCCGACGGCCGACGCTATAGGGACAGGTAAAATTTATGACTGAACAATGCACCGAGCATCGATACAAGCAATATGTACCGGTCGAAGGTTATTTTTTATTGTGCCAAATGGACGTATATAGTACCTACCTTTAAAAATCGAATACACAAATTAAAAGATATTTAACAACCATAAAGATTTGTCAAACTCTATCACCGACTTCATGAAAACAAGTATTACTACATTCTTTGATGGTTTTTGCTGTAAATTTTAAAGGATTGACATGAAATTTGGCATACGCATAGCTAACATGCCAAAGAAAAAAAGTGATATTGTGCCAATGTGTGCTATTGCCCTGGGGTGAGTTTCACTCTTTCTCTGGGGTGAAAAACGTTCAAAATCAGTCCGGACTTCGATAAACTGATTAATATTAAGCAACCTTTATTCCATACTTACAAAGTATGTGTACTTACAAATTAGTATGTGAATTTGGGGGGTGAGTTTCACCCCGAGGAGGGGTGATATACAAAATATAGATAGATACACAAAAGATATACAAAAATGTTTCAAAACATCGAAAAAATGTGGTAAAATGCAAATATACATATCATATTATGATAAAATTGCGATTTTGGCGATTTGCCTTTTTGGATAGAATGATGATGATGTTGATTAGGATAAAACTGCGAAGAATTTTTTTATCGAAATATAGTAAAAAATATGAAAAATATACCAAAAAGCTTGAAAAAATATGTAAGTATGTAAGGAAAAACATAAATAATTAAATGAACTTTTGACAACACAACACAAAAGTTTGAAACACTCACTATTTGGATTGGTTGTCCTGGCTTGTGATTTTCTTCTTTGCAGATGACGCTCACGGATCGATGTCAATGTCCAACGGACGTCCGAGCACGGACGTCCAATGGACGTCCAAAGGACGTTCATATTTATTCAACACGTAAGTACGTCCAACGTCGGACGTCCGAAGGACGTTCATTTATAGTCCATCCGCATTAGGACTAAAACTGGACCTATTTTGGGCACACGTACGCTCAACTTCAAAAAGATGCTCTCAATATTCATCTGTAGTAAGGATACATTGATAAAAATTATATTTTTGCTTATTAGAATTAACCACCAAACTTCTATCATCTTGGTAACGGGAATAATAAAACATATAAAGTCCACTTTACATCAACAAT
Organism: Diabrotica virgifera virgifera; assembly: GCF_917563875.1. Lineage (NCBI taxonomy): Eukaryota > Metazoa > Arthropoda > Insecta > Coleoptera > Chrysomelidae > Diabrotica > Diabrotica virgifera. The sequence continues at coordinate 207,198,894 of NC_065451.1, read as the reverse complement.
AATTGAACAAGAAATTGACGACAAGTTATTCAAGGTCAAATTTGGCTTATACAAAACACAATTCTACTTCCAATTTTGCCGTGAATAAACAGAAAATAAAGAAATTTGACAAAATAAAACATATCCAATTGTTCTATTTCATCAAATTCCTTCATTTTCTTTTACAAATCATACATTTTGTACTCGTCAAATTTGGCCTTGAATAACTTAGTCAATTTCTTGTTCAATTTATTGTTGATGTAGAGTGGACATAACGAATAATTTACCGATCAGATTTTCACACTTTACATAAAAACAAAAACATGTATTAGATATTAAACTACATATATACAGTTTTGAATTAAATATGATTTATAATCTTTTCCATTTAAACTATTTTATTAACATAATTAAGTTAATATTTTATTAAATAATTTTGCTGTTTAATCCCCTTATTGGTAGAATATGTCCAATATGGACGATTGGAAAAGGTCCGTATTTCGTCCGAGTACGGACGTCCAAAGGACGTTCATATTTATTCCACCCGAAGGACGTCCAACACCGGACGTCCGAAGGACGTACATATTTAGTCCACCCGAAGGACGTCCAACGCCGGACGTCCAAAGGACGTACATATTTAGTCCACCTGAAGGACGTCCAACGCCGGACGTCCAAAGGACGTACATATTTAGTACACCCGAAGTACGTCCAGCGTCGGACGTCCAAAGGACGTCCGTTTATGGTCCATGGACGTTAGGACCAAAAATTGACCTATTTTGGACGTCCAAAGGACGTCGTGTGCTATTAGGGTATTAAATATAACAAAAGTATATAAAATTCGGATTTCCGGGTAAAACATCCTTCGTCATTTTAACATCCTACAATCATTTCATAACGGCGGCGTATTATCCTATAAGTACTTTGTGTAGAGATCGTTTATTTTCTAAGAAAAAATGAAAGGCGGTTAATGAGCTGTCTCTCTTGGTTCTCGAATTAATACAGACCACAGCCTGTGCGTGGAAATATTTTGTCGAATTAAAAAATTTAAATTTTGTTTTGGACTAATGAAATAAAACATTTTAGTAGTTCCAAAATGACACAAAATCTAGGCATCGGATAAAAAAGTTTATTTGAAGAAAGTGTATTTTTTTGTTCTTCTTAATGGCGGTACAGGCTCGTTTTTTTAATATTGTATTTAATTACAGAATAATTTTCAAATATTACCTAATATATTTTTCAAATTGGGCTCTGTACCGCCATTCTTTATTATATTACAGATACGTGTGCCAAATATCTTGAAAAAATATTCAAAATTACAGCCGCAATCTTGGAACGCGTTTTGGCTACCTGTTGATCGCTACTGTATCACCTTAAACAATTTTTTAAACAAATTCACAAAAATAATTTTTTCATTACGAACGATTTTTTAGATAAGTTGGGTTATTCTGAGCAAAAAAGGTATCTTGAGATTTTTCTCTAAAATTGATTTTTGTCGAGTTATATGGCCATTTTCGCATTTTTCAGGTTTTAAATCGCGTATAACTCGACAACAATCAATTTTAGAGAAAATTGACAAGAGACCTTTTTTGTTCAGAATGTCCAAAATTATCTAAAAAAAAATTGTTCAAAGTGAAAAAATTATTTTTGTGGATTTGTTTAAAAAATTGTTTAAACAATTTTTCGACCACGGCACCTTGTGAATATGTTATAAGGACCTCTTTTTGAGTAAGTTTGTGCAAAAAAATCGAATCGGAATAATTTCACTAACAGGGGCGACGATAAATCCGGGACTATAGCGCTAATTATTAATAATTAAAAATAACAGCTTTGTAATAAAATAATGACAAAAATCTCTTAAGGACCTTGAAGCAAGGGTTTGAAACTTGATCTGCTCACTTTTTAATTTCATAATAATAACTGTTAATCGAGTTATTAAGACTTAAAAATGGCCATTTTCGCATTTTTCAAATTTTTAATCGCATATAACTCGACAACAATCAATTTTAAACAAAAATGGCAAGACACCTTTTTTGCCCAGAATGACACAAGTTATCTAAAAAAAATTGTTCGAAATGAAAAAATTGTTTTTGTGAATTTGTTTCAAAAAATTTTTTTAAACAATTTTTCGACCAATGCACCGCCCGGCACCCTTTGGATATGTTATAAGGACCTCTTTTTGAGTAAGTTTGTGCAAAAAAATCGAATCGGAATAATTTCGCTAGCGGGGGCGACGATACTGCCCGGTCTACTTTTGATGCTGATGGTGATAGAATAGATACTTTTTATATAACAAAAATAAAACTTTTTTTAAACTCTTTAAAAAATTTGTGGCGGGTTTTCCCCGAAAAGTGCGTTATTTTTTGGACATTTTACGTTGAACTAGTCGATTTGGAATTTGACGAATAAGAACCAACTTTTGATTAGCTCCAACTCTGTTTTTATTGTGTGTCCAGACTTCATACATACATCATTTTTTTTACTGTTTTATAAGCTTTATATTTGCTAGGAATAGTTTTTCGATCAAATACTTACTTTTTGATTTATTTGCGAAAAACCATCTAAAAACAAAAGTTACAAGGAATTTAATTAGTTTATCCACTTACGGACTTATTTGGACCTATATTTTTTCACACTCGAGAAGGGGGTGGTACTCATCCCCAGAAAAAAAGCACACACTGGCACTCTGATGTTCATTTCGCGAAATATCGCAGGGTTCGTATTTAAAATTTTTAATTTACTCCTCACCCCTTTCCGTGGGGGTTCGTTTTTGGTATCATTCGATAGACTTTTGAAAAATATTGAACACGCATTTTTTAGTTTTTCGATCTGACGTTCATTTCGCGAAATATTCGCTTTTTTGTGAAACTTTGTGACTCGCCCATCATTTCTTCAGATTTGGGAACACTTAATAATCGGAGGGGGCCAAGTCAGGAGAGTAAGCCGCATGAGAAAGTAATTAGAACCCCAACTCGAATTTTTGCTACTGTCACAACGCTCTTGTGAGTCGATGTATTGTCTTAGGTCTTGAGAACACTTTTTTCTTCTGCTTATGGAGTCGTTTTTCATTCATCACATACCGGAACTCACCACATAAATTTTGAAGACCCTGACATCAAAACTGTATTAAATTATATGTGATCTAAGTAAGTTAATGAAAAGTCAGAATAGATAGAGTAGAACACTTATAAAAAAAATTGTAACAAGCAATTGGACATCGTAAGTTCTAATTTTTCACAAAAAGTGACCGGAAGTTGAACCGGCAGTCGATATTTGAACCCTTCGTGTAACTTTTTGTCAGCTGATATGACGGATGAATTTTGTTCACCTACAGATATGGACGAACAGACAGGCATGAAACCGGAAGTATGTATTTGTTCTGGTCTTTCTTAGTCGTGTTGACCAATAGTTTGTACTATTTCGACGAATTTAAAACAGTACTTTCGGTTGCAACTCTGGAACAGGCAGTCCGAGGTCAAACTTCTCACATGTAATATCATATTTTGGTTATAGGCTTTCATTTGACACCTTATTTGTCATTCTTTCTGTCCTACTAATAGACGAGTTGTGTTTATTGACGGACAGACATGGATAATTCTAGGTTTTCACATTTAATGATAAAAACAATAATTATACAATTCACTTAACCTGACTATATCATTGTGATAATGACTTCTTATCTAAAAGTGACAACGGCAATAATTGCCGTTGTAATAATTATTATTCCATTCACTCACGATAAAATATCGCAAAACCTCCAGATTTTAAAGAACCGCTTGGATTGACATAAAATTTGGCACACACGTAGCTAAAATGCCAAAGAAAAAAGTGAGATTATGCCGATATGTTCTCTTGTCCTGGATGTGACTTTCACCCCTTCTTGGAGGTGAAAAAACATACGTGCAAAATAAGTCCGGAAGTGGATAAACTGACTAATTCTAATTCTAAGCAAATTTTGTTCTATAAAAGTTTTAGGTCAATACTTTTCGAGGTATGTGCGAGTGAATATGTTTATTTTTCATAGAAAAACACGTTTTGGACGGATTTTCGCAAATAACTCAAAAAGTAAGTATGTACATATTTTATCGAAGAAAATATTCCTAGCAATAATATAGCTTATGAAAAAGAGGTGTCAGTATAAGGTCTGTAGACCCAGTAGAAGCAGGGTTGCAGCTAATGAAAAATAGGTTCTTATTCGTCAAATACCAAATCGAATATTTCAACGTAAAATAACCAAAAAAATAAAGCACTTTTCGGGAAACACTCATCATAACTCTTTTAAAGTGTTTAAAAAAAATTTTTTTGGTGTTTTTAAAACAGTTCCTAGCGTGAAAAGTAAGCAAGTTACGCTGAAAATAAAATCGTTCCCTTTTTTTTGGCAAAAGAAAGTCATGAAAATTAATTGTTACCGCTTCACACGTTACTTTAGATAAATGTATTGTTTATACAGGGTGTCTCCGAAAATAGTGCGTTCCTTTAAGGTGTGGATATAATACACAATTTAGAACAAAAAGGTGTTGTAACATTTTTTCCTAAAGTTAACCGTTTCAACAAAAATTACGTTGTTCTCCATAAGAGTAAATTTTTATTTTCATAAATTTATATGACCTGGCAACATGGCGTAGAAGAACCTGTGACTGTGAAATTTAATCTAATGGGACCCCTTGTTTATTTACTAATTGAGTATCAATTTGCATATCAAAATGTATTTTCGTTTTTTGGTCAAACGGCTGAATTTAGAATAAAATGTTATAAGACTTTTTTGCTCTACATTGTGCTTTCTATCTATACCTTTAAGGAACGCACTATTTTCGGGGAAACCCTGTATATGATCTGTAAGTTGCATTGGTTCAAAATGCTTATTTTTGAAAGGGGTTTTGTTGAAAGGCCTCGAACGAATCACTAGTCACGAGTATGTATATGCAAATTTTGAACAGCCATATCTTAACCAATTTTTGTCTTCCAGAAAATCAAAAAATTCCTAATATTTAAAAAAGCAACACCTACATTTTTTACTCTTTAAGATATTTGGTATCACTAATAATTTTTAAGTTATTTTGACAAAAGTCTTTTTTTCAAAATTAAAGATTTAAAAAAATTTACTTTAAAACCAAATTTTTCCACAAATAAGCACTTTGAACTGATGAAACTTACAAACACAAACAATACATAAAGTTACTTGTGAAGTGGTAACGATTAATTCCATTTGGGCTGTTAATTAGAGGGAGTTTTTAGAATATTTTTAACCAAAAAAAAAAGGAACAACTGTATTTTGAGCGTAACCTGCTTACTCTTGCTGCTGGAAACTTAAAAAAAAAATAAAAATAAACGTTTTCTTAAACACTTTAAGAAAGTTGTAATAAGTTTTCCCAGAAAAGTGTTTCATTTTTTTTATTTCACGTTAAAATATTCGATTTGGAATTTGAGATATAAGAGCTTATTTTTCACTATAGCCTGTTTTTAAACAAGAGGAGTCATTCAAATTTCCCGCGCCGTACACCTTGTTTGTAATTGGTACAACCTCAGGCAATTTTACTCATATCAAATTTTGACACTATTGGCATTTCATAGGTTAGTTTATTTATTTTATCAGCAATTTTTGTATTTTCTGCGTTCTTCCTTTTATTTTTAGATTTTTAGTCAAGATTACCGTCAAAGGCCGATATGATCAACCAAAAAAGAAGATTTATCTGATGATATTTCTAGTGACTTTCTTGGGTGTGAATCTGCCATTTAGTTTACCTACTCCTCTTGGTTTTAAAACAAAGCTTAGCAATAACTCTGCTTCTACTGGGTCTACAGACCTGACACATATACCATTTTTTCACTTTTTTATAAGCTATATTTACTATTTGCTAATTTTTTTTCAATAAAGTACCTACTTTTTGAGTTATTTGCGAAAAACCGTATAAAAACGTTTTTTTTTTTTGTTGAAAAATGAACATATTCACTCGCAAATATCTCTAAAAGTATTGACTTAGTGAAAAACGCTATAAAATAGAAGTTGCTTAGAATTAGTCAGTTTATCCAATTCCGGACTTATTTGAACGTATTTGTTTTCATACCCTATAACCGACGAAACTCACCTCCAGATCAAAAGCACATATCGGCACAATATCACTTTTTTTCTTTAACATATTAGCTATAGGTACGTGTCCCAAATTTTATGTCAAACCAAGCGTTTCTTCAAAATTCTGACCAAAAACCCTAAGTAAATTAAACGAAAATATAAAATGAATTTTTCAAACAAATATTTTAAGTCGGTATGAGAAATTTTAATTTAACAGATGAAATCAAATAAACACAATTCAACTCGTAAAATATTTAGACCCTTGCTTGGTAATCCAGCTGAACAGGTAAAGAACCTACCTTTTATGTAGTTTATAATCTGAGAGGATGGAATATTTTACCAAAATATTCCATCCTCTAAGTTTACAATAGACCTTTTCTACCTGTCCTCAAAAGATCGGTATTTTTAACTCGTGGCAACGTCGAAAAGCGGCAAAATGATGGGAAATACACATTTTTATGTGGTGGAAGTCGAAATGGTTATGAAGTGTAAAAATTTTTGTATATAATTTAAATTTTTAAAATTAAAATTTTAGAAAACTGAGAACGATACAGGGCGTTAAAAAATGCGCTCAACAAACATACACGAATTAAAATTCGAAAATGATAGTATTTCTTGGTGATGCCAAATGACTGCAACATGAAAAGATGACATAATGATAGCGGGATGTATATATATATATATATATATATATATTGTGCCTACAATTCTAATGTAAATATAACACGAAAATCAAATTTGGCTGAATCTAATGAACAAAGCAAATGATTATTATTTTTTTATTATATTGTTATGATAATAATACTTCTAATTTATAAAGAATTTTAACACTTAATTTATTTAGTTTTTATTTTAATTTATTTACATTCACTATTTATACTACAACATATAATTTATATACATTTTTCTCCGGACATATAAGATATATCTAAGAAAAGACAAAATAAATTACAAAGTAGAAAAAACTAAACAAGCAATAGAGTAAAATAAAAACATGAAAGTTTTGAGAAAGAGCGTGTAAAAGGGAAAAATAAAAATTGACAAATTAAGATACATAGCTGGAGAATAAATTACGAATAGAGTTTCACGATATTCGGTAAAAATATCGATATTGTATTGGGTACATTCCATGTCAAATCACTCAGGCAAAAAATTTTGGATCTCCGATTTGTCTGAAAATTGTGTAAAATTTGTGTAAAAATAAGATATTTAAAGTCAAAAAATCTTCTTCTTCTTTTTTCTCAAAATGTTATTTTATGCGATTTTACAGTGATTTGGTGTTTATTTAAACAAATTTGCATTTTCTGTCGTAAATTATCAATGAAAAACATAATATTTAATAATAGAAAGAACTCAAAAACGTCATTATATGGCATTATAACAAGTTATTTTGAATCAAAACAAGTTTTTGATCAAATTTTATAGTGTAAAAAACGTTAAAATACCGTTTTTTACATTTTCCTCCATTCCCAAAATACATTATCATCGATTTGGCTGAAAATTTGCCCACAGATAGCCAAAAGATAGGACTTTATAGAAGGATTTAAATTATATTTCAATACCAAAAAAGTTACATGCAGTAATATCAGACTCAAAAGTATATGTATATTAGTCCAGTCGGGATAGCATTTGACTTTGAATGCCGAGCTGCCCAAAATTTTATGTTTCTGATCTTTAGGGGAGTCTATAGTAGCCTAAATTTAAAATCACGAATGAATTCCTCCGTTACGTTAGCCGCCATCTTGATTTTAAAGGAGAACCTTTTTTGCTCAATATCTCCGCCATTTTTAACTTTTCGACAAAAATCGTAGGAACTGAAATTGTTCCAAATAAATCATATTTACAATTACTACAATTTCTTTTGAACAATTTTTGTCGTGAGGTCGATATTTTCGAGTTAATTGTACTTACAGTAGACGCCTATATTTTTGACTATAATATTGCATGTAACTTTTTTGGTATTGTAATATAATTCAAATCCTTCTCACCACTTAAAGTCTTACGTTTTGTCTATCTGTGGGCAAATTTTCAGCCAAATGGATTATGGTGTATTTTGGGAATGGAGAAAAATGTAAAAAACGGTATTTTAACGTTTTCTACACTATAAAATTTAATCGAAAGCTTGTTTTGAATCAAAGTAACTTGTTATAATGCCATATAATGACATTTTTGAGCCCCTTCTATTAAAATATTATGTTTTCCATTGATACTTTACGATAGAAAATGCAAATTTTTATAAATAAACATAAAACAAAACAAAATCGCATAAAATAACATTTTGAGAAAAAAAGAAGAAGAAGATTTTTGACCTTAAATATCTTATTTTTACGTCCCGCAGAAGCTATATACCAATTTTCAGACAAATCGGAAGTATCGATACAATACACACCTTAGCCATACTAATGTCGATACGATACTCATTATCTGAAATCAATACAATACTCTTGTATTGTCGATACGCTTGCCTTGGTATTATTGAAAATATCGATATCGAGAAAAAAAAAACAAAACGCCACATTTGTTTGATTTTTTTTGTGGAATAGGTATTTAGATCATAATTATTTACATAAAAGTATTAAGTGATCTGCAACCCAAGCATCAGCTGTTGTAATATTTTACACTTAAGTGCCTGAACTTGAAACTCTTGAGGTTGAGTAAATGACTGTGTGATTAGACTGTTTATATCATGTGGCATTATACTCAGGATATTGTAAATATCCTGCAGCATTATACTCAGGATATTTGTTAATGATTTAAGTTTGTTAAATTACTTTATCTTCATTTATGTTAAAGTTATACGCGTTTGAAGTTATAATTTTCTTATAAACGCCACAGTTGTTTGGATTATATTTTGTGGAATATTTAGATCAAAATTAATTATTTATGTATATAAAACTAGAAGTGATCAGCAACCCAAGCACCAGCTGTTGTAATATTTTACACTTAAGTGCCTGAACTTGAAACTCTTGAGATGGATTAAATGACTGTGTGATTAGACTGTTTATATCATGCGGCATTTGTGGCAATATTATGGAAGTTAGTGATGATAAAGTAAAAATAATTTTCAACAAAAATATTGAATTGTGATTTATTCCGAATCTCCGGGATTTCCCTATCTGTTCAAAAGCAGTTTTTAAACAATACAGAATTAGTAAGTATTAGTCGACTTTCAAAGAAGCATTTATCCATATTGAATTTTTATAAAAATCTATGTTATAAGAAATATTCCTAATAATTTTAGAATAATGTCCATTTGCTAAGCAAGCAAAAATGGGCACAAAGAGCCTACACAGCTCAGATGTATAATTCTTTTTATGTTGATATTTAATCGAGTATTGTATTGATATCGTATAGAAATCAATATCAATACGATATTTTTATAAGAAAGTATTGCCGATATCGATACTCGATACGATACTTCATTGGCATAACCAATACAATACTCAATACTTAAAAAGTATCGATATTGTATCGTATCGTGAAGCTCTAATTACGAAAAGACATGAAATAGTCGAAGAGTTCTATATAGATCAAGAGAAAAGATAATAATACATAACCGTCAATTACAGTAAAAACTGGGATATTAAACCAAATGTCCTGAAGAAAATGAAAAATAATCGAATCCTAGGCGAACATGTAATAGTATCAGAAGCACTTAAAAATTACTATTACTAGAAAACCATTATTACTTAAACAAACTAAACTATACTAAATTTACAATCAAGATGCAATAGAAATAAACAAACCAAGACACGTTAAATGCTACTGGAGCTCTCCCGAATCATAATTTACAATGTATAAATTTTGGAAATCATGATTTGGGATTTGCAATATATATACATTGTAAATTATGATTCGGGAGTCCTCCTAGTAGCATTTAACGTGTCTTGGTTTGTTTATTTCTGCTGCATCTTGATTATAAATTTAGTATATATACTTTTCAATATCCGCCTTCACAATGCAAATGTTTTGCTAACGTTTTTTAACAGAATAGTTGCCTGGCTTGTTAGAAAATGTTCCCTTTGGAGTTAGAGGATACATGTTGTTTCATCATGATTGAGAAATACCGCTTGGTACAGTATATGTTAAGTGTGTACTAAATAATAACTACAGCGACAGTTGAATTGGATAGAGGGGTACTGTGGAATGGCCCCCAAGATCTCTAGGACTAACTCCACTAGACTATTTTTTTGTCTCACAATAAAACACTGAAAACTTTTGTTTTCTATACTTCCACAACTATGTGACTACAGCTGTTTCGGCAGAGTGCCTTTCTCAAGTGATATAATTTACAATGTGTTTGCCTTTTTAAGTCTCTAACTGAAGAGGTTGAGGAGTGGGGAGCTGTTTGTCTCGAGTTGGTCATTCAAAATTATATCTGTATTTTTCAGTTTATTAATTTCCATAGATTCCAAAAAAAGATAGCTTAAGGCCTTTATTTTAGATATGCAGAATTTGAAACTCTTCATTGAAAGAATGATTATGATCTAGAAGGTGAAGTGCGTATGTAGAAGTGTCTGTTTTTCTATTGTTGAAAGCCCTTTTGTGTTCTGCTATCCGTTTGTCAAAAGTTCTGCCAGTTTGACCGATGTAAGTTTTCGGACAGTCACCACAAGTTAGTTTGTTCACACCACTCTGTAGTTGCTTTCTCTTTCGGCTTTTATGGTTCTTAATATATTTGCTTAAGTTGTTGTTAGTTCTGAAAGATGGTATTATTCCTTTCTTTTTTATGTATCTGGCTATTTTTGTTGTTATCTTGCCAGTATATGTGAGAGAGCAGAAGGTACTAAGTTCTTTCTGTGGTGGTGGATACACTAATTTCAGGGCTTTCTTATGGAGTTTTTATTTAAAATTTTGTTAACTGTTTGTTCGTTATAGCCGTTGTTTACTGCTATTTGTTTAATTATGTTTAGTTCTATCTCGAAGTTATTTTTTGTCATAGAAATTTCTGTCAGTCTATGTATCATGCTATGGTAGGCTGCTAATTTGTGTTGTGTAGGATGGGATGATGAATTGTGTATAGTTGTGTCAGTATGGGTAGGTTTATGATATACGGAGAACTCATGTTTTTTGTGTAGTTTGGTAATCGTTACATCTAGAAAGTTTATGGAATTATTCTGTTCTGTTTCTATTGTAAACTCAATATTACTATGAAGTGAATTAATGTATGATAGAAATTGGTCAAGTTGTCTGTTAGTTCCTGTAAAACATACTAGTATATCATCCACGTATCTCCGAAATCGAAATCCATCCATTATTTTTTTTTTATTGCACGCAATCTGTTTGCCGCCGTGCCGCTTTCGCATGATGGTTCATGATTTTCCTACAGCTTCATTAACCCCTATCATTTACTGCTTTTTTGTTTTGATAAGTCGTGTAGTGCTTTATTAAGTTTTTAGCTCGAATGCCACAATAGTTGAAAAAAGGTAATGGCGTACTTTCAAGCTAGTTTATATAATTTTTTTCTATTGTGGATTAAGTCTGCGGAAAGAGTTTATGTATCTAAAAGTAAGTGGATACAATTATTAGTATAATTATATTTGTGCCTACGTCTCTTATGGTAGGATATAAGTAAAATATAACACGAAAATCGAATTTGATTGAATCTAATGAACAAAGAAAATAATATTTTTTTTTTATTCGCTGTGTGCAAGTACTTGGAGGGGATACGAGAAACGATCGTGTGCGAGTAGCGGAGAAATCTTGTAACTTTTTTGCATATTTCTTAAATAATTCACATTGTCATATTGTCAATTGAAATTGTCATATCGACATATTTCATACCTACTCTCACTGAAGAAAATGGTATTTCGCAAATGCTGTGTTATAAATTGTAAAAATACAACAAAAAATTGTCAACTTATGTTCTATTCGTTTCCAACTTCTAAGCACAAATTAATACAAAGACAAAAATGGGTTTTCAACACAATAAAGCAGAAGTAAGGTAATAATTAGTTATTTACTTCATACAATGTTTACCATTTAATAACATAACCTCAATCTTACTTTTTCTTCTTATTCTTTTCTGAGCTATGGCCTTGACAATTATCCAGTAACCAGGACTAATATAATTGGCCAATATAATTAAAAGTGCTAAAAATGTTGTTGAGCTATGACACTAGGTGTCGCTCTTCCAAACTTGCACGGTCCCAATATTGTTATGATTTTAATTCTTCTAATTTATAACAAATTTTAACACTTAATTTATTTAGTTTTATCAATTTTATTAAGGTCTCCATACTATGTTCAAATTACAAGCATTACAGATTCTATTTGCATAAGGTACAACAAATGTTTGCTACATTGAAAAATAAGCAAAAACGAACCTTCTACAAAACGGAAAAACGGAACATAATATATGACGTTTTATTTGCCCTCCAATTATAATTTCCCACTTTGCAGTGTATATATAACATTTTGTAGTCTGGAACCTAAGGAAAGTAATAACAACTGGCTTTTCTCCTTGTGATTACCGGAAATTTATCGTGCAAGAAAATTGGTTCGGAAAATGCCGCTGTTAGTACGTCTGCCAAAAGAATTGGGACGAAAAGGGGAAGTGTGAACATAGGAGAAAGGTCTAATGATGTCGATTTTAGGCCAGTTTCCTACAAAACTTTTATTTAGTCTACCATACACCTTAAAAATGAGACATGTTAGATGTCTCGATTTGAGTGATTTTTTAGAATGTTATTGCGTTAGTATTTAAGAAAATCTATGTAATAACATTGTTGCTAGACAGGTAAATGTAATGTTATACCGGGTGTAACAATTATACTGGGTTTATTCCTTAAAGTTCGGAACACCCTGTGGAACATTCTAGCACATATAAAATATTGAAATTGAAACTTAGTTGTAGCCCTAGGCTTTATTAACATTTCATTTTTTGATTCATTTGCTTATTTTGGATAATAAAAGAATTAGGTGCGTTAACAACTAGCCATGTTTTCATCAATAAATCCTCATTTTCTGCTTAGTTTTAGACAAGCCTAAAGTAGGCTATAAAAAGTTATCAATTTAATAGATGTCAAATTGTTAACAGTCAAAAAGTGTCTGGTTTGTCGTGAAAATTAGTAGATTTATTATTGAAAGTTTTAATAAGTCCGTATTTTTTTGCTATTTGGTGGAAATGGAACGCGCTACAAGGAATTTGACCCACGATGGGTATGATCAAACAGGAATTAGCTACCATGCTATCGGCTCTTTATATTTGTTACAATTTTTTGCTAATGCACGATAATGCAAGACCTCACGTTCACAAGCTGTAATCGAATATTTACAACAGGTAAATCTTCGGACTTTCAATTGACCATCGCATAGTCCAGATCTTAACCCAATCAAAAATGTGGATGACATAATTGGCAGAAGACTACTATATACGATTCATTTTAATCAGTACGGCATGGCATCGGCGCGCTTCTATCGTCCATAAAAAATGCATGGGGCTATCTTCGCAATGTTCTATTCTTAACGTGAAATAAAGTATACAACCAAAGAGGTAGAAACAGTACTAGCTCTCGAGATTTGGAATGATACTGATCAAGACCAAATAGCATACCTCATTTGTAATATAAAAGTACATATTATCTCTTTTATTACCGAACAAAAGCGAATAAATTAAAAATAGTCAAAATAATGAAGCTTAAAATAGGACAAAACCTCGCAATTTTTACAGAATAGATCGATTTACTTGAAAATTTGAGAATAAGTAGTAGATAGTCCAAGGATCAAAATCTATATAAGACCGAAAGGCGCTTTTAACATGGGGGTGATTGCCACCCCATGTCGGGGGTGATTGCCACCCCATGTCGGGGGTGGAAATTTTTTATTTAATTTTGACCACAAAACTTGGTAAAAACATTTATTTCAAGCAAAAAACGTTCTAGACATTTTTTTGATAAAATTAATAGTTTTCGATTTATTCGCTATCAAAAGTGTTAGTTTTATATAGAAAAAATCAATGTTTTTAATCAGTTTTCTGCTAATAACTCAAAAAGTTTTCGTTTTATCAAAGCAACTTTGCTTAACAAAAATGTACCTTTTGAACAAATAAACAAAACAGTTTTTTTTTTATTTTCTTTAAGACCAATAGCAATCGAGCTATACTTTATTATATGTTAGCTCTTCTTCGTCAAATGCTAAATATTGTAGTTTCAAACTCAAAAGACGTGAAAACTGTGCATTTTTCGAGGATAACTTGTTCAAACTAATTTAAAGTATTTAAAAATATCTATCTATAGAAATAAAAAAAGTCTCTAGCTCAAAAATTAAGTGACTTATTATGAAAAGAATGTCAGTCCCTATTTTTTACAGCGAAAAAGTGATCGGAAACTTCCCCTACTTACCACCTTAATTAAAATTAGTCATTGACCTTATTTGCTCTTCTATATTTATGTATTATTAATAGGTTCTAGAGTTTTGAGCGGCTTAGAATGATTAGTTAAAGTTAATTAGAATTAGTTTTTAAAAAAATTGAGTTAAAAGCGAATAATGAATTTTTGTAGTTTGGTAAAAAATGCCCTTTTCTTCAGAATAGAAAGATTAGCATAAGAGATACGAAAAAATATGTAAATTTAAAATTGTATCTTATTTAATTCCCAAGAACGGGCTTAGCAAAAATTTTTTCTACGGCCAAAACTAAGTGAGCTTGACAATTAAAACTTGTATGCAAAACCACCATCACAAACCATTTTACAGTCACCTCTTTTCGCGACTTAGAATTTAAAAGGATTTAATATTAATAGCCTTATAGATCTTGTAGAGACCTATAAAAATTTTTTTACCAAACTTTCTAGACTAAACAATAAAAAAGTTACGGTTAAAAAACAATATATTTTTTTGAAAAAATAAGGAGAAATCCAATTGGAAGCTTAATAATGTAAGTTAGCGGTGTTTTTAGTCATTGGTCTTATTCATACTTCTTTATTTATGTATTATTGATAGATTCCAAAAGTTTGACTGGCTTTGAATAATTAGTTTTAAAAAAACTGGAGTTAAAAGCGAATAACGAATTTTGTAGTTTGGTAAAAAATGCCATTTTCTTCAGAATAGAAAGATTAGCATCAGAGATACGAAAAAATGTTTAAATATGAAATTGTAGGTTATTTAAATCCCAAGAACTTGGTTTGAAAAAAATTTGTTTACGTCAAAAATTGAGTGAATCGTAAATGAGTATAATATCGAAAACATTGATTTTTTCGATATAAAACTTTCGATAGCGAATAAATCGACAAAATATTAATTTTATCAAATAAATGTATAGAACATTATTTGCTTAAAATTAATGTTTTTATCAACTTTTGCGGTCAAAATATAATAAAAAATTTTCATCCCCAAGGTGGGGTGGCAACCACCCCTATGATAAAAGCGCCCTTCGGTATTATATATATTTTGATCCTTGGACTATCCACTACTTATTCTCAAATTTTCAAGCAAATCGATCCATTCTGTAAAAATTGCGAGCTGAAAAGCTTCGGTTCCTGGACTAAAAACAAAATGTTTAGAAAGCCTGAGGCTACAATTGAGATTTAATATTTTATATGTGCTAGAATATTGCACAGACTGTTCCGAACTTTAAAGAAAAAACACAGTATGATTGTTATACCCGGTATAAAATGACATTTACCTGTCTAGCAACAATATTATTACATATATTTTCTTAAATAATAAGGCTATAACATTACATACTAAAAAATAACTCAAATCGGACAAGAGGTTTAAAAAATTCGAGACATCTAACATGTCCCATTTTTAAGGTGTTCCCTTAATTTTGTGAACTGTATGATTTAGGTTATTGGTTCAATTGGAAATTTTTAAAGGGATTATGATAAACAGACAATATTATAAGTTTAAAAAGATCTTACCGTCTTGTGTCACTGGTCACTGTTCGCGTTTTGATTGTCGCGAATGCATATGCTGTTTCACCCTCGGATTAAACTGGTTCACAAATTTAATGTTTTTAACGGTTTAATGGTTATTTTTTTTCAGATTACTATTTTATTTTGCGGAAATGTGTTGCCAACGAAAGTTAACACACGAGAGATTTGCATTTTACTGCCTTTGCGGGTCAGCAGAGAAGAGTTTGAACCCAAAAGAAAAAATCAAGTACTTAGATTGATGTGTCCTCAGCGGAGAGTAACACTTAATAGAGATTACTGTTCATAATGTATGTTTTTGTACTAAGATTTAGCCCACAGAAAGTAGCTCACGTATTTTGTCTTCAAGCAGAAAATTGAATAATAATTGTCTATATTGGGTATGGATGAAATGGTACTATATGTCAGGTTTGGCTTAAGATTATTTAAAACTAAGGATTGCAATTATGGGTTTCTTACAATAAAAATATAAGATTAATTTTGGCGTGTGAAAAATTGAACCTTTAGAATAAAATGTTGTTCCATATTTATCTACATACAGTGGAACCCCGATAAGTCGGCCTCTGATAACCCGGAAGTCCGGCTAACCCGGACTGATTTTCATCATGCAAATTAAACATTTTTTCACTTTGACCAAGTTTTTTACCAAGAAATAAAAAATACTGTATGCAACTGTACGTAATTTAGACAATATACTGTGCATATTTATTTCATGTTTTTGCAAATATAATGGAGTTTATCTGTAGTCTTTCGAACTGCAAATGAAGCTGGAGATGATATATGCTTGAATTATCAACAGCGCTAGATATGGCGATTATTAACACATTCTTTAAAAAGATAGAAACTCATCTTATTAAGTAAAAAAGTGGACATGTGAAAAGTGGATCTTCATGATAAGGAAAGAAGACATACGTGAATGCAAGGACTGCAAGGTAATAGTTAGTGCGACAGTAAGCCAACAACATAAGCTGTTTGTTTTGGACATCGAAGTAAAAAGTAAAGTTAAACCAAAATATCGGAGAGAACCACTAAAAATCAAGTGGTGGATGCTAAAAGATGAGAAAGAAGGTCTATTCATGGAAAGAGTAGTAGTCAAAATATGTTGGAATATGAAAGGAAGTCCTAATACAATTTGAAGAAAGATGGCCAGTAGTATTAGAGAGACTGCTATTGAAATACTTGGGAAAACGTCAGGAAAAAAGTTTGAGGATAAAAAACTTGGTGGTGGTCAAAAGAAGTACAAGAAAAAAAAGAGAAGGGAAAATTATATAAAAAGTGGCAAGAAACCAGATCCGACACAGATACTCAAAACTATATGGTCGCAAAAAAGGAAGCGAAAATAGCAGTAGCAAAAGCCAAAGCAGAAGCGTATTCAAACCTAAGTATACGATCAACTTGATACCATGGAAGGCGAAACGAAGATGTATAAAATAGAACAGAGAGCAAATAAAGCAAAATATTTTAATAAGATTAGATGTATCTGACATGAAAATAATAAAATACTAGTTCACGAAAAGGATGTCAAAAAGATATGAAGAAAGTACTTTGACTGCTTATTAAATGAAGAATTTAACAGACAGCCTGTGGAGTCAACGGAGACAGTAGCAGCAATGGTCACCAAAATAACAAACGAGGAAGTGGCTCATGCGCTTAAAAAAATAAAGAAAGGAAAAGCGGTAGGACCAGATGATATTCCTGGAAAAGTATGGAGATCATTGGGAGAGACAGAGACAAGGTGGCTAGCAGGTTTATTTAATAGAATTATGGAAGTTGGACAAATGCCAGACGAATGCAGTATACTACTACCTGTCTACAAAAACAAGGGAGATATACAACAATGTACAAACTACAGGGCTATAAAACTGCTTAGCCACACCATGAAAATATGGGAAAGAGTAATTAAGAGACGGATACGTGAAGAGACCGAAATATCCGAGAATCAATTTGGTTTTATGCAGGGCAGATAAACAACAGATGCAATTTTCATTATAAGACAGTTGATGGAAAAATACAGGAGTAAAGGAACAAACGCTCATATGGTATTCATTGATCTTGAGAAAGCATATAATAGAGTTCCTCGAGAGATTCTGTGGTGGGCACTCAATAAGAAAGGAGTCCCTGGTGAATATGTAAATATTGTGAGGGATATGTATGAGGGAGTAACGACTAGTGTTAGGACAGGTGTGGGAGAGACTGATAAATTTCATGTGAAAGTAGGATTGCACCAAGGCTCGGTGCTTAGTCCGTATTTATTCTCATTAGTTTTAGAAGAAGGATAAAATTAGAAATTTTTGAGTTTTGGACCAGATAACGGCGAAACTACACAATAACATTCCATGGTGCTTAATGTATGCTGATGATGTCGTGTTAGTAGGAAACAGTGAAAGAGACTTGGAACAAAAATTGGAACAGTGGAGACAAGCTTTCGAGGACAAAGGTTTAAAATTTAATAGGTCAAAGACAGAGTATTTGGAATGCTCATTTAAAGATGGAGTTACTACAAAATAAAATGGTATCTTTGGATGGTGAACTGATTGTAAACAGCAACAGTTTTAAGTACCTGCGGGATCGGTATTACAAAGTAATGGAGAAATAGATAGAGATACATGCAGTAGAATTAGGGCTGGAAGGATGAAGTGGAAGGAAGCGAGTGGTGTGCTGTGTGACAGGAAACTTCCAATGAAGTTGAAGGAAAAATTCTATAAAACAGCCATACGGCCGGCTATGATGTACGGAACTGAATGTTGGGCAGTGAAAAAGAAAGAGGAACAACGAATGCATGTGGCGGAAATGAGAATGCTTAGATGGATGAGTGGAGTGACAAAAAAGGATAAAATTAAAAATGAGTATATTAGGGGAAGTCTAGGTGTGGCACCAATTGATGCCAAAATGAGAGAGCATAGGTTGAGATGGTTTGGTCATGTTCAACATAGAGACGTTAATCACTCAATACGAAGAATAGCTGCAGATTCCTGGAAGGAGTAGGAGAGGAAGACTAAAGAAGACGTGGGGGGAGACGATTAGGCAGGGCATGTTAGTAAAGGGGATTAATATTGATATGGCCCAAGTTAGAATTGTGTGGAGAAATGCAATTAGGGAAGCCGACCCCACATAGGGATAAGGCAAAGGGAATGATGATGAATGAAGTTTATCTGTAAGTATACCGTGTTTAAATTAATTTTTACCATATTATCCTTGCTAACCCGGATTTTCGATAACCCGGATCGGCCGCGGTCCCGGTAAATCCGACTTATCGAGGTTCCACGGTAATTAGATAAAACTGCAAACTCAATTGTGTGTAAAATAATTTTCTACATATTTATACACAGAACTTTAACCGCTCTCTAATTAGCATTTATAAAATACCACAAAATACGGCAAAAACATTAGTTTCGCTGCCTGTTTCCGCGTGCGGTATTCACATTGCTTCTGCCGACAAAATCACTCACTGTTGCCCTCTCTCTCTATCTCTATCTCAGTTTACATTAAATATTCAATGAGACAAGTTCATTATTGTTAATCTTTTGCACTCACTGTCCATTTTGGGAGTGTGCTTTTCAGTGAATAATATCTTTCTTGTTTCCGATTTTTTTACAAATGATCTGTTTTAGCCGGTGTCTTTTAACGCTTGTAATTTTTTTCGTTATTGTAAATCTTTCGACACATAAACTATTCAAATGTTGAATGGGTTGCATATGTGAGTTCATTTTAAATGAAGTAAAGAAACACAGACTTACTCACAATAATTTAATTTACTTCGACGACCGGTTTCGATCTCTACAATATACAAATCATCTTCAGGTCGGCGTTACAAGTGATTAAATGATGGCGTTACAAGGGATGCTTTGTAAGTTCATCAATAACATGTTTAAACGTCCAGATTATGCTCCCTAACCCCGACCTGAAGATGATCTGTATATTGTAGAGATCGAAACCGGTCGTCGAAGTAAATTAAATGATTGTGAGTAAGTCTGTGTTTCTTTACTTCATTTATAAACTATTCAATTTTCATTCATGTCTGAAACTTTACTGGATAGTTCTACACAGAGGAGGACTCAAAATACCTAAGAGAACCTAAAGAACCTAAAGAACCTAAGACCCACAAACGACATGTTTTAATAAAACCAGTCATTAATGTCATATACAGTCCTGTTAGCAAACTAGCATTATTTTTGAATACGTAGATCAAACTTCTTACCAGAGGAACTAACTGATCCAATTGAAGCTGGCCATGGGATAACACAAGAAGCCTTCCTGAGTCGTCTATTGCTCAACCTGATCGTGGATAAAATAATAAAAAAATAAAAAAACTAAGAACTAAAATAGGATACCAAATGGGAGAAAAACAACTTAAATAATCTCCTATCTCTCTCTCTCTCTCTTGTCTCTTGTCGTTTCCCCATTACTGAGGATCGTGATTTCTTCCAATATTCCTAACAATGTTTCTCCATTGGTCTCTATCTTCAGCTGCTCTAAGAGCTTCGCAGAACGAGTTTCCAGCTGAATTCTTTATTTGGTCGGACCATCTAGTTGGTGATCGTCCTCTTGATCTTCTCCCTGGAACGTTTCCAGAAACGATTAATCTCTCCAAACTGTCGTCACCTCTGCGAACCACGTGACCAAAGAATTGCAGAATTCGTTGCAGACATATTGTGGACAGCCTTTTTTTAATATTGAGTTGGTTTAGAATGGAAACGTTTGTCCTATGAGCTGTCCATGGTATGCGCAGCATTCTTATCCAGCACCACATCTCAAAGGCATCAATTTTTTGGCGCTCGCATGCGCGAAGGGTCCAAGTGCCTGCTCAGTATAGAAATATTGAGAATACAAGGGCATTCACCAGTCTCATCTTGATATTTTGAGAGATAGATCTGTCTTTCCAAACTTTAGTTAGGCGACTCATCGCATTTTTTGCCATACCAATACGTCTCCTAACTTCTGCTTCACAGTTGCCATCGTTAGTTATACTAGACCCGAGATAGACAAAGGTGTTTACTATCTGGTATTCCTGTAACATGTTAGTCAGTTGAATAATGTCGAATCTGTCGACCACCATTATTTTTGTCTTAGCTTTATTGATTTTCAGACCAACTTTATTGCTTTCGTGCTCAACTCTTCGCAGAAGATCAAACATTTCTTGGTCATTTGCTGCTATAAGTGTAGTGTCATCAGCAAATCTCAAATTGGAGATTTTCCTACCGGCTACTGTTACTCCACCGGCCCATCCTTCTAAAACCATCCTCATGACATGTTCACCATAAATGTTAAATAAGTCAGGTGACAACACGCATCCTTGTCTAACACCTCTCTCGGTCTTGAATTGGTTTGAGAACTTCTGATCTAGTCGTACTCTCGCTATATTAGACTGGTACAGATTTTTAATAAATGTCACCGGGTGCATTGGTGCGCCCATTTCTATTAAAGTTGACCACAGATTTACCCAGCTTACACAATCAAATGCCTTTTGGTAGTCAACGAAGCATATAATCATAGGTACTTGAAATTCTCTAGACTTTTCAATAAGTTGTCTCAGGTTCAGGATTTGTTCCTTTGTACCTTTACCCTTTACAAATCCCGCTTGTTCCTGAGGTATTTGGTAATGTAGATAGGTTTTTAATCTGTTTTTGATGATATGCAACAAGATTTTACTAGCATGTGTTATTAGTGACAGTGTGCGGTAGTTTTCACATCTGGTAGTAGTTCCTTTTTTGTGTAGCGGGATATAAATTGAGGTGCACCAATCAGATGGCCATTTTCCTGAATTCCAAACAGCGACACAGATAGAATGGATGATATATATTCCTTTGTCACCTAGTAACTGTAGTATTTCACATGGTATTGAATCAATGCCTGGGGATTTATTTCTCTTTAGTGATTTATCTGCTATACAGACGAAGCAATACTAATGTCTCTAAGTGAAAATGATTTACAACGTATTCTGCATTAATTTTATATAACCGCTAGAAAATTTTTAACATGCTAATTTCCGTAAAGGGTTTTTAGCCCTAGACTTTCAGGGCATGTTGAGCTTAATAAATAAAATAAATAATAATTTCTCCAACAAAAGACCAAATGCATGGCTATAACAGTAAATATACTAAGAAATAAATTAGAGCTGGAGGAGTGGAGGGTCAGATAATAGAACAAATCATGGAGTTTAAATACATAGGCATCACACTACATAGCTATAGTTTATTTTTTAACCAGGAGGAGTAAACTAAAAAGACAGATTCACACCCAAGAAAGTCACTAGAATAATAACCAAATACATCTTCTTTTTTGGTTGATCTAGTTGGCCCTCAACAGTAATCCATAAATATTATATTAAATTAATACGTCGCTAAAAAGTTCCAAAAACAACTGCTTTTTATATAAAAGTAGACTAACAACCTAAAAATTAAAGGAATAACGCAGAAAACACAAAAATCGCCGATATAACTTAATTAACCTATGAAATGTCACTAATGTCAAAATTTGATAAATGTCATTAGTGTCAAAATTTTATAACAGTGGAGTAAACTTGCCTGCGGTTAGACCAATTACAAACAAGCAATACAGCGCGGTAAATTTGAATCACTCCTCTTGGTTAAAAAACAAACTTTAGTGATGTTGAAAAAGTAACTATTCGTTACAAAGTACCCGTTACTTAAGAATACCGAAAGTAACGATTACTATACAGAGAGGCAAATCGTTACCTTGGTTACTCTGATTACTTCGTTACTTACCTACTAAGAAATACGATTTTCGATAAGATTACCGGTACTCAAATACAAAAGTAACAAAAGTAATCATAGTAATCAAAGTAACGAATAGGTACTGTAAATGATTACTTTATACAAAATACCTACCTACTGAGAAACACGATTCTCGATATGATTACCGGTACTCAAATACAAAAGTAAGAAAAGTTGGTAATCATAGTAATCAAAGTAACGAATACTGTAAATGATTACTTTATACAAAAGTAACGATTTATGGGACGATCATTTAACGACGTTCTACACCTTCGTTGCGGGGTATGCCTCTCAGAGGAAAGGGAACGAAACTTATATGCAAGCGAAAGTTCGTAACAATGCATTTATAGCAGAATACTTAACCCGCGAGTAGTCGCGCGGTGAGATAGAATCTCAATTTTTATCTTTTTCGCGATAACTTGATGAAAAATTTTGCAATTTTGAAAAAATTTCGTAAGTGCCTCGAGGAAGGGTGTAGTAATACGTAGGAATTTTTTTTCTTCTTCTTCTTTTTGTGGAATTTATGGCTTTGGGGAGAGCCAATTAGCTTTAACCCGCGAGTAGTCGCGTCGTTAGATAGAATCTCACATTTCATCCTTTTCCGTAATACAGTAAAACCTGTCAGTAACGGCCACTAAAAATGAAAGAACTATTGGCCGATATAGAAAGGTGGCCGCTATTGCCAGTTTTTGTAGTCTACATATAATTGGATTGGGAAATTTTTAAACTGGCCGTTAGGACAGGTGGCCGATGTTAGCAGGTGGCCGTTAGCACAGGTTTTACTGTACAGTAAAATTTGTCAGTAACGGCCACTAAAAATGAAAGAACTATTGGCCGATATAGAAAGGTGGACGGTATTGCCAGTTTTTGTAGTCTTCTTATAATTGGTTTGGAAAATTTTTAAACTGGCCGTTAGGACAGATGGCCGATGTTGGCAGGTGGCCGTTAATACAGGTTTTTTAATACAATTGTTAGAAATTTATATTTGCAATATAAAAAGTAGATAAAAATAGTACAAAATAAATTTTTTTTTACAGTATTGAATACTTTGTAAAAATAAATTATAATAAATTACGGAAATTACGGAATAAATTACGGAACTAATTATAATAAATAAATTAAAAATAAATGGTACGGTAAATAATCCTCATTTTTTAATATGTTATTCCTTACAAAAAAACCTTTAATTTAAGCACAAATAATTAAAAATCGTAAATTTGTTTCAAAAGTTATTATCTTTTTAAGAATTCCCATAAGAGCCCATGTTAAAACTTAAATTTGACCCTTAATAGTAATTAAACGGCACGGTAAAACAATTTTTAAAAAATCAAGTCTTAGTTTTTTGAAGTAAACTATAACATACTAAAATTCCATGCAAATCCTTAATTCTTTGCCGAAGGTGTAGAACGTCGTTAATAAAGCAAACCGACCCACAGGTTGCCTGAATGAAACAATATGGAGAAATAAAAATATCGGAAAAGAAGTGAAAGGAAGGATTTAGTAGTAATAGTTTAGGAAAGGGTAGATTGCTGAATAAGCTGAAGTTTGATATCAGAATTGTTTAGTGTTAATATGACATATGACTAATTCTTTATAAATGTTATCCATTCTTTAGAATTTCAATCAAATATGCTAATATAACAATTTTTTATATTATTTAAAGGGGTCATACCCTGGTATTTCTTTGGTGACTCATCTTGTGATCAATCAGTAAGTATAACCGTTGTTTTAACCTTGGTCAAAATGTTAGCGGGTATACTTACTTTTAGGTTCTAAACACTGATGATAATATTTTTAAATATCGAAAAGGTTCTGTGATGTAGCCCTTAAACGGATTTTAATAAATCTTTAAATACCTTTTACAAAGGATTTTTCATTAAATTTTTGTGATTGATGCAGGGCCCGCAGGCCCCTGCCGGGCCCGCATTTTAATGGGGCCCGAAAAGATCACTAAAAGAATATTTCTATTGAAAAAACAAAATAAATTTTCAAAATTATTTCATTTTACGAACAGGAAATGATAAATGATAACAAATTAGGTTAGAGTTATATTCATAAACCATAAACCGTTCTTATCATAAAACTGCAATAGGAGTAGGTAGATTGTCTTGTTGGTATCAATACCAATAAGCAAAATTTAGACACCACTCCGAAGGATTAACAAGACGTGATTAGCAAGAGGTATCGGCACGCATTGTCCTAATATTTATTCGAAATGTACTTTTTAATTTAATATTGAGTTTGATGGTTAAATGCCGTTTTCGGTAAGGTATTGCATTAGTCGTTTTATTAAATCTCCTTTAACACTTATTTTTCTTAACTAAGTAATTGTTTCATTATTATCATGAGTTACAAACATTTAAGTGGCAGTGAAAAACTGAAAAAGCAAAAATTAAGAGAACAGGAACGACAGGCATAAAAAAGATGCAAAATATTATCATATTTACACCCCACAACAGTGCGCAAAAAGGAAAATTGAGCTTGGCCTTCTTTATTTTTTGCCTCCATCCTGTTTTATCTGTCGCTGCTCTTCTCCATACACGGATTCCTAAAAATGCTTGTGCATCGTTACTTACTGTGTCTTCCCAGCGCTTTCTTGGCTTTCCAACCGGTGTCTTTCCCTGCATTCTAGCGTTCAGTGCTCTTTTTGGTAGCCTATTACCAAAGCCATTTTTCAAAAAAAAAGGTAGCCTATTCTCTCCAATTCTTATCACATGTCTGGCCCATTGCAATCTTTGTATTCTAATGAAGTCTGACAGGGGTGTTTCCTTATAGAGTTGATAACGTTCGTTGTTGTATCGAATTCTGAAGATTTCGTTTTCCCTCAGAGGTCCTCGTATTCTCCTTGGTACTTTCCTTTCGAATGTGTCGAGTTTGTTTTTGGATGTTTCTTTCAGGACCCATGTTTCACTTCCATACAATGCAATTGGTCACACTAAGGTTTTATATGTAGATTCTCATCTTTGGATTTCGGTGGACACTTTTAGACCAAAATATATGGAAGAGGGCAATGTAAGCTCTGTTTGCGTACGTTATTCTCTTCTGTATTTCCCCTTCTTCTGTTCTTCTGATCCGTCGGCATATATTTCTACTTCCAGGTATGTAATCTTTCCAACTGTTTCAATGTCATCTTCATGTATAATGTTTTGTGGGACTATATTTCTTCTCGTCTGTATCATTATTTTTGTTTTCTTCTGTGTTAA
Source organism: Diabrotica virgifera virgifera (assembly GCF_917563875.1). Lineage (NCBI taxonomy): Eukaryota > Metazoa > Arthropoda > Insecta > Coleoptera > Chrysomelidae > Diabrotica > Diabrotica virgifera. The sequence goes on along the minus strand of NC_065451.1, from coordinate 207,173,039 downwards.
TTTTCAGACCTAGTATTTTCGTTTTGCGCTTTAAACGCTGCATATGTTTCTTGTGCTCCTGTTGATGGTCTACTCAAAATATTAATATAATATCATCGGCATAAGCGGCCAGTTGAACGGTTCTGTTGGTCAGTAGGTTTCCTCGTCCAGTTTGCAGTTGCCCAATAACCGCATACTCCAGTGCCAGGTTAAACAATGTTGGGGTCAACCTATCACCCTGCTTCAATCCCTGCGAGATTTTTAAACGTATGTCCGATGGTTTTGTACTCGTACACATGCCTGAGCAGTGGCGGATCTAGACATTTGCCTTGGGAGCGGGAAATAACCTTGGGGGAGAACTTCCAATGAAACACCAACCAAAAGATATAAAAAAGAAAACCCAAACTACATAAAAGACATAAATAATGACTTATATGCATTAAGTTCCCTTCTAGCATGTTTTTTGGGTTGACTTTGTATTTCTGTGGTTTAAGTTTGATGTCAGGTAATATATTTTTATGATTCAACAATGTTTTTCTTTCATTTTGGACCTTGTTAGGGGAGAAATTTTCCCATTTTCCCTCCCCTTAGATCCACCACTGTGCCTGAGTTTCATCCATTGTGGCTTTAATGAGTCTAATTAGCTTGTGTGGTATGCCAATTCGGCAAATAAATAGTATAGTCTGTTCCTTTTTGGCTGAGTTGTATGCCTGCTTGAAGTCTACAAACACGTTGTGAACATCAATGTCGTGGTCCCATGATTTGCTCAAGACCTGCTGTACTGTAAATATTTGATCTATTGTCGGTCTTCGTCCTCTGAAGCCCGTCTGATACTCTCCAATAATATTTTCTGCTGGCGGTTGGAGCCGCTGGTTTATAATATACTTACGTGAGGACTTTATATGCTGTACATAGTAGAGAAATTCCACGGTAGTTGTTGCACTTTAAATAGTTAAACAATGTTTAATTTTTTAAATATAAATTTTATTTATTTTTAATAAAAATTTAAATTTCTGGTGCAACTATATTTCTATTAAATAATTAATACATTTAAAAAAGTTACTATTAGGATTACTATTAAATTTTTGTTAGGGGCCTGAAAATTATGTAGGGCCTCGGGCCTGATTCGAAGTAAAATAGGCTCTGGATTGATGGTATACAACCAGCTACGGGAAAAATTATTTCTTTTCCTTGTGGTTTTTAGTCGAAAACTGTTTTTAAATTAAGCTATTGAAAAGAATATTTTGCTATTGAATTACCTGGCCTAAAAACGGGGAAATATGGGCAAGGGGAAAAAGGTCTAATGACATCGCTTATCCACAATTCGCAGCTTGTGTTGCTCCAGCTAATTTGGCATTTGGCGGTTATTTTCTTCGTCTAGATGTCTCTACAATTTATAACCATTAACTCGGCGTGAATATTTTAGTAGAAAAAAACCAGCTTCATTTAGCTTTATATATTTATATTTATTTGCAGCGTTGTTGCTCAGAGGTCTTTAGTTCTCATAAAGGTAAAAATCAGATATTTTACTATAAATACATGTAGCAGCTGAAGGAAGTTAAGCACCATTTCTTTTTAAGATAAAAGCTCAACAAATACTTGACAGAGTAGTGAATAAAAAAGGTTTTTATACGGTATACAGGCCTACATTTTTTTTAAACAAAAAAATACTGTATACTAAACTTATGCTGCAAAACTAAATAATAAAGTGACTGAATTCAAATATCCGTTTCAGGAAAAATCCGTGTTGAGCTGCCCCCCGCCCCACTTGCAAAAATCAAAAAACAAATAGCTCTGATTTATGAGCTATTTATGAGCTTTCATATTTCGCAAACTAAAAATTTTGAGCTCGTTCCACTGAGCAGGAATTTAATACTTTAGTGGGGGGGGGCTGAGTCAGCCCCCTACTTCTCAGTCAATACTTAAAAATAGGAGTATTGGAACGGTTTTTGCGGCAGAATTACGAACTATTTATGAGCTCTTGAAATTATATAGTTTCGATTTTTGAGCTCATCCCCTTCACGCCCAAGCAACCCTTTAATTGATTTAACTTAAGAGAAAAATGCTGAGAAAATTTAAAATATATCGTATTGCGGATATAATTCTATAGCTTATATACTCTAAGAATAAACTATTAAATCACGTGAATTTCGATTATTGAGCTACAACCCCTTCTCAAGAAAACCACCATATCTTCCCGGCTTAAGAGAAAGTTGTACTTAAAATGCATTAAATTAATTATTTGGCGACTACATATCATTGAATAATTTATAAGCTTCCAAATTACGCGCATTTAGATCAGTAAATTGCAAATTATTTTGTATAGTATAATAATATCGTATGGCATTTTTGCCGGGGAGATCCTTTCGGATAGTTCCAGCGCCAATTACATCTTTAACCCTGTTTCAAGTAACTAGTGTCGATGTACACTAGCCCAGGGGGACCGACGGCTTAACGTACTCTCCGAGGCACGGTGAGACGGCTCGTGTCATTATTGGAAATGAAAATGGTTTGTCTTTGGCAGGGATCGAACCTACGTCTACTGGCGTATGAGGCCAGCGTTTATGCCGTTACCCACGGCCGCTCACATTTTGTATAGTGCAGTCACTGAAGGTAAAAATCAACGATTACCTTCAATTTCGGTGAACCTTCATCGATTTTCACGAAAATTGGTCAGTGGTTAGAGGATACGTCAAGAAACAAAGGTGACATGGTACCACCTTGCGCCTTTACCCTGAGGGTGGATACCGCCCCTTCTCGGGGGTGAAAATTATTTTATAAAAAATAACTGAACAAATCAATAAAAGAACAAATTAAAAGCAAAATTTATTATATAAAATTATTAAAATAAGTCAATACTTTTTAAGTTATTAAAGATCAAAGATTTTAATTATTCGTGAAAAAAAATGCATGTTTTGAAGCGGTTTTTCGTAAACCACTGAAAAACTGTAAGTTTTTACAAAAAAGTTAATAGTAGTTTAATTCTTATAGCTTATATTCTAAGAATAAACTCTTAAATCACGCGCCTTTCGATTATAGAGCTACCAACAACCCCTTCGCAAGAAAACCATCCCATATTCTCGACTTAAGAGAGAGTTGTAGGTACTTAAAATAATTTAAATTAATTATTTGGCGACTAGATATCGTTTAATAATTTATGAGCTCGCAAAATATACACATTTCAATTATTGAATTGCCATTTTCTTTCTATAGTGCAGTCACTGAAGGTAAAAATCAACTATGACCTTCGATTTCGGTAAATCTCCATTCATTTTCACGAATTGACAATAACAACTTGCGGTTTTAGCCTGGGGTATATGTCACCCCTTCTCGGGGTGAAAATTACTTTATTAAAAATAAAGCATGCATTTTTTTCACAAATAATTAAAATTTTTGATGTTTAATAACTTAAAAAGAATTGACTTATTTTAATAACTTTATATAATAAATTTTGCTTATAATTTGTTATTTTATAGATTTGTGCAGTTATTTTAAAAAAAATAATTTTCACCCCCGAGAAGGGGCGGTATCCACCCTCAGGGTAAAGGCGCAAGGTGGACCATGTCACCTTTGTTTCTTGAGGTATCCTCTAACCACTTACCAATTTTCGTGAAAATCGATGAAGGTTCACCGAAATTGAAGGTAATCGTTGATTTTTACCTTCAGTGACTTCACTATACAAAATAAATTGTAATTTACTGATCTAAATGCGTGTAATTTGAAAGCTTATAAATTATTAAATGATATGTAGTCGCCAAATAATTAATTTAATGCATTTAAGTACAACTATCTCTTAAGCCGGGAAGATAGGGTGGTTTTCTTGCGAAGGGGTTGTAGCTCAATAATCGAAATGCACGTGATTTAATAGTTTATTCTTAGAGTATATAAGCTATAGGAATTATATCCGCAATACGATATATTTTAAGTTTTCTCAGCATTTTTGTTGTTTGGTTGGGTGAAGGGGATGAGCTCAAAAATCGAAACTATATAATTTCAAGAGCTCATAAATAGCTCGTAATTCTGCCGCAAAAACCGATTCAATATTCCTATTTTTAAGTAGCGGGGTGGGGGGCTGACTCAGCCACCCCCCCCCCTCCCACTGAAGTATTAAATTCCTGCTCAGTGGAACGAGCTCAAAATTTTTAGTTTGCGGAATATGAAAGCTCATAAATAGCTCATAAATCAGGGCTATTTGTTTTTTAATTTTTGCAAGTGGGGGGGGGGCAGCACGGGTTCAGGAAAAGGTATATACAGTGCGCTGGAATGATAGACCAGGAAGGATCTTTTTAGGTGGATGTGAGAGGTGGCATTCGAATTTTTGCGGATAAAGTTAGGTGATAACTTCGTTAATAATAATTGACTTATTATGTGCTCCTGAACGCCACTGAACGTTTTTCATTTGAAATTTTTTGCACTGATTTTTTTTTGTCTACTAAAATAATGTATTTTATTGCTTGTTTTTTGTTTCTTAATCTTCGCAAAGATTCTCAGTATTCATATTACTTTCATCAGTTTTCGAAAACCGATATTTGTAAAAATTGGTTTGCGTTTTATTCACTTTGTAGTGAACAATATGAATAGACAAGTGATATCTGAGTTCAACAGAGCTAGAATCTTTACTTTGATTGAGGAAGGCCACACTCAAGTCGACGTTGCTGTCCGGGTTGGAGTTATCAGAGTGATGTGTCTCGGATTGTGAAAAAATTTCGAGAGACGAATTTTGTTAGCGATCGTCCAAAAAACGGAAGACTCAGAATTACTACCAATGTCCAAGAACGCTTTTTAACAAACTGTCCGGAGAAACCCCTCTATGACTGCCCCATCTATTAGAAGAGAGCTCCAGCAAGCTCATAATATTGTAATTTGCGATTAGACTATTAGAAACAGGTTATATTCGGCGAATTTATTTACAAGAAGACCATTGCTTGTACCAAAGCTTACGTTTGAGCAGAAAAGGACTCGACTGGAATGGGCCAATGAACATTTACAATGGCATGACAACAGATGGGGAAACGTGTTATTTATTTTCTGATGAAACCAAAATTAGCCTTTTGTCAGATAATCGCCGAATTAGGATTTGGAGGAACCCAAATCGACAGGATAGACTTAACCAAGCTGTCCAAAGAGTCCCATATCAAGGTGGCTCCATAGCGTTTTGGGGCGGCATCATGCTAAATAATAAAACTCCTTTAATTCTTATTGGTGGTAACATGAATGGACAAATTTATATTGATACCATTCTTAGGCCTCTTTTACTCTTGTGGCGAGGAGCTGTTGGTCCAGAATTTATTTTTATGGACGACAATGCGCCTCCCCATCGTACGACACATGTGGAATATTTTTTAGAGACAGAAGATATCATCAGATTACAATGGCCACCTTGCTCACCTGACCTCAATCCAATTGAGCACGGATGTGATATGCTCAAAAAAAAATTCAGTCCCGGCAGCCACCCCCAAGGACACTACAAGACCTTAGAATAGCAGCGATTGAAGAATGGGGCACCATGGACCAGAACTACATTAATACACTTATAAGAAGCATGGGACATCGCATTCAGTCTTGCATTGATGCAAGAGGTGGAAATACGGCATATTAAGTATTAGTTCCTATATCTGTACAAATTTAAAAAAATATATTTATAATACATATTATAAATAATAATAATAAATTGTTAATCCTTTAAATTTTGTTTATTGTTTTTTTTTCAAAACATACAATTTAATATATATTATAATAAAGTATTTTCTTAAAAAAAATAGATTTCACCAAATTTGGTTATTACCACCAGGTAATTTTGAAAATATTACATTGTCCAAAACATCTTTGAATGTGTGTATCCTTTAAGCAGGGCAGGGTAAACATCGGTTGATGAAAGAAGGTGGTATGTGCGTTTATGTGGTATGTTTAGTGGTATTTATTTGTAGATATATTTATGTTGTTCTGAAGCTATTTTCTTGTGGCATTTTTACAATTTTATCTATTTATAATGGGAAATAAGCCACAATATTATTAAAAAATGGTTTTTATTAACGTTTCGACGCCCAAATCGGGTGCCGTTGTCAAAATACAAAATACTACTAACATAAACAAAAATGTTGTTGCTTAGTAAAAAAATTCTTTTAATAATTTATTTAATTTGACTCATATCATATATATCTGAATTGCCGATATAAATGAGTCAAATTAAATAAATTATTAGAAGAATTTTTTTACTAAGCAACAACATTTTTGTTTATGTTATTAGTATTTTGTATTTTGACAACGGCACCCGATTTGGGCGTCGAAACGTTAATAAAAATCATTTTTTAATAATATTTTGGCTTATTTCCCATTATAAATAGTTAAAATTGTAGATATATTTGCCAATAAAGTTTTTTGTTCCAAAGATTTGTGCCAATTGAATTTTATTACATATATTACATTCTTCTGGAAATTTAAATATTGTAGCTTTCAGAATTTTACTTTTAATTTAGGAATGTTAAAAAAATAGTTGCGTTATCCTGGTCTAATATGGTATCTTGTTCACTACCTCCATAATTAAATCGCGAGCAGCAAACAACACAACGAGCTGATTAAATACCTATGTGTGTTGTTAGCGCGGTATAATGTAAATAAACATAACAGACCCCATATTTATAGCGTGAGTGTGTGCAAGTTGCGACACGACCGACGAACAACGTAATTAATTAATTCCTCTGCAGATGAATTTGCATCTCTTTGATTGTGAAAGGAACAAGAGAAAGATTGTCTGTCTGATCGTATGCATGTTGAAATTTAGTTTCGGTTAAGAGCTCTCGAGTCTTCTAGATTAGGAGCCAGCTGGTTCACCGTGACATTTTTAATTCTGATAATTTTAATAGCGCGCACTGACGCGCAAGATCGTCTCGCAGCCATAAGGTATGTGCGCGAACCGCTGGATACAGATTACAATTGATATACAGGGTGTAACAAAAAGGGAGGTCATAAATTAAATCACATATTCTGTGTACATAAAAAAGTTACAGCCCTTTGAAGTTACAAAATGAGAATCGATTTTTTCCAATATACCGAACATGTTTAAAGATTTTTTATTGAAAATGGACAAGTGGCATTCTTATGGCAGGAATATCTTAAAAAATAACAGTGACATTTGTGCACCCTATAAAAATTTTATGGGGGTTTTTCTCCCTTAAACCCCTCCCCCCAAATATTTGTGTGTGTTGCAATTAAATTATTATTATGGTACCATTAGTTAAACACAATGTTTTTAAAATATTTTTGCCAGTGTGTACTTTTTCGCTAAGCCAGTTTGTATCGAGATATTTTGAACATTGGTAAAATCCACCGTTTATTCGTAAATAGTTAAGTAAGAGTATAGAGACCTGGTAATAATATTATGAAAATAACATTCTATATTCTTACTCAACTATTTACAAATATGTGGTGAATTTTACAAATGTTCAAAAAATCTCCATAAAAACTGGCTTATTGAAAAATACTAGGAGGCAAAAATTTGTAAAAACATTGTGTTTACTTATATTACCACAATAATAATTTAATTAAAACCTACACAAATATTTGGGGGGTTTAAGGAAACAAAACCCCATTCAATTTTTATGGGTTGCACAAATATTACTGATATTGTTTTAAGATGTTGCTGCCATAAGAATGCCATGTCCAATATCAAATATTCAGAATTAATATCCGATATAGTATACAATACAGTATATTTTTATCACCCCGTACATCACACGAGCCAATTTGTTATCATATTTAAACATGTGCGGATTATTTAATTTGTTTAATTGTTGCAATTTATAAACAATATTTTGGCAATGAACATTAAATTAGCTGACTAAGTATAAACCTTTGTTCTCTTGTGTGACCCAATTCATGTTGCCAACAAGAGATAATACATTTTAGAATCATTCTCAAGAATCACTTCAACCAGGCCAGAGGTGCCTTTAACTTCACTCACTAGAATCAATATGTAGCTAATAGAGTCTTCAACTAAATCGCGTACAAGTCACAAGTCAATACTCAAAGTTCTCCCGGGGTAACTACCCTCAGTGTCGGTCTTATAAATAAAATCTCGCATTACTATTTGGTGTTTTCATTATCTAAAGAGCAGCATTAACTGAGCCTAGAATTGTACATGCCACATGTCAATTTTTAATAAAAAATATTTAATAATTTTCGATATATTGGAAAAAATCGATTTTCATTTTGTAACTTCAAAGGGCTGCAACTTTTTATGCGCATATTTGTACTAAGGTACTTGGGTTCACAAACCATTTTTTGTTCCAGAATATGTGATTTAATTTATGACCTGCCCTTTTGTTACACCCTGTATATAATGGAAATAAACATAACGGGCCATATTTAAAGCGTGTGTGCAAGTTGCGCCGCGACTGAAGAAAGTAATTAATTAATTCCTCTGCAGACGAATTTGCATCTCTTTGATTGTGAAAGCAACAAGGAAAAGATTGTCTTTGTCTGATCGTATGCATGTTGAAATTTAGTTTCGGTTAAGAGCTCTCGAGTCTTCCTTTAGCAATGAGATCAACCGGGATTTAATACGACTCAACTATCCGTTTTAGTTCCGATCTCCGGCTAATTTGGTAATGATCGTTAACTTAGCACTTAAAACTGGAACTTTTTTTATTATAAAGAGAACGTGTCAAAAACGTCAAAAAACTGAGAAAGTTTAAATACGCTTTTTAAAGATCCTCGCGAATTTTGAAAGATTTAATTAGTAGAGAAAGACAAACTCTGCGAAAATTTTGTTCGTAAATAGATTAAATTGAAGAATGCACAAATACACATATCTGTGGCATGAAATAAATAGGTTGTATATCCATTTTTCTGTATTGTATGTTAGTAACATTTCTATAGTAAGGACATGACATAGTTTCATTTAAGGCCGTAGGAGCAAAATTTGGCGCCAATATGTTTTTAATGCATAACTGCAACTAATAAGCCTTTTCGAAAAATTTAAACGCAGAATGAAAGACTACAGTATTATCAAGGACCGAAAGTCCCTTAGAAGAACCAAAAAATTTCTTTTTAATGAGAAATTTGAAATTAAAAATCACACTAAATTTTCTCTTTATTTCTTCCCTGTAACTTATTGAAATAAACATTATAGAAACTTTCAGGGACTTTCAGCACTCGGCAATAATGCAATCTTTCATTCTGCGTTAAAATTTTTCAAAAATACTTATTAGTTTTCTCAGAAAAAAATGAATACATTTGATACTGTTGTATAAAACCGTAGTGAAGAGGTTGATATGTGAAACGTAAGATAAAGTTTGTTAGTTGCTGTATTTTTCAGCACATACTAAATTGTCTTTGTTAGTAATGATGTACAATTATTTCAAATTGTTTCCTTCCTGCAAATAATTAAAACATACAAATAGAACCAATGTAAGTTTAGGGATTCTTCTGTTGCTACTAATAAGAAATCAGCTATACCTTGACTCTGTGTAAGTACTCATAACCTAGAACAACAAATTACGCGATCAGGTGGATCTAACCTGAGGATCTAAACATTGAGATGAACCTTGTGGATCAGGTGGATCTAACCACCTACCAATACATATCCAATCTAGAACTAACGCCCTTCTACAAATCTTCAACATGCTAACCTAATATCTGGAAACTCAAAAGAAAAGCTTTCTATAACTGTACTAGAACGGGATTTTAAAACCCTTGATTAAGATCATAAATTTGATAGGAAATGATTTATGAGAATCTCCTCAAGGATTATGAGAACTATAAAACGAAGCAAAACTTATTGAAACCGAATACCTTGAACACTAAATTAGAATAGGCAAGGAGAACCAAACAGATTCCAAACACGTGTCAAGAATAATACCATATAGATTTTCTGTCTACTATCAGTAATAACCTACTACACTGTGCGGAAATACTATCCCTAACAAAAAAATCCTTCAAACCTAAAAATACCACCACGCAAGTTCACCAACGAAACTCTACAAAACAGAACCAGAGTTACAGATGTTGTAGAGAGGGTTTGCAGATTGAAATGGAGGTGGGCTGGCCACGTGGCAGGGATGAGAGATGTAAGGTGAACATACAAGTTAACTGAATGGAGACCGAAATCAGCGAGTTAAACAAACAATTCTAAATAAATGTTGGATGGGTTGCATGTGAGAGTTCATTTTAAATGAAGTAAAGACAGACGTACTCTCAATCATTTATTGTAACTTCCGACGACCGGTTTCGCTCTTTAAAGTATGTAGAGCATCTTCAGGTCAACGGTTACAAGTCACTAAATGCTACAAATAAAAACCAGAGTTAGAACAATGTCTGGTTGTAAAAGATGCTAAAGATCCATAAGAGCAAGCCAATAATATTGAACAACATACATAAAAGTAGTAAAGATACCAGACAAATACATATGCATGTAAAATCGGGGGCGGTAACAAACGTCCACAAGCTCACAAACACATGCAGATGTATGCCGTCTAGATAAAAATAAACTTCATATTCGGATTCAGCGACCTTGAAAACATAAAGAATGATCAAAATTTGCCATTTACCTCTCATGGTCGATTTTTCGATTTCTAAGCCTCAAATTCGGGGTGTGCCGCTCGCCTATAAGGGGAAGAGGTATATCCTTCCTCAGAAATTTGAGGGGGTGATTTGCAGCAACACTTGCAGTGAAGACGGTAGGTACCTGAAGAAAAAGTGCAATATGCCAATATATGCCAATTACTAAGATAATAAAAAGACGCATACAATTGTCTTGGGTAGCTTTCGGCAAGTTAAGCTTTATCTTGAAGAATAAGTTTTCAATTTAAAAATCTTTTAGTAATATTTTTAATATTTTCAATATTAATAATTTACTATTAGGATTGAAAACTACTTCGTCTATATACCAATGTGTCTAAAACGTAGAGTTTATGACAAATGTATCTTGCCTGTAACTACATATGGACTGGAGACCATGGCATTTACAAAGAAAACCTTAGAGCAGCTCAGTACAACTCAAAGAGCGATGGAGAGGGCCATGCTAGGGATTAGTTTGAGAGACAAAATTCGAAATATCGACATTCGTGAAAGAACAAAGATTACTGATGTCGCAGAACGTATAGCAAGGCTCAAGTGGCAATGGGTCGGACATGTTGCCCGAGATAATCCCGAAAAATGGACACAGAGACTAACAAACTGGAGACCAAGAGAGAACAGGCGAGGAGTAGGCAGACCGCAGAAGAGGTGGGCAGATGATATCAAACAAGTCGCGGGCAAACAGTGGATGAGAATTGCCAAGAGTAGAAATCGATGAAAGCAAATGGAAGAGGCCTATGTCCAGCAGTGGACGAACACAGGCTGAAGAAGAAGAAGAAGAAGGAGAAGATTGGTTTACAAGTAATGGTTTCCAATTAAAAAAAAAACATACGAAAGCGATTTTTTAGCATCGTCCAAGCATAAAATAATAAATAATCATGGTAGGGGAGCCCAAGCGGGGATTTTTGCAGTTACTCGAGAGCGTCAGATTATCATGTAGGGAGAAACCTGGTGCCCTGCAGATGTACCTCTACCATATATTGGCTCTTAATACAAGGGAGTTCGTTAAGGGGGACCTGAAAAAAAATCTATCCCTAAAAATATCGAAATTGTCAGATTAAGATAAGGTAAGATAAGTACATGTAAAAGAGTGTATATTTCAAAAATCTGACGATTTGAGCGGGGCGTAAGGAATGGATGAATTAAAAAGTTTCACAAAATAAAAGCGAATAATTCGCGAAATGAACGTTAGATCGAAAAACTAAAAACTATGTATTCAATATTTTTCAAAAATCTATCGAATGATACCAAACATGACACCCCACTGAGAGGGGTGGGGGGTAAATTTAAAATTTTAAATACAAATCCCGCGATATTTCGCAAAATAAACATTAGATCGAAAAACTGCAAAATAATCAATACTTTTGAAAAATCTATCGGGGGGTTTGTTATTTCAAAATCTTAAATAGGAGCCCCAAATGTTTATTCCAGATTTGGATTCTTTACGTAAAAATAAGCAACTTTTATTCGAAACATTTTTTCGAATTATGGATAGATGGCGCTATAATCTGAAAAACGATGTTGGAAATGGAAAATTAAATTAAAAAATGGCAAGCGCCCACTAAAATGAAAAATTTTACTTATCTTTTTTTGGTTTTAGGACCTACTCTTCACAACCCAATAGGTCCCCAAAGCGCTCGAGTCACTGCACATTTAGCATACTTTGCTCCCTACTATCATCCTTGCTAGACATTTGAATCTTAAAGAGTAGGTGAAAATATAAACTTAAAGTCTATGTCTTAAAAATAAATTGGTCTGATAGTTTCGATTTTTTATATTATTTACGAAAATAAAGATGTTAATCAAGGCGACCTTTTATAAATTGTCTCCCTGTATATATAATATATTTTATATATCCTTTTTATTTAATTTATATTATTGATCATCGTTACTGCATAAGACATTCAAGTAAAAGATATATTATATTATATCAGAACTTAAAGAGGAATCCAATATTGTCTAAAATACGTTGTGTGAAAAATGATTTCTATTTTCGCTCATACAGAAATGTTGTAACATTTGTTTTCGACGGCGGCGGCGACGGTGGCGGCAATTGGCCAAATGTGATTTCTGGCTTCGAGCGTCGATGATTCTGAAACTTGGGTAGAAATCCTGTTAGCACCCCGGGGTGTTGATGTCGATCGCCACTAGCACGATCTGTGGGATGTGGATTGTGGATCGTTCGACACATCTACTGTAATTTCTACTATAACCGATCCTTTTTCCTCCTCGCCACAAAGAGTAAGGAATCTTAAGCGGGTAAGACCTGATTAAGGAAACGGAGCACATTCGAGTTGGACGTTGGACCAAATCTCACCTAGCGATCTAAAGTAATAGGAATTCATGAAAACATAGAACAAACCTTATATTATACTCTAGCTCGCTATGTGAAGTCTAACAGATCTTATAAGTATAGTGATACGCTTTAATTACTATTTTTGCTAAATTTTTAATAACTTTTCTCAAAACAAAATAACAGTCATTTAAAATTACCATTTAATATACAAACCATATGCTAACAAGGGCCGTTAAATTTAAGAAACGAAATGTATCCCCAAGCAGATTGTATAAAATTAATGTTTTTTTTTCAAGGAAACACTAATAGATTTCGAGGCCAGATTTCCACGCTCTTTATGTCAACTTCTTAAAATACAGAAAGGTTCTCATCTTTTAAAACGCAGATGTAGTAATTTATTGCCTTTCTAGCCATATTGTAAAACCGCAAGCATGGTGACATAATAGAGTGTGGTGGTCTCGCAGTATCGACATAGAAGGCGCACGGTTCAGACACTTCTTCTTCTTAACGTGCCCTATCAAGTCCCCTTGACGTTGCCGATTAACTTGGTGAAACTGTCTCTGTCTCGAGCTATTCTAAATAGGTGTTCTGCTTTCTTTATTCCTGTCCACTCCCGGATATTCTTCAACCAAGAGGCCTGCTTTCTACCAATTCCTCTGCGTCCTTCGATTTTACCCATCATAATAAGTTGAAGAATATTATACCGGTCTCCCCTTACTACGTGTCCAAAATAGGCCATCTTTCTATATTTGATGTTATCAAGCAGCTCGCGGGTAGCATTTGCTCTCTTAAGGACTGCCACATTTGTCAACATAGCCGTCCATGGTATTTTCAGAATACGTCTGTGCAGCCACATTTCTAAGGCCTCCAAACGGTTAATGGTGGATCATTTTAATGTCCATGCTTTGACACCATACAAGAGGACTGACCAAATGTAGCATTTAATCATGCGCTTTCGACACACCCTCGCTAAAACAACAGCAAAACCCTTACGAGATAATAAACGAAGCACGCTTGTTTACCCAAAAACAAATAAGTATATTATTGACAATTGTTTGCGTTTTAATTAATATTATTTTATATAATTGTTTCCGACAACACATCCACCAACGGAAGTATTAGGGGTATATTCATGATCACACTCTAATAATATTCTTACAAATAGGACTGATAGGGTCTAGTCTTTTCTATGGTAGCCAGATATAATCCATGAGTTGGAAAGGTATACAGTATCTATCCAAAACAAAATAAACTATGATTATAAATCATCCTTTTACATAAGGATGATCCAGGAAAGTCGCAAAACCAACTCTTGTTGGTGCACTGAACTGGAACATCTTAGGAAGGTCTCACCAAACTCGAGAAGAACTGTGAATCTTATAAATCACACCTGAGATAGTTTAAGAAAATCTTCACATAAAAAGAGCTGCTTCGAGAACTCTTAAAAGAGCCCCATCAGCATATCGGTAAAGTAATGAAGAAATATGGAAGCAAAATTTCAAATATTTGCTGCGAAAGTGATGAGATCCTCATGAAAACACACTTCCCCGGTTTTAGCGCCTTAACAGCACCGAACTAGATGGAAGAAATAATCATAACCTCATTGAATAACTGGTATTTTGCCAGAAAAATTATTAGCAAGGAAACCATATGTATATCCAGCCCCACTATTGTGGAGAAAGGATATCCTTTTGCCGCACCTTGAGGGAATATTCAGAAAACTTTAAAAGGGGTAAACCCTGTAGTTGGCTGTATACCTTCGTTAAAACAACGTAGAATGAAGTAAACACTTCTGTTGTATGTAGGTATATGAATTTTTTAAATTCTTAAAATTTATCCACAAGGGAGTGGAAGTACAAAACGTTTTCGGTCAAACTGACCATCATCAGTGTAAACGTCCAGTGTACAAGTAATTGAAACTAGCCACTTCAATAGGTGTAAAAACCTCTAAATAACATTATTGCTACATTATGAGCTAAATAGTAATCGACATTAAGTCGATGTCTTAAGATTATAAATATCACATGTGGATGTATGTCATCCTTGCTCGAAAATTGCACAAGGTTGTTGTGATCAGGTGAGAGGTTAGCAACCAACTCACCAACTGTTGGAGTTGGTTGTTAACCTCTCACCTGATCACAACAATCTTGTGCAATTTCCGAGCAAGGATGACATATATCAGCTGTCAGATAAAATTAAAATCAGAGTGGAGTGAGACAGGGATGCGTCTTGTCGCCAATTCTTTTTAATGCCTACTCGGAAGAGATCTTGAAAAAACTCTTGGGAGTGAAACAGCTGGAATAAAGGTAAATGGAGTTCCCATTAACAACATTAGATATGCGGATAACACTGTCATCTTAGCTGAAAATATTGGGGATCTTCAGAGTGTACAAGAATTCATCTGTACTCAGTAGATATATCTTAAAAACACCCTGTAATTATCTACGATAATTACTTTCAGTTATTTATGTCATCATAACAATATTACAACCTTCATTCGATTATATAAATATTGTTATCCTAGATCAAGATTCACTAATAATTGCAGAGTCAATTATAAACACTTTTCATGGTCGATGCTGAATAGGCATTTCTAAATATATAAACACCAAAACTATAACAAGGGAATTCTTATTATTATATTAGACATTCGTCATTCTATTTTGGTGATCAGACGTAATATTTCCACATTAAAGATAGTGTCTCTTTCTTCACGAGACGTTCTTTGGGTGCGGTGCTACCAGCTTATGCTCATGCGAGTGTAAATAAAACAACTCAACAAGTAAAAGCGTATCAATTATTCCACCCCTCGGATAAGGGATAACCACCCTCACCGGGAGCAGATAGCCTTAATGCCAGGGCTGTCATATGGCGATCCAAGACCAGGCGAGAACTCAGAACTAGCAGTCTAGAACGAGAAATGGGAAAACACGTCAATGTTCAGGCACCTAGACCACCTTAGACAACAGTGTGGTATGTAAAATGGATGGAGACATCAGGCCGACGCGGAGCTGAAAAGGGAATAGTATGGAGATGGAACATCGTGGGACAATGGAAAATGGACAATGCTATGGAACGTGCAGCGAGGACTTGTGATACGAACAAAGACGTGTAAAAGTGGTAAGTCCATATTAGCTATTTTTATGGTATTTCCTGATTAATATAAAGTATAAAGTATAAACATTATGTGCTACGTTAATTACATTAATATATGTTTCAAGTTTACCTATTTTTACTTAATTATTCTATTCTATTACCAATATTTATCAATATACAAAGATTTTTTTTTACCCTCATATTAAGTTATTATAGGACGCAATGATACAATTTTATATGATTTTTTTTTACATATTTATCAACGTATACTTTATCCTTGCTGACTTTTATTCATTTATTATTTGACTACTGATTTTTAGTACATTTTTGCAATTTTTTATGATTTTAATATTTGCTATCGTAAACATACCTATCAAAATAAATATACGATATATAACAAATATACGCTATATGCATAATACATTTAAATTATTATTCTAACTACTTATTTACAAGTGTTAATATAACGTTATTTATTTTTGAATTTTTTTATTACCACTGCAATTTTTACATATTTTTACCATATATTGACGTATTATTTTATCTCCATATTTTTTTACTATATATCTATATACTACATATCTATATACACCGTAAGACTATCGAATTTATATTTTCGCTAAGAAGTGCAGAAGCTGGAAAAAAGAAAAAAATTATGTATAAATGAGTAGCAACAAAGTTACTTGGGAAGATTTTGTCAAAATAGTTGAGGAAATTGCACAAGAAATAGACAGGCAAAGCAGAAGAGTCTTAAAGAAAAAAGTTCCGAAATCTAAGGACATAAAGGAAGAAGTGACGACACAGCTAATTAAAGCTTATAACAAGTTCACGCAATTGACTAGGAAAAACTGGGAAGCACTTTCGGACAAACAAAGGGAATCGTGCAACAAATATTTTGGAAAAATCAGAGACAAAGTTATACGATCATTTCAAGCAGTAAATGTGAGAACAGTGGTTCCAAGTTCAATACATCAACCAATCGACAAGGAAGTTGAAGAGGAACAAAGCGATGAGGAAATAGAAGAAGGAAAAAGCGACGAGGAAGGAGAAGAAGAAATAATTAACGACGGAATAAAAGAGGAAAAAGGTGACATAAAACAAGATATAACAATATTAAACATGGCTTTGACAATCAATGAATTTTTGAATATCGCAAGCAAGATATTGCCCAACGAGTTCGATGGAAGCGCAGGGAAATTACAACCATTTTTAGACGCATTAGAACTACTTGGAAAATTGGCAGAAGGTCATGAAGACACAGCTGTAACGCTAATAAAAGCGCGACTCACCAATAAGGCTAGGAACCTAATAACCACAGAAGATACGATTCCACGGATAGCTGAAGCACTAAAGAAAGAATTAAAAGGTGATAATCCGAAGAATTTAATAGCCAAATTAGCCAAAAAAAAGGCAAGGGCATAGAGATGCAGCAGTGTACGCATCTGATGTGGAAGAGTTAGTAGAACAATTAAAAGTAGCATACATAGCGGAAGGAATGCCACTTGACTTAGCAAAGAAATATACGACGGAAGCAGTAGTAACAACAATGAAACGAAACGCTAATGCAGAGAAAGCTAAGCTAATACTGGAAGCAGGTAACTTTACATCACCGCAGGAAGTAGTATCTAAATTTTTGTCGATCGATACGACTGAAGAAAACGCACAAGGAAGAGTCTTAAATTATAGGACAAACTACGAGAATAGGAGAGGACAGCAGCAATACAGAAGAGGATACCATAACAAATATGACAGAGGAAGAAGAAATAACTTCGGACAACGGAACGAAGGAGAAGCAACGGACAATCAACGAAATTATTCGAACAGAGGATACAGACAATTTAACAATCAAACATACAGAGGAAACCAGAGAGGCGGACGTAACAGGAACGTAAGGTTACTAGAAATAGAGGACAGTCAAGAAGAGCAAGAAAACCAGCAGTTGGGGTTTTGAATGAACAAGAAGTTGGAAGCACACAGGCAGAAATAAAATATAACATTTACAACTTCGACCTAAATCTAACGAACTTTGTACGAATGAAAACAGGAATTCTTGAAAACACAAGCACTTTTATCATAGACACAGGAGCTGACATTTCAATACTAAAATGTTCACAAGATTTTATGAAGGAACAGGTGAAACCAAACACAAAAGCGAAAATAAAAGGAGTCACTAAAGGAGAGTTGCAAACAATGGGAGAAGTTGAGACAACACTCGAAGTAAAAGGAACTCGATTCGAACACATCTTTCAATTGGTAGAATCTAACTTTCCAATTCCAACAGACGGAATCATTGGGAGAGACTTTATTTCTAACTTTCAATGTATACTAGATTACGCAAACCTTAAAATGCACATTAAAGAGGACAACGATTGTTACATTAGTACGAAAATTCTGGATAATATAGACAATGACACCATAATAATACCGCCTAGATGTGAAATTTACAGAATCGTAAAAATTTTTCAAACGTTAAAGAAAGACAGGATAGTGGAACAGCAAGAAATACAACCAGGAATATTCATAGCAAGAGCAATTATTTCAAGTAATAATCCATACATCAAAATTTTGAACACAACGTACGAAACAGTAAATGTAGACGCAAGCACAATCAGGACGTTGGATATTAAACTATTCAATATATATAGGCTAGTCAACGACAGCAAGGACAGGAAAAAAGAATTACGAGAATCACTGAAATTAGACATACCAGAATACATACGAGACAACTTAGTATCGTTATGCGAGGAATATTCAGACATATTCGCCCTAAGGCATGATATGTTAACCTGTAACAATTTCTACGAACAAAAACTAAGAGTTAAAGACCAAACTCCGGTATATATCAAGAATTATAGGACACCTCATGCGCAAACAGAGGAATTAAATCGACAAGTACAAAACCTAAGAGACCAAGGAATCATAGAACCATCTACATCCGAGTACAACAGCCCAGTAGTACTGGTACCGAAAAAAGCTATAGATGGAGGAAAAGCATGGAGATTATGCATAGATTTTAGACAACTGAACAAGAAGATAGTTACAGACAAATTTCCATTACCAAGAATAGATTCGATATTAGATCAACTAGGAAGAGCAAAATGGTTTTCAGTTATAGACTTAATGTCAGGCTTTCACCAGATACCATTAGAAAAATCATCGAGAAAATACACATCGTTCAGCACAGAAAATGGAGCATTTCAATTTACCAGATTACCTTTTGGATTAAATGTAAGCCCAAATAGCTTTTCAAGAATGATGTCAATAGCATTTTCAGGATTAACACCAGACAAAGCATTTCTTTACATGGACGATATCGTAGTAATTGGAATATCCGAAAAACATCACTTAGACAACCTGAAAAAGACATTCGAGACATGTCGAAAATTCAATTTGAAACTTAACCCAGGAAAATGTCAATTCTTTAGAAGGGAAGTAACATATTTAGGACATGATCTTTCTCAAGAGGGAGTATCACCAGACAAAGCGAAGTATGCAGCAATTGAACAATATCCGACACCTAAGACAGCGGAAGAAACAAAGAGATTTGTAGCATTTTGCAACTATTACAGACGTTTTATTAAAAATTTTGCGGAAATATGCAGACCACTCAACAAATTATCGAGGAAAGGAGTAGAATTTTCGTGGACCGAGGAGTGTGAAAAAGCATTCAAAAAGCTTAAAGCATCTCTGACGAAACCACCAAATTTAAAATATCTTGATTTCAACAAACAGTTTATCTTAACAACAGACGCATCCAATGAGAGTTGTTCAGCAATCTAAGTCAAGATTACAACGGAATTGACCTACCTATAGCATATGCATCAAGAAGTTTTAGTAAAGGAGAATGTAATAAACCTATAATCGTTAAGGAATTACTAGCGATTCATTGGGGAATTAATTATTTTAAATGTTATCTATATGGAGCACCAACATTCAAAGTAAAAACAGACCATAAACCTTTGACACACCTATTTGCAATGAAAGAACCAACCTCAAAACTCACGAGGATCAGATTAGACCTAGAAGAATATGACTTCGAAATAGAGTATATAACAGGGAAAAGTAACTACGCAGACAGCCTTTCAAGAATAACATTGCATCAACTAAAAAACCTATACATAGACAACGCCCATATACTAGCTATAACAAGAGCTCAAGCAAAAGAAAAGGAGAAAGAAGCAAGACAAACAAAGGCTGAAAGTGAACTCGCACTACAGCCAGAAGCCACCAAACAGACAGTAAGGAAGGTACTAAATAATTTAGAGGCGCATAGACTACCAATGTTGTCCTTTGGAGCAGAACTAATCTCACCAAGACTGAGCATTAGGGCCAAAAACAAAATAAAATGCAGCAAAAGCATAGCCACAGGATTGAATCGTTTCGATTTAAACCAAGCGTTGGTACAGCTTGATAAGCTGGCGGTAGAGAATGCAGTACGTAAAGTAAAAATATACGTAAATGATGTTATTTTTAAAATGTGCACAATTGATGAATTTATTAAAGAAGGAAATAAAAAATTGAAGAATATAGAAATATACATATGTGAAGTACCAGAAACAATAAAAGATGACAAAGAAAAACACAGATTAATAGGAGAATACCATAATCACCCGATGTTCGGAGGACACGTAGGGAATAACAGACTAATTAAGAAGCTAAAGGCAAGATTCCGATGGAAAAATTTGGAAAAAGACGTAAGAAAATACGTAAAACAATGCCACAAATGTCAAATTAACAAACCGAAAAGAACACATGTCGAAGAGTTCGTGATATCGGACACATCTTCCAAACCATGGGACATAGTATACATAGATACAATAGGTCCATTCACGAGAAGTAATGAAGGTAATAAATACTGTATCACAATGTTGTGTGAACTGACAAAATACGCGGTCAGCATACCAGTGTGCAATAAAGAAGCAGAGACAATAGCAAGAGGAATCTTTGATCATTTCATACCAACATACGGACTCATGAAGCAAATAAGAACAGACCAAGGCACAGAGTATAAGAACGAAGTAATGCAGGAATTAACAAAGCTATTAAAAATAGAACACAACTTTTCAACGGCATACCACCCACAGTCCATTGGAAGTTGCGAAAAACTGCACAGAACGTTGAACGAGTACGTAAGAGCATTCATAGACGAAGACAGAGAAATTGGGATGTGTGTTGCAGAATGTTCACATACTGCTACAATACAACCCCTAACGCGTATCATGGATACACACCGTTCGAACTGTTATATGGCAGGAAGGTTAACCTACCGGAAGACCTTACACATGAGATTCAACCATGTTACAATATAAATGCCTACTACAATGAGTTACGATACAAACTACAAAGCGCACACGAGAGAGCCAGAACCTTCTTATTAAAACACAAAAAAGAGCGGCAAGAAAAGAATAAGCTCAAAGCAACACCACAACACTTTAAAATAGGAGACCTAGTCCTTGTAAAAAGGGAAGAGAATGGTAAGTTTGATAGTCTTTATGTAGGTCCTTTCACGATAACAGAAGTAAATAACGTTAATTGTAAAATCAGAATAGAAAACAATAAAATCAAGGAAATACATAAGAATAGATTATATGCTTACAATCCGAAAACACAGTGAGTGACAAGTGTTACGAAACAATGTTGTTAAACGAACATTTTATAGTATTTATGTATTTGCGTAGGTTTAGGAAGTTTGTATATAAAATAAATTTTTTGTATTGATTACAACACAGTATGGGTTGGTAGCACGACTTGCAAATTTCCCTCCCCGTAGTCGGAAAATTCCTAAAAAGGGAAGGTGTACAAGAATTCATCTGTACTCAGTAGATATATCTTAAAAACACCCTGTAATTATCTACGATAATTACTTTCAGTTATTTATGTCATCATAACAATATTACAACCTTCATTCGATTATATAAATATTGTTATCCTAGATCACGATTCACTAATAATTGCAGAGTCAATTATAAACACTTTTCATGGTCGATGCTGAATAGGCATTTCTAAATATATAAACAGCAAAACTATAACAAGGGAATTCTTATTATTATATTAGACATTCGTCATTCTATTTTGGTGATCAGACGTAATATTTCCACATTAAAGATAGTGTCTCTTTCTTCACGAGACGTTCTTTGGGTGCGGTGCTACCAGCTTATGCTCATGCGAGTGTAAATAAAACAACTCAACAAGTAAAAGCGTATCAATTATTCCACCCCTCGGATAAGGGATAACCACCCTCACCGGGAGCAGATAGCCTTAATGCCAGGGCTGTCATAAGAGGCTGGTGACCAGAATAGCAGAGTTTGGACAAGAATACGGGCTAACAATGAATGTCAAGAAGACAAAGTTTATGAGAATATCGAAAACTCAAAGAAATAACGAAAATCTCTTCATAAACGGATCCAATATCGAACGAGTCAACCAATATGCATACCTTGGAACAATGATCAACTCCACAGGTTTTTACTTACAGGAAATCAAAATCAGAATAGAAAAGGCTAGAGCAAATTTTAACAAAATGAGAAAAGTGCTCTGCACAAGAGATTTGAAGTTGGAGCTAAGAGTTAGGTTGGCTAGGTACTACGTTTTCTCGACTTTGTTTTATGGAATGGAAGCTTGGACCTTGAATGCTGTATCAATGAAAAAACTAGAATCATTAGAGCTGTGGGTGTACAGAAGAATTCTGAAAATATCGTGGACAGAACACGTTACAAACAAAGAGGTTCTGAGAAAGATAAATAAAGAAATGGAAATCCTAAATACCATCAAAACAAGAAAATTGGAATATCTCGGACATATTACACGTGGAGAGAGATACAGCTTGCTCCAATTGATTATGCAGGGAAAGATTCAACTAAAGAGAATCATAGGGAGACGCAGAATATCGTGGCTGCGCAACCTGAGATAGTAGTACGGATGTACATCAAATGAACTTTTTAGAGCAGCCGTCTCTAAAATGCGAATAGTTATGATGATTGCCGACCTCCGCCGCGGAGATGGCACTTAAAGAAGAAGAAAGGATTCCAAATTGCAATCTAATCTTTTCTGAAGAGGTGAAATGCCTTGGTATTAACTTTGGCAGGAAGTTAGCATGGAACTCCCACTTGGATGATAGAGTTAAAAAAGCATATATTGCCTATAAGCAGTGTCAAAGAATGGTCAAACGTACTTGGAGCCTTTCACCCAACCAATAGTGTGACAGGTACTAGCTACCATATTCAGGCTTGCCATGATAACAACACCAACTGCTGCAATAGAGTTGCCCATTTTCATCACCCATCTAGACATATAAGTGTCATATAGACGTCAAAGAAGTGGCGCTGGTTTCCAAGATGCGATTGCGTTTAGACAATGCTCACCTTGATGTAGAAATAGGACATGTCTGTATATCTAAGATTACTAGAGACTTTCTTTAAAAATGTATAAATATTTTCAATTTCTTTGCATCACGAAAATGCAGCAGCTGCATAATACTCTGGTTAAATCGGAGAGTGCAGGAAGAGTCTATACCGGCTTCGGAGGTCTTTTCCTCCTTATCAGTAGTTCCATATCCTCTTCTCTCCGATTTCCCCAGGTATCATACCTTGGGCCCTTCCGAATTGCAAAGAAAGAAATGTCACGGATGAACTAGAGCCATCTATTGAAAAACAAAGTAAGTTATCAATCGAAATAGCACAGAAAACGACAATAAATATCGTTCCCATACCACCAGATTGACAACACTGGAATACACTATTTGGAATAATTTCTTTGTTTACACCTCCTGAGATTTTCAAAATTTATAAATCAAACGGGACGCCGAGGAAATTAAGATGTATTAAGGAATCTTTCTGTTGAAATTTTTACCACGCTGAGCAGATTAGTTGTGAATTATTTAAAATTCTCTCATCTTAATTTCCTCGGCATCCTGTTTGATTTGTAAATTTTGAAAATTTCAGGAGAACCAAAGAAAGTATTCCACCTGTTGTCAATCTGGTGGTATGGGAACGATATTTATTGTCGTTTTCTGTGCTATTTCGATTGATAACTTACTTTGACTTTCTTTAAAGTTTCAACAATTTTTTTTGTTATTTCTTTAAACTTAATCAAGTATATTCAAATGGGAAATAAGCCACAATTTTACCTAAAAATGATTTTATTAACGTTTCGACGCCCAAGTCGGGTGTCGTTGTCAAAATACAAAATAATACTAAATAAACAAAAATGTTGTTGCTTAGTAAAAAATTCTTCTAATAATTTATTTAATCTGACTCATTTATG
The DNA here is from genome assembly GCF_917563875.1 of Diabrotica virgifera virgifera. Taxonomy (NCBI): domain Eukaryota; kingdom Metazoa; phylum Arthropoda; class Insecta; order Coleoptera; family Chrysomelidae; genus Diabrotica; species Diabrotica virgifera. Next base: position 207,148,831 of record NC_065451.1, on the reverse strand, counting down.
TCGGCAATTCAGACACGTATTATACATTTTAAAGTGGACGACTTTAAAATGATATTGCCAATATTGATGAGTTGCGTTCCTCGGACGACTTTACTAAAAGATAGTTCATTCGATTACATGAAATCAATCCCAACTCAAGAATATCCGCCACAAAAAATCATAGCATGTGATCTGTCTTTAAAAAGACAACCAAATGCAACGGTGGCACTGAAATTCTCGCGTTAGAGATTCCATAGTAAATCACGAGGGAAAACCAGGAAAAACCTCGTTATACTATCCCGACATCGTAAGTATTTGGATTTATATTTAGTTTACTCTCAAAACTAATACCGAATTCTGACTTGATATTTTAAATTTTAAATAATACTAAAATACTCAATGTACTAACTCGATATGTTACTGATTTACTAATTGTGGTATTTTCTTTCTATTGACTTCCTCCTTTAATATGGGTAACCTCATCCTACTGCATTCTACCGAGGAATTTGCGACACAATTGGTTTCATTTAGCATAATTAGAGCCGCTTCTTTGATTTTTCTCTTTTTACTATCTGATTCTTTTAGGACTATACTTGAATCTCTCCACTGAACTCTATGTTCATTATCCCATGCGTGTTGACATATTTGAGATCTATCAAATTCTCTATTTTTTATATAAGACTGATGTTCATTTACTCTAAGGTCTAATGGTCTTGACGTTTCACCTATATAAAATTGTTCGCATTCACAAGGTATTTTATAAATACAATTTTTTGTTCTTTCTTGTTCACTGTTAGGTTTAGTTTTAGATAGAATAGATCTCAATGTGTTTGTTGTTTTGAATGTTGTTGATATGTTGAATTTATTTCCTATTGTTTTAAGTTCCTCGGATAGTCCTTTTACATATGGTATTGATATTTTCCTCGTATTATTTCTTATGAATGTTGTAGGATCCCGTTCTAAGTTGTTCTGTTCCAGGAAAATATCAATACCATATGTAACAGGACTATCCGAGAAACTTAAAACAATAGGAAATAAATTCAACATATCAACAACATTCAAAACAACAAACACATTGAGATCTATTCTATCTAAAACTAAACCTAACAGTGAACAAGAAAGAACAAAGAATTGTATTTATAAAATACCTTGTGAATGCGAACAATTTTATATAGGTGAAACGTCAAGACCATTAGACGTTAGAGTAAATGAACATCAGTCTTATATAAAAAATAGAGAATTTGATAGATCTCAAATATATCAACACGCATGGGATAATGAACATAGAGTTCAGTGGAGAGATTCAAGTATAGTCCTAAAAGAAGCAGATAGTAAAAAGAGAAAAAACAAAGAAGCGGCTCTAATTATGCTAAATGAAACCAATTGTGTCGCAAATTCCTCGGTAGAATGCAGTAGGATGTGGTTACCCATATTAAAGGAGGAAGTCAATAGAAAGAAAATACCACAATTAGTAAATCAGTAACATATTGAGTTAGTACATTGAGTATTTTAGTATTATTTAAAATTTAAAATATCAAGTCAGAATTCGATATTAGTTTTGAGAGTAAACTAAATATAAATCCAAATACTTACGATGTCGGGATAGTATCACGAGGTTTTTCCTGGTTTTCCCTCGTGATTTACTATGGAATCTCTGACGCGAGAATTTCAGTGCCACCGTTGCATTTGGTTGTCTTTTTAAAGACAGATCACATGCTATGATTTTTTGTGACGGATATTCTTGAGTTGGGATTGATTTCATGTAATCGAATGAACTATCTTTTAGTAAAGTCGTCCCAGGAACGCAACTCATCAATATTGGCAATATCATTTTAAAGTCGTCTACTTTAAAATGTATAATACGTGTCTGAATTGCCGATATAAATGAGTCAGATTAAATAAATTATTAGAAGAATTTTTTACTAAGCAACAACATTTTTGTTTATTTAGTATTATTTTGTATTTTGACAACGACACCCGACTTGGGCGTCGAAACGTTAATAAAATCATTTTTAGGTAAAATTGTGGCTTATTTCCCATTAAAAATAGTTGATTATAAAAATGCCACAAGAAAATAGCTTCAGAACAACTTTAAACTTAATTTCTATAAAATTTTAAACTTAACCGTACGTCAAGTTTTCTACCGTAAATTTGGACAAAACAACAAGATCAATAATTTGTACAAGTCTGTAAAACAATTGGTGAGGTAGTTTTAGAAAATATCTACCGCTAGTACGTGACCAGTCGTATCCATTAAATTTCACAAACCGTCATACTCCGTCTTGCTCCCTACATCTACACTCGTGTGTGCTTCCATTCACACCACAAAAGTTTTTCGTGAAATCTCATTACGACCACTATTTTCCTTTGATACTTTTCATCTAGACTAATACGCGAATATTTGTTAGGGGTTTATTAGATTTTCTTTTTTCGAGAAGATTTATCGCCCAGGAAGCAATAACTGTGTTTGATAATAGTTTTGGAGAGAGATTTGTGATAGGAACAAATTGGGTTTATATAGTTATCCCCGAAAATCCATTTTAGTCTGTTTAATGGTGAGATGTATGAATGGTTGGATGGAAAACGCAGTTATAAAAAAGGAAAATATATTAATCAGAATAGTTGTCAATTTTCACATTTCCTGAAAAAAAATAATAGCCCCATTAACGGTATTTCGATTTGTTCGTCATTTTTAAACAGATCTTTTCACAGAAAGATGAGTAACAATAGAGTGGCCATCAAGTTTTCCAGATTTTACACAACTTGATTTTTTTCCATGATGTTAGAATCGAATGATTTTTCAATAGAATTAGATTGAAAGTTCGTAATATAACTCAAAAAATGATCCACAATCTTACGAAAACTTAAAATATAAGATTTTCTTTTGAAACTTTTCATCTAGACTAATATGCAAATAGTTGTTAGGGGTTTATTAGATTTTCCTTTTTCGAGAAGATTTATCTCCAAAGATGCAATAACGGTGTTTTATAATAGTTTTGGAGAGATTTTTCTGATAGGAACAAATTAGGTTTATACTCTTAGTTAGTTATCACCGAAAATCCATTTTAGTCCGTTTAATGGTAACATGTATAGATGGTTCGTTAGAAAATACAGTTATAAAAAGAAAAATATATTAATCAGAATAGCTGTCAATTTTCATAATTCATGAAAAAAAAATAATAATGGCCCCATTAACGGTATTTCGATCTGTTCGTCATTTTTAAACAGATGTTTTCACAGAAAGATGAATAACAATATAGTGGCCATCAAATTCTCCAGATTTTACACCACTTGATTTTTTCCCATGATGTTAGAATCGAATGATTTTTCAATAGAATTAGATTGAAAGTTCGTAATATAACTCAACAAATGATCCACAATCTTACGAAATCTTAAAATATAAGATTTTCTTTTGATACTTTTCATCTAGACTAATACGCGAATATTTGTTAGGGGTTTATTAGATTTTCTTTTTTCGAGAAGATTTATCGCCTAGGAAGCAATAACTGTGTTTGATAATAGTTTTGGAGAGAGATTTGTGATAGGAACAAATTGGGTTTATATAGTTATCCCCGAAAATCCATTTTAGTCCGTTTAATGGTGAGATGTATGAATGGTTGGATGGAAAAAGCAGTTATAAAAAAGGAAAATATATTAATCATAATAGCTGTCAATTTTCACAATTCATGAAAAACAAATGGTCCCATTAACGGTATTTCGATCTGTCCGTCATTTTTAAACAGATGTTTTCACAGAAAGATGAATAACAATAGAGTGGCCATCAAATTCTCCAGATTTTACACCACTTGATTTTTCGCATGATGTTAGAATCGAATGATTTTTCAATAGAATTAGATTGAAAGTTCGTAATATAACTCAACAAATGGTCCACAATCTTACGAAAACTTAAAATATAACATTTTCCTTTGATACTTTTCAGCTAGACTAATACGCGAATATTTGTTAGGGGTTTATTAGATTTTCTTTTTTCGAGAAGATTTATCGCTCAGGAAGCAATAATTGTGTTTGATAATAGTTTTGGAGAGAGATTTGTGATAGGAACAAATTGGGTTTATATAGTTATCCCCGAAAATCCATTTTAGTCTGTTAAATGGTGAGATGTATGAATGGTTGGATGGAAAAAGCAGTTATAAAAAAGAAAAATATATTAATCAGAATAGTTGTCAATTTTAACAATTCATGAAAAACAAATGGCCCCATTAACGGTATTTTGATCTGTCGTCATTTTTAAAAAGATGTTTTCACAGAAAGATGAATAATAATAGAGTGGCTATCATGTTCTCCAGATTTTACACCACTTGATTTTTTCCCATGATGTTAGAATCGAATGATTTTTCAATAGAATTAGATTGAAAGTTCGTAATATAACTCAAAAAATGATCCACACTCTTACAAAAACTTAAAATATAAGATTTTCTTTTGAAACTTTTCATCTAGACTAATATGCAAATAGTTGTTAGGGGTTTATTAGATTTTCCTTTTCCGAGAAGATTTATCTCCAAAGATGCAATAACTGTGTTTTATAATAGTTTTGGAGAGATTTTTTCTGATAGGAACAAATTAGGTTTATATACTTAGTTAGTTATCACCGAAAATCCATTTTAGTTCGTTTAATGGTAACATGTATAGATGGTTCGTTAGAAAATAAAGTTATAAAAAAGAAAAATATATTAATCAGAATAGCTGTCAATTTTCATAATTCATGAAAAAATAAATAATGGCCCCATTAAGGGGTATTTCGATCTGTTCGTCATTTTTAAACAGATGTATTCACAGAAAGATGAGTAACAATAGAGTGGTCATCAAGTTCTCCCGATTTTACACCACTTGATTTTTTCCATGATGTTAGAATCGAATGATTATTCAATCGATGAAAAGCCCTATAGAATTAGGTTGAAAGTTCGTAATAGAACTCAAGAAATGATCCACAAATCTTACGAAACCTTAAAATAAAAGATCTTCCTTTGATGCTTTTCATTTAGATCAATAGGCCAATATTTGTTAGGGGCTTATTAGATTTTCTTTTTTCGAGAAGATTTATCGCTAAGGAAGCAATAACTTTTGTTTGATAATAATTTTGAAGAGAACTTTGTGATAGGAATAAATTGGGTTTATATAGATATCCCCCAAAATCCATTTTAGTCCGTTTAAGGGGAAAGTCGCAAAATTGGCCTGTCAAAATTTTCAATGTGTTTTAAGTGTATTCATTTTTTTTTAATTCTGAGAAAACTAGTAAGTATTTTTGAAAAATTTAAACACAGAATGAAAGATTACATTATTACCGAGGATCAAAAGTCCTTGAATAAATAAAACGTTTCTTTTGAATGAAATATTTGCAATTAAATATCACACTAAATTTTCTCTTTCATTTTCACCCCTGTAACTTATTAAAATAAACATTATAGAAGTTTTCAGTGACTTTCGGCCCTCAGTAATAATGTAGTCTTTCATTCTGCGTTTAAATTCAAAAATATTTATTAGTTTTCTCAGGATTCGAAAAAAAAAAATGAACACATTACAACACATTGAACATTTTGACAGGCGACATTTTGCGCCCATACCCTTAAATGGGTAGGCGCAAAATTTGCTTGCAGAATTTAAAATTCATTAATTTTTTTCGAATCCTGAGAAAACTTAATTAGTATTTTTGAAGAATTTAAACAGAATAAAATATTACATTATTACCGAGGGCCAAAATTCACTGAAAACTTCTAGAATGTTTATTTGAATAAGTTACAGGGGTGAAAAAAAAGAAAATTGGGTGTAATTTTTAATTTAAAATATCTTATTAAAAAAAATTTCTTGTATACTCTGAGAAACTTTTGGCCCTCGGTAATATTGTAATCGTTCAATCTGCGTTTAAATTTTTCAAAAATATTTATTATTTTTTTCAGGATTCGAACAATTTAAAAACCATTGCAAGCAAATTTTGCGCCTATGCTCTTAATGGTAAGATGTATGAATGGTTTGATATGATATGGATAGATGAGTAACAATAGAGTAGCCCTCAAGCTCCCCAGATCTTACACCACTTGAAGAGTACAGGGGAAAAACAAGGAATGTTACTTTTTCATTAATTTTGGCCTTTCTCGCCATGTGGTAGCAAAAACTGAGTACTATCGACTAGGTTATCGATTTAAGACAATAAACATAAAGATCAGTCTATATAAATTTTCTAAGAATTTTTCTCCATTCGAAGGAACAGGATTGTCCGCACGCCACTGAACAAAAATAAGGAATGTTAGCAGTTTTTTAGTGCATCATTAAATTAATAAGTTAATATAGATTCATATTATATTAAGATTACAGAATAAGAATTGCTAACATTCTGCTAAGGATCTCCTAAGTAGTTTTTAGGTATCATAAGAATTAAACCTTTATTGGTGTTTATCTCAATATGTATAAAATGGTTCCTTGTTTTTCCCCTGTACTCTTCACTTGATTTTTCCCCTAATGTTAGAATAGAATGGTGTTTCAATAAAAGTTCGTATAATAGCTCAAGAAATTATCCACAATCTTCACGAAAACTTAAAATACCAGATGTTCCTTTGATACTTTTCGTCTAGACTAATACGCAAATATTTGTTAGGGATTTATTAGATTTTCTTTTTTCTCTAAGATTTCTAATCGAAAAGATTATTTTAACCAATTACGTGAATTACGTAGAAAATAGGCTCTTAAATATATTATAATATACACCAAAATATTCCAAATATAATTTATTTTCGGCAGCAAAATTCCACCTGTTTCTTTATAGACTCAAAAACAATTCCCCCTGAAGGATTTAAGTTGAGTCTCGAGAGTTTTCCAGCCTGAATTTTATTTGCAGGTTTCTATATTATCACTGTAATCTGCTTTAGTTCTTTGTACCCTTCCAAACTTTAACTCTGCTTGTGTTTCTGTTCTTTGTAAGAAGCTTTGACTTCGCCGTTATCAATACAAAGGTATTTCACTTAAAAAATAAATCTCCATTTCTATTTTGTCTCGTTTGTTTTATATAATTTTGAGTTTTGGGCCCACAAGCACAATTTTAGAGGGAAAATGAGCGGTGTTGTAATCGTTCTTTAATAATAAAGTCTGTGGAGGCTTAAAGACTTCGTTTAAAATCAGAACTTTGAAAGGGCTTTGCTCTTCAAACATTGGAACAAAAGTACAAGAGATATATTTAGTTACAGCAAGAAATATAACAAAATAGAACTAAATAAAGCCAACAAATTAGGTTTCTCGAAAAAATAATGTTTCCCATGTTTATAAGCTATTAATAATAATTTAAATATTGTTTATATGGATTTAAGCCACACTGGATTGTAATGAAAGAGCATTTGCACGGCAAACAAGTAGTGCTATGGGAGCATGCATAAACTACGTCGTAAAAAATTTGAACTTTTTAATACCTTCCCCCCCTCCGTCGTCATTCGTCGTTTAGAGACGACCCCCCCACCATGTCGACGTCCACGTTGCAACTCACCACCCCCCTTTCATTGATTTAAAGAAATCAATAATATTTCTGTTTTTTTTAATCAAATATGAGTAAAATCCTGGTCCAGTACTATTTAAATGCATTAATTTTTTTCGAATCCGGAGAAAACTAATAAATTTATTTGAAAAATTTAAACGCAGAATAAAAGATTACATTATTACCGAGGGTTGAAAGTCCCTTAGAATAAACAAAAGGTTTCTTTTGAATGAAATATTTGAAATGAAAAATCAGACAAAATTTTCTCTTTTTTTTTCATCCTTGTAACTTATTAAAATAAACATTATAGATGCTTTCAGGAACCTTTGGCCATCGGCAATAATGCAGTCTTTCAATCTGCGTTTAAATTTTTCAAAAATATTTATTAGTTTTCTTAGTGTTCGAAAAAAATGAATGCATTTAAATAGCATTGGACCAATATTTTGCGGGGTATGCTTTCTTAACTGCATCATACATCATATAATTCTTTATATTTATTTTGTTTTGATTTTGATGCCATTTATTCTAAAGTATAAATACAACTTACTAATTAAATAGAAAACAATATTTTATTTCTATTCGTTCGTTCAGAACTGTTGTTTCACACACAGTATGCAGCACATACCTAAATGAACTAACAATTTAATATTTTTTGCTTCCAGACGTTGTTCTGTATATAGAAGCGATTGTTTAAACCCAAAGAACAATGTCTTATTGTTTGTTGTCCTGTACAAAAGTGCTACCTAATATTATTTTAACGCCGGGACTGATAAAAACGAAATGAAAAGTATGCGATAAACGTATCTATAATAAAATTATTCTTTTTAATTTTAACAGAGATATATTTATTCGTAAACGTTTTGTTTTATTTTTAATTTCATATCAAAAACTATACGTTTTTACATGAATATCTGATACTTTAATGCTGGTAGAAGCTAGTAAAAAATTATTTTTATAGACACAATAGCGACAAATTTAAATATACCAATATATTAAACGACGTCGAATGGGCACTCATACCCCCGTCCCCCCTGTCGTACTCCGTCGTAATAAGCAAGTCCGCCCTCCCTCTTCTCAACGGCGTAGTTTATGGACGACCCCTATCTTCAGCTCAATCTCCTTCTTAAATCATCAGTTATATCTTATATCGAGAACAGTGGCGTACTGATAGATCAGCGGGCCCTGGTTCCAGTTGGGATGCGGGCCCCCGCCCAAAACATTCAATAGGAATACGGTATACTTACGGTTTTTGCTGTAAATTTTAAAGAACTGCTCGGATTGAGATGAATTTTGGCATCCACATAGCTAACATGTCAAACCAAAAAAGTGATACCTTTTACAATTAATGCTATCGTTCTTCATACTCACATGATTAATCACTTTACACCAGCCGTTTTTATAAATAATGAAACTCAAAAATTTTCTACATCCAAAATTCCAGTCATAATTAAAAACCTTAATATCGGAAAACTAACAGCTTTTAAAAAATGAACATTGGAATAAAATTTATATGAACAATAGTATATTGTACAAGAGAGAAAAAAAGACATATTTTTCACAAGCACAGAAGTTTGTTGGCACGAGAGGTTCGAGGCGAGTGCCGCAAATCAAGCGAGGGAGAAATATGTCCTTTTTTCACTTGTTGTACACTGTACTTTTTCTATGGATGCGTTTTTGTCAAGAGTTCAAACTTCAAAATTAAATAATTTAGGTGCTTTTATGTAGATTATATGCCAAAATTGAAATAAAATACATATTATACACATATGTAGGTATTTAATATTCTTAATATTTATATACTTTTATTTATTTAAAATTATAGTTACCAGTTATATTTGAACAGTTTTGAAAGGTAATTCTTGGTAAGATTTGATTTGACACATTTTATTTGACAAAAATATTTGTGTTTGTGTTATGCATGTTACCATGGAAACCGCGATTCTACGTATGGAACCCGTGAGAAAAAATATTTCTTACTGCAATGGCAGACTTTTCTCACAGCCTGAGCAATTTTTCGTTTTGAATGTAAGTAGTGAGAGAAGTTGCACATTGTATAACATCCATAGAAAAAATAATTTCCCATGTTTATAAGGTATCAGTCTATAATAGCTTAGGTACTACAGTACTATAGCTATTATCTATAGACTAGGTCAAATCTGTTATACTGTACCTGCCATAATCTTTTTTCAGCCACTTTCAAGACATCTGCCACTGTTTCATCGCCTCCGGGAGACTTATTGTTGTTCATTTCTTGCACTTACCTTCGAACTTCATTGGGTGTTATGTTCGGTAAAATTTCAGATCCCTGATTGATTATCTTTGGTAATGATCCACCCCGGATAAATTGCTGTTGTTTGTATATAGACCAGGGCAGATCTGTGTTCATGATGACAACTTAACAATAATAATTGACTTATGCTCCTTCTCAAATATTCCCGGAACATTAATAAAAAAAATTAAAGTAATTAAACATTTCGAAAAACATCGATTTTTTTTCTATTTTCTTTGCTTATAACTTTAAAACGATTCATTTTGGAACAAAGTCGTAGAGAAATAAAATAAAGATAATGGAATATTATATGATTAACGACTGGTTAAAAATGTGTAAAATTATTACCCTTTCTGAAAAACAGCAATAAATACAAAATAAGGGGGCAAAATAAGCCTGTTTTTATTCAACGTTTTTAACCACTTTGGTTGCACTTAGAACTTTCGTAATTCGCTTAGAAAATTCTTACAACATACTTAAATCGTTCACCAAATTTCATTAAAATCGACCTGTTAGATTTTGCAGAATAATTTTGCAATCTAAATTTTTTTAAAAAGTTCAAATTTTTTAAAAACTTTCTGTAGAAAAAGTAGACCATTTAGAAGTTTGCTATTTTTTTTACATATAAAGGGGTTCTCTACCTATCTAATATACTTTACAGAATTAAAATCTGATTATTTAAGCGGCTTTAGCATTATTGGTTTTAAACAATAAGTTTTAAACAATTTTTTGGCTTATAAACAAATACAGTGAGGACGTTTGAGTTGGCATAAATTCATTTTCTCAAGAATAGGCGTCTCTGGAGGTAAATCCCGAAACAGGTCGATTTTTATTTTTGAATTCAATTTTTTTGGTATATATATCATATTAATGATGTCATCCATCTGGGCGTGATGACGTAATAGATGATTTTTTTTAAATGAGAATAGGTGCGGTGTGATAGCTCAATCGAAAGGCTATTCAATTTTGTATTTACTAATATAAACATTAACATAATTATTTATACCGGGTTTGATTTAAAAAAAAATTTGAATTAAATTAATTCCAATATTTAGATTACGTCATCACACCCAGATGGATGACGTCACTAGTATGATATTTATGCCAAAACATTATAATTTAAAAATAAAAATCTATATGTTTCGGGATTTATCTCCAGAGTCGCCCATTCTCAAGAAAATGAATTTATTCCAACTCAAACGTCCTCACTGTATTTGTTTATAAGCCAAAACATTGTTTATAATTTTAAAACAGTGCTGAGGCCGCTTAAATAATGTATTAATGTAAATAATGTGTATTAGATAGGTAGAGAACTCTTTATATGTGAAAAAATTAGCAAACTTCTAAATGGTCTACTTTTTCTTCAGAAAGTTTTTAAAAAATTTGAACTTTTTAAAAAAAATTTAGATTGCAAAATTATTATGCAAAATCTATTAGGTCGATTTTAATGAAATTTGGTGGACGGTTTAAGTATGTTGTAAGAATTCTCCTAACGAATTATGGTTCTAAGTGCAACCAAAGTGGTTGAAAAATATTGAATAAAAACAGACTTTCTTGTCCCCTTATTTTCTATTTATGGCTATTTTGCAGAAAGGATAATAATTTAAGGCATCTTAAACCAGTCACATATTATACAAAATTCAATTATCTTTATTTTCTTTTTGTACGACTTTGTTCCAAAATGAATCGTTTTAAAGTTATAGGCAATGAAAGTAGAAAAAAATCGATATTTTTCGAAATTTTTAAATATTTAAATTTTTTTTTTAATGTTTCGGGAATATTTGAGAAGGAGCATAAGTCAATTATAATTATTGAAGTTGTCACCTAACTTTATCTGCAAAAATCCGAATGCCACCTCTCACATCTAATAGTTCTGTAGCATCCGAATGCCACCCTGGTCTAATAGTTGTCTATAGAAACTCTCTGTAGTGTTCATAATTTCAACTTCAAAAACTGTGTCAAACTCCAAAGTAAACAAAATGGTATATACTTTTATATCAGACAGTGGAAATGTCATTACAAAATATGAAAATATGACTTCACAAAGATTTGTGTGCTTTTTCGATCGTTTGAAATAATTTAAATACAGAGAAGATTTTAAAGTTATATTATAATATACTTTTAAGTTATTATGAGTTTTTAAGGCGTGAAATTTTGGAAATCTGATTTTTATTCGAAACTGAATATTATTATGTAATAAAATTAAAATGTGCAAGTTCCCTATTATTTAAACTAAGGGTTGAAATCAACGACTGAGACATCGAAAAATATGAGATGGTTTTTTGGATGAGAAAAATTAAACAAGAGCTGAAAACACTAATAAACGATTTTGAAGAGAGTATTATGATCATAACGAAATTTCTTTTCATTTTATTTTAATTTATACGACTAATTTACGAACATTTTACGCACAAAAAAGTTTTTATTGACTAAATCAATCAACGTTGACGTTCACTCCCATTCTCATTTCTGTATGAACACAATTTACACCTCAAAAGTTTCTATGAAACATTTTAATCCTCTAACACGTAATATAAGCGTTTCCATATTTTATTAAAGCCATTCACAAACTTGGCACCAATTTCCTGTCAATGTGGTAGCTAAGTCAAAATTGTTGATTGATTTATAAGATCCTAAAGTAGGGAGAAGAAATGTGTTCTGCCTTAAAAATAAGCTCTTTCACCAAAATTTCAAAGAGGAAAAGTGAAAGTTGGGATTAATTTTACAGGTAACACTTGAAGGAAGTTGGTCGCATATAGACCAGTCAATATAGATTATAAGTTTGGTCTAATTGTTTTCACCCTGTAAAAATATAGTCCTGTATCTAAATAATCTATTAGAATATATCACTGCCATAGAAGACGTCCATCATAAGTATATATAAAAATCTGACAATTTAAAGAAATGGCCATTTAAAAAAAGAATGTGTGTGTACTTTGTACACACGTAAGAAGCTATACTTCTATTATAAAATATGATTTGAACGAAATAAAATACATTAAACAGTTTAATTTCAATAAAACACTAAATAACTTCTTCTTCTTCTTCTTCTTCTTGTAATAGGACTATGTCCTGTTTCTTCTGTTACAGTCTTTGCTGCGATCCGGAGCTCCAACTCTCGTACCATCGTTTTTTGGGTCTTCCTATGGGTCGCTTGGTGTTGGGCTTCTGTGTTTTCGCCCAATGCGCCATACGTTCAGGGTCCATCCGATCTACGTGGTCCCTCCACATGCGTCGTCGCGCTCTTGTCCATCTCACTACGTCCTGAACGCCTAGCTCTCTCAATGTGTCTTCGTTTCGTACTCTATCTCTGAGTGTGATACCTCTTATGGATCTTAGGGTTTTCATCTCTGTTGTTCTCATTATCTGTTTGGTCTTTGTTGTATCGGCCCTTGTCTCAGCTGCGTATGTCAGTACGGGTCTAACACATGTCTTATAAATGCGGACTTTGCTTTCGGTGCTCATATATTTATTCCGCCAGATTATATCCCTCAGGAAACCAGATATTCTCGCTGCTTTCATTGCCTACTGTTTTGATTCTTGCCACAGATGCCTGTCGCTAGATATTTCCACACCTAAGTATCTGCAATCCATTACCTGTTCGATTATATGGTCTTCCACTACTAACTTACATCTAATTGGGTTCCTGGATATTACCATCGATTGGGTTTTCTCTTTGGATAGTGTCAGGTTATACTTTTCGGCGGTTATTTTGAATTTTTGTAGTAGGCGTTGTAAGTCATCTTCGTTTTCGGCTATTAAGATTGCATCATCTGCTTACCAAAGTATTCTCATGGTTCGGTTACCCATTTTGTATCCCTGATTCATTATGTTAACACTACCTATAACTTCATCCATTATTAAATTAAATAGGCATGGACTGAGGCTGTCCCCTTGTCTAATGCCTGCATTGATTTTGATTTCTTCCGTGAGCCCGTGTGTGGTTTTAATTCGTGTTTTGTTGGATCTATTGAGCTCTTTGATTATGTGTCTATACCTCTGACCTATGTTTTTCTTTTCAAGGATAGTGAGCACGTCCTTTAATCGTACTCTGTCGAATGCTTGTTTCAGATCTACAAAGCATGTGAACATGGGCTTGTCGAATTCTATTGATTTCTCAACTAATTGTCGCATTATGAAAATAGCTACTAAATACTAAATAACTAAAAACACTAATATATTCTTTCCACGCCTTTTTTGGACTGCTACATACATAACTTAAAAGATTTAGCAAGAAATATAGACATACTGTCTGTGTGCGCAGGCGCTCAGAATAATAAAAATTCACTCCCAATCGCCCTTAACCTTTAACTACCCGCGCATCAAGTTATAACATAACTACACGCGTGGCGTAGTTTGTACGCCACAAGAAAATACACTTAAAAACAGCGGATTTGATTAATTTTTTTTGAAAAAATACACTTAGGGCCGGTTGTTCGAACGCTAATCAACAATGATCACTATCAAATATTTAATTACTGTTACCAACTGTCAATGTCAACTTTGGTTGGGTTGCTGAAAACATAATTGATTATAATTATGAGATTAGTTAATCAATTAACATAACAATTATTAACATAAAAGATTAACTAATTTCATAATTGTAATCAATAATTATGTTTTCAGCAACCCAAACAAAGTTGACATTGACAGTTGTGACAGTAATTAAATATTTGATAATGATCATTTTTGATTAGCGTTCGAACAATGATCACTATCAAATATTTAATTACTGTCACCAAAACTGTCAATGTCAACTTTTATTGGGTTGCTGAAAACATAATTGAATATAATTATGAGATTAGTTAATCAATTAACATAACAATTATTAACATAATTGATTAAGTAATTTCACAATTGTAATCAATTATGTTTTCAGCAACCCAAACAAAGTAGACATTGACAGTTGTGACAGTAATTAAATATTTGATAGTGATCATTGTTGATTAGCGTTCGAACAACCGGCCCTTAGTTGTTTGTTATAAACCTTATTCGGCATCAGTGAATACTTGGAGTTCCTTTTCAGTAAGCCAATTGGGATTTATAACTGGAATCATGGAATAACTGGATTCCATGATAAATAAAATTACTAATAAAAAATTTTTTTAAATGTGATTTTTTACAGGAGAAAAAGTATTGTTTATAAAGATAAATATATTTTGTGCCATAATGACTAAAAAACAATTAAAATATGTACTTATATTATGACTTATAGTAATATAATTCTGGGGTATATTGTCCACCACCGGAAACAACAAATAATAAACTGTAAATTACGATCTTTCCAGAACGTCGATTATAACGAAACTAAAACCAAATTGTAAAGCACATTCCAGTTATAGGTTAGAGAGATAAGCAAGGTCAAAACTTAAATTTGTAAATATATTTCCAGTAGAATTCTTATATCTGGCGTACAAAGTACGCCAGCGCGTGTAGTTAAAGGTTAAAGAAGTATTCGCGGTGTGCAAGTACTTGGAAGGGATACGTGAAACGATCGTGCGCGAATAGCGGAGAAATATTGCAACTTTCTTAAATAATTCATATTGTCAATTGAAATTGTCAAATTGACGTACATTTCATACCTATTGTCATTTAAGAAGAAACATTATACAGGACGTAAATCGTGCAGCTGGACATAGGGAATATACATTTAGAGAACTGCGGCAACTGCGCTAGCCTGTGTTAGTTGAAACTTCTGTTTAAGTACGAGTTTTTGGTGCAATAGAGCTGTTAGAATGAATAAAATGAGTGAGTGTTAAAGCAAGGCTGTCCATAAATAGATCAAAAACAAAGCTTATGATTAATGAGTTAATAATTTAACTTTACTTTTTAAAATACTATCTATTATTTTAAAAACCAGTTTCGAAACTAAACATATTTCCCATTCCCTTGGGCCAAAAATATTTAGCTACTACATTGTCATATTTTGACGTTTATTTATGTCAGCCGAAATGAGTTATAAATTTTGAGGTTAATGCCCCTTCTTCTTCTTCTTCTTCCTTTATTGGGTTATATCCCTCGGGATAATTCGCCCAGCTTACACCAGGGAAATACTCTTGTCTTGCTCTGGGCAGTCGAATATTTCCAAATATATATGTTAAAGCCTCAATTTTTTTTTAAATATATATTAGCAGGAACATCTTCGTATAGGGCCAGACAGTCCCTACAGGAAAGGCAATATTATACCATAAGGGTTAAGGCTTCTATCATTTTGGAGGTCCAATATCTTTTTATATCTTTATCTTCTTAATTTTTTTAATACAAATTTGGGAATTGATTAATTTATAAATTAAGTTTGGCTAAGTTAAGGAATTTAAGGATCAGGTTAATCCTACGTGGATTAAGGTTGGACATAAGTAGGCAAATTTCAATGGGAGTAGGGATATTTGTCTTGGCTAATTCTTTATATAGGTCAAAATTGGGTGACATATTTATAGGGCACTCAAAAATCAGATGATTTAAGGACCCAACTCGGCCACAGTCACAATATGGGTCATCTTTTACTCCTATCCTGAATAGGTGAACTGGAGTAGCACAATGACCTGTCCTCATTCTAATAATGGTGGTTATATGTCTTCTGTCTTGGTATGCAAAATTGTGGTACCAAGGGAGTTTATCTATCTGACCTACAATTTTAGAGTAAAATGAATTATTTCGATTTTTCCCCTGCCATTCTTGCTTCCACTGATTCCAGATGGAATGCTTGATGTCTGGTAGAAAGTTGGAATAGTGAAGAGTGATACCAGCAGCTACATTTAAGGTTCTACCTATATTAGCTAGTTTATCAGCCACCATGTTCCCTTTAATATTCGAGTGTCCTGGAATCCATGCCAGACTAATATTAACGTTATTTTCTTTCGCTTCAATGATGCCTCTCTTGGTCATGAACGATGAATGTTCTGTTTCCATAGAATAGGTTGATCTGCCTATTTTCTGTAAGGCACTTTTAGAGTCCGAGCAGATGATTGCTTGTTTAATCCCATGTTTCAAAATAATTTGGAGGGCATGATTAATTGCGACAATCTCAGCCGTACATATTTGGGTATACTTAGGTAGTTTACTGGTATAAGAATAGTTGATCTCTCGGCTAAAGACACCAAAGCCTGCTGATCCTTCATCATCAACCGAGCCGTCCGTGAAGAATTTGGTGTGACTAGGTTTATTTAGAATTATTTTTTGGAGTTGAACTGAGGCAAGTTCATCTGAACGATTAGATTGGATATTTATGATTGGAATTGTTGATAATTGATGGTCTAGTTCAAAGTTATGGCATGGGTATAAGTCACTTAAATATAAGTTGGGATAAGTACTTTTAAATTTGTTTTTTAAAAGCACTAGAAATGGAATACTTCTGTTTTTCCAATGATTTTGGTTCCTTTGAATTGCCAAGTCTAACAGGTCGAGAGCGGAAATAATTGGGTTGCCAATTAACATTAAATTTTTTAATATAAATTTAGAGCTAAGCCATTCCCATCTAGATTTAAGCGAGATCTGACCACTTTCACTTAAGAGAGCATGAATTGGGGTAGATTTCATGCATCCAATTATAATTCGGATACTTTTGTATTTTAGTTTCTCCAATCTTTTAATTAAGGAAGTTGGACAATCGAAAATTACCTGGCAGCCAAAGTCCAGATGGCTCTGAATCAGACCATTGTGTACAATTTGTAAGGTTTTTGGATCACTTCCCCAATAAGTCCCACAAAGAGCTCTCATCACATTCAGGCCACGATTTACTTTTAGTTCTATTGAGTTTACATATGAATTCCACTTTAAGTTTTTTTGAATATTTACCCCCAGGTATTTGACTGAATCCACCCAACCAATATTCTGGTTACAAAATATTACGTTGGGGGTAGGGATTTTCGTGTTTCCTTTTGTAAATAATATTGCAGAAGATTTGTTCTTAGACAGATTTAAATTGTGGTCTAGCAACCATGATTCCATCTGAATCAATAATTTATTTACATTAATTACCAATTCATTAATATCACTCCCTCTAATCAGAAGAACCAAATCGTCTGCATACTGAATTAGTTTGCATGAAGAGGGGATTAAATCATACAGGGAAAGACAATATAGGTTGAAGAGGATAGGGCTTAATGGGGAACCTTGGGGTAGTCCCAGACTTGATTTTCTTGGGCCATGGGTTTGTCCCAGTTTGTCTTTGACAAATAGCTCTCTATCATTTAGAAGGCAGAAAATCAAATTAGCCAGTTGGGTTGGAATGTTATACTTTAATAATTTGGAATACAAGAGTGATATATTGACATTATCATAAGCAGAAGAGATATCTAGAAATATGCCAACAGTGTATTGATTTTGAGCGAAGCCTATTTGAATTGTTGAGGTGAGGTATGTAAGGCATTCCGTACAACCTCTACCCCTTCTAAATCCTAGTTGTAGTGGATTAAAAATCTTATTATGTTCCACAATCCACTCTATTCTATTCTTTATAAGAGTTTCGAGCATTTTGCCTACACATGAAGAAAGAGCTATTGGTCTAAAGTTTAACGGATTATTACAATCTTTATCTTTTTTGATTATAGGTAAAATTACTGATTGTTTCCACTGAACAGGAACTATACCCGTTCTAAGACTTTCGTTGAAAAGTTGAATTAATAACAAAGATCCAACAACGGGAAGATTTTTTAACATTGAGTAGGAAATCTGATCCAAACCAGGAGCCGAGTCAGATTTAATTGAGAGGGAGTTCTGATACTCGTCGAGAGCAAATGGCGGTTCTAGGGCTTGAGGAGATCTAACCAATACTTTATTGACAGCGGAAAGGGGGGTTAAGCAACATAAAATTTCGTGGGATATAGGAGTAGAGGGCAATTGTGTATATATTGAAGGTTTCGAAGCCGATACCTTATTAATTTTCTCCCACACAACTTTTAGAGGAGTGTTTCTATTTAATTTACTGCAAAATAGTCTGAAACTATTTTTACGTTTTGATTTTAGGAATTTTCTTGATTTGGCTATATTCTTTTTAGCCTCGATATAGTTTTCCATTGAGGGGATATTTTTAAATTTTTTTAAGGCAGACACTCTCGCAGAGACGACTTCAGCACATGAGTCATCCCACCATGGAATGTGGTATTTGGAATTATTAGGAGGGTGAAGCCAAGGTATTGTTTCATCAGCTACCGATGATATGGAGTTAGTAAAAAATTCGTAATCTTCCCTGGGAGAAGCTAAGAAAATGCTGTTTAAATTGTTATGATAAGTAGACCAATCAGCTTTCTTTAGATTTCTTCTTTTACATGAATGCGGGGGAGATTGAGGACATACACCTATCTGACATATTATGGGGAAGTGGTCACTAGTTCCAGTATCTGAAATAGTGGACCACTTGCCCACACTGGCTGCCACATCGACTGATGCCATTGTTAGATCTACTACCGACTTACTGCCTCCTGGGGCCACCAGTCTAGTTGGGGACCCATCATTGAGAAATACTAGCTCAAGTTCCTCCAAAGAATCAAAAATAATCCTACCATTGTGACTGTCTCTAGAACTACCCCATGCCTTATGATTACAATTTAGATCACCCATGATTAAAAATGGCTTATTAAGTAATTTAACAAGGGAAAACCAGTTGGATTTGGAGATAGAGTTGTCTTGTGGACAGTATATATTAAGAATATTCAAATTAAAGTTAGGGAGAAATGTGAGTTGGAATTGGACATCATGATTGAAGCCTGGATTGGCAATTTGAATTTCCCTATAATCAATATTATTTTTGATAAGAGTAATTAATCCGCCATAGCCATCCTCTCGATCTTTTCTGATTATTTGATACCCTCTACATCTTATAACATGTTGGTTTGAGAGCCAAGATTCGCTAATAAGGATTATATCTGGGTTAAGGTTTTTTATAAGGATTTTTAGATTGTCAGAATTAGTGTTATACGAACGTATATTCCACTGAATAATAGTTATCGGAGTGTTAGGATTCATTATAAAGAGTATGTTTGCTAGACCAAGGAGTCAAAAGATCTCGAATCCTCAGGCTCGAGATCCTCTATTCCCCTCCGACCCTGGTTTACATTTGTATTGAAAGGTGATACACTTTTGTTTATGCTAGTCTTTAGATCTGCCATATTGTAAGGAATGGAGTATGATTTTGAGTTTATTAAGTCCCCAATGAAGGTCATGACGAGCTCCCTGTGAGATTGGTTCAGCATAGACATGGCCTGATTGAAATCCAAATGAAGTTGGGATAAAGATTGTGAGTTAGTGATTTGAGAATCAGAGTGAGCAGGATTGAATTTTGAAGTCGAAGGCTCATTTATTCTTCTACCTGATGGATTAATAAGTAGTCTTTGGTGGGAGATTTTATCATAACCTGTATTTTCTTGTATTGAAGGTCTTCTTCTTTTTGGTGGAGATTGAGTGACTTGACTAAAAGGTTTTGAATATTGAGCTGAGGCTGCAGACCTCCTCTCCTGTGGTAAGATGCCATTAGAATTATTCTGATCGCTATGTAAGGGGGGGAAATCGTTTATGTTTAAAGATGAAATATTATGTATCCTAGGAACCTGCTGACTTGCCTCATAGAAAGATAGATTAGAAAAGGACATTAGATCCTTAATATCTTTTTGTCTGACTCTCTCTCTACAATTACGACTATTTGATTCATGGTCAGAAGATTTGCAGAAAATGCAATATTTTGTACACGTATTAGATGAAGAATCCTCATGAGAAGTTCCGCATCTAGCACATTTCTTTTTTCCTCTACATTGGTTCGTAGAATGGCCATAAAGTAAGCAATTTCCACATTGAAGAACAGGGCTGATGAATGGTGTGACCCTCATTGGTAGTTGATATATGGAAATTTCTTTAGGAATAGTTTTTCCTGAAAAAGTTATGCTAATAGTTCCCGTGGAGACAAATTCAACCTTTGAATCCACTTGTACTCTCCGGTTCATTCGCTTTACACTTAATATCTTACATAAAGCCAAGTTGGTTTCTGATGCCTCCTTTATTTCTTCCTCTGTGAATCTTTTATTAACTCCCCTTACTATACCCCTACAAGAAATCTGATGAAATGGAATGAACACGTCATACCCTAGGGCTTCCCAATCTTTCCTCACAACGAAATCGTTGGCTGCTTTTCTAGTGGCAAATAATACCCCTATCCTGTTTTTACCTTTTCTACTGATTTTCGTGATGTCTTTAATTTTTAAAACAGAAATAGATTTAGCTATACTTAACACGTGGTAATCTCCAATATTTTTATCCTGACCCTGGACAAATACTTCATAAGGACCTATGTCGGTCTCCGAAAATAGTATTTGTTTTTTTCCTTTAAGACTTTTCTGAATAATTGGAGGTTGAGATTGACATTCATGTTGGTTGATTTTATTAGGAGGGTCAGGTGGTGGAGGAGGATCGGGAGGAACTTCTTCCTCCATCTTATGCGGCAGATTGACGAATTTAAAATCTATGCCAGTCGATGCAAATTAGAAATTAACAGGGAAATATAGATAGTTTTGGCCCTTACCCTTTGGATGAGTCGTCCGTTCACCTCTAACGATAATCACAGATTTGTCTATTTTAAGTTTTCTTCCAAAAAATCAAATGTCAAACACAACAAAATTCACAACAGATATTCACTGCGAAAAGAAGCCGAGGCTGTTCATCCCAGCGGACCTCGACTTCTTATCAACGATAAATAAAAAATTAACAAGAATTAACAACCGTTTTCACACTAAATTAGGTTTGATGAGGTTTTTTTAGCAAAAATTAAAAACGGTTAATGCCCCTTAATGCTAATAACCAAATTGTCATCAAGAGAGCTCAGTTGCCACAATGATCTCAATATAATACAATGTATGTATTTATGTATCTAAATATATATGTTACGGTCAATGATGTAAATTGGACATTGACGTTAATGGCCGGGCATTGTCGTGAATGTCCAGTTTCCTTGGTTATTAACGACAATGCCCGGCCATTAACGACAATAACCTTAGCTATTGGCCAATGTTGTAAAAACTTAACGTAAAATTAGATTTTTCATCAATAACCGGTCAATAACGACAATGGCCAGAAGCAAATGGCCAATGTTGATAAATCGATGCCTCAGAAGATAATCGGTGTGAGTCAATAAGTGTTTAAAATGAGATACTTACTAAGATGTTTCTGAAAGATGATCGTAGTTGCAGAACTATAAATAGTTATTAAAAACAAATAAAACGTCTTTATTTATCATAATATGGGTAACATATTCATAAATACAAACAAGGAAATCATAATATATTTTTATAATATACAGTTATAGCATAATATAATACTTTAGACTGGGTGTTTTCGTCAACTGGCATAATCAGTCGCTCTTTACCACTTATTGTAATTACATCATATTTACAAACCATTCTATACCTAGTGCTTAGTTGTTTTTTTAACATCCGGTGTTCTCAAAATATTTTTCGCTTCTTTAATTTCACTTATTCGGCTATTGTATTCGTCACAGTTTAAAAATGATGTATTGTCATCACGTTTTGACTTGACTATTGCGTTTATATAATTATTAAAACGAGTGCGCACATCGTTGATATCCATGATAACACTTATTAAATAAATTTACGAGTAATTTCAGCACGAAAACAATACACAATATACACACATGAAGTAAACAATAGTAAACCTACACATAACCTATCTTTTAGTCAAAATATCAACATTGACCGGTTAACAACGGGCATTGTCGACAATGGCCGGGCAATGATAGAAATGTTATCAAGAATTTAAAATTATCATCAAAGTCCAGTTTCTATGGACAATAACGTTAATAACCGGCCATTGTCGACAATGACCAATTCAACCGGCCATTGTCGTTATTGGCCGGCCAATAACGTTATTGGCCGGATTTGCGTCATTGTCCGTAACATATACAATGTATGTTCCCTATGTCCAGCTAAACGATTTACGTACTGTATATTGCTTCACAATATTGATATGCAATTATTATATAAAAGTAAATTTAATTAATTGTATTTTGCTTGCAGTACTGCATTTTAATCACTAATTTTATTTACTACATACAATTGTTTACGTTTTAATAACATAACCTAAATCTTATTTTTTCTTCTTATTATTTTTTTGGACTATGGCCTTGACAATTATCCAGTAACCAGGACCATATGATTGGCCAATATAATTAAAAGTGCGAATAAAAGTGCAAAGCGAAGAAACCAGGTGTCGCTTTTCCGAACTTGCACGGTCCCAATAACTTCAAATATCGATAAATTTTAAAAACATCATAAAACTTTACCCATAACTACGAACAGACCACTCTTTTGGCTTTGGTATGCCTGCAAAAGAGAACCACTTGCTAAGTAGTTCTCAAGATGGCCAGGTAGAATGGTTTCTTCGTGTGTTCGAAAGTCACTTTCGAGTCTTCTATTTTGTTGGCTGTAGTGGAGAAAGAAGGGACTTACTTGCCTCTTGGTTAAGTTTAGTTTAGCAAATAAACATGTTATCAAGGATCTGTAAGCCCGGCCTCACATCAAAGAAACATGAAACGTAAATTACGTTTCATGGAAATAAACCACTGCTAAACAAATATATATCCGGCCATTTATGAGACTCTCCGAAAATAAAAATGTGTCATGAGCATGAATCACACTCGTTTCATTAGTAGGCGGACTTTGAGATTTTTTTAGCAGTGTTTTCTTTTCATGAAACATGTTTTTCGTTTCATGTTTCATGTTTTTCGTTTCATGTTTCTTTGGTGTGCGGCTTGGCTTATAGTTTGTCTTCCACTTCCTCAATGATTGTTTGTTGTTTCAACATTATTTTTTCTTAGTGTTATCGCTCAGAATATTATACTTCTGAAGAAAGAAGCTGAAGTTATTGTTAGGTAGCTTCGAGAGTGGTATACTAGAGGCCATCAGAACTAGATCAAAATCTCCATTAAATGTATTCTGTTCATATAAATGATTCGACGTCGTTGCAAAAAATTGTAGCAACGATTGTTGGACTTATCCGTCCGGCAACTTTAATTTTTCCTTTTTTGTTTTATGTGCCCAGTTCTGAGTAAGGGTTATGGACTATTTGGAATTTTTTGTCGGAGGTCACCTATAGCAAAAAGATCATAAGTATCTTAGCCAATTCTACAGTGCACCTCAAAAAGTCAAAAAACTTTGATCGGGTTACGATATACACCAAACACTTTGAAAAATATTATACCGAACTTCGTACAAAGATAATATATGTTTCCATATTGAACATTTTTTCAAACATTTCCACGTATAAGGCCACTTTCGGATATGTATGAAAAATGAGCAATTTTTGAATGTCACTTATAATTTCTATCTTACAATTTTGCTACTAATCGGTAGTGAACCTTGCCATAGTCCATATAAAGCTACATGTATGGCTTATTCTAAATCTAATTAACAGTACAGTTAGTTTTAATGATAACATATTTAATTATATTATATGATAAGTACTTAGACCATAAAAACTGATAGACACGCCGTAATGCTATTCTCTCGTCTCGAAGAGTGAAGCCAACATAAAACGATTCACACAGCTGTGCGTGACGTCAGTTTACGGCAGAAAACGTTAGAGATTAGAAGTGTTTATAGGCGTTGTAAACTTTTTAAAGTGTTCCAATTTAAAAATTTTCCAATACACTAATTTTTTAATTATGGTGTTATCTTGCAGAGCATTTAATTTTACGCAGCGACAAAAAAAAGGGGAAAACACCTAAAATCCAGTTTACAGCAGCATAATAAACAAGCGATTTGTCAAAAAATTGAAGAATTTATAAAGTATATTAATTCACTCAAATATTCCAACAATGGTGAACCACTGCATCTAAGCCAAAAATAAACGGGTTTTATTGGTATGATGCGAATGCGGATTTGGAAAAATTATGTGAAGGATCATATGGATGGAGGTCTGAAGTATCTTTCGGCCTATAAACTTTCTCAGTATCACTTAGAAGTTTTCTTTAGTTCTATTATAGGAGTCATGGAGGTTACAACAACAACCCAACGGCAAAAAAATTTGAAGATGCATATAAAAGACTCTTAATGCACACAAGTGTTACAGGATCTACCCAGCCTAATTGTATAGAACAGGCACCTTCCACAATTTTAGCAATGAGCACAACAAATACTGTGAAAATGAAAACTGTTGATCATCAACTCATTGACAACTCTAGATCTGATGAAAATAATAGGGAAATAATAACTAGTAACCATGATAATAATTTAAGTTTTTCAAAAAGAGTCATCTTATGTTTGTGATGTTGTTGACTATATCGCTGGGTTTGTAGTTAAGAAAGTTAAGAAAACATTACATTGTGACATATGTTTGTGTGCAATTGAATGTGATAATTTACAATGTCCATTCATAAGACACAAACATTATAGCATATCAAAAAAATTTTAATTCAACCTTCTAAAGACGTCATTCATATTTGCAAAATTGCTGAAAGCGAAATTAGAATTATGTAGGTACAATTCAAAAAAATTGAACGATTCTAAATTATTGACAAAATTGATCTTAAAAGTGCATGGTTCTGTGTTTAGCGAATACAAAGAATATGTTGATCATGATTTTGAAACAAACCATTTGTTTAATCAAATAAAGATAATTTGTTCGCATTATTGATACATCAGATTGTACCACGAAGGTGAAAAACTAAATAATGTAATAAGAGTTAGAAGTAAGTTAACAAAAGCTATTTTGTTTTGTGGTCATTAATTAATAGATTTCCTACATAGTTTTTCACCTAACGTGAAACTAACACCCAAAAGAAAATTACTCTCCTTTAAATTTATTTTTGATTATCAAACAAGAAGAGATATACCAACGATATAATTTCAAATAAAACATTTATTTTTGCAAAATTACTTTAAATCAAAAATATTTATTAATTACTTTGCTAAATGATTTTTCTTCCATATTTTTTACAAAATATTAAGTTATACTACAAAACTACTTATATTACAAAAGTTATACTATAATTAATCTAAAATTGGGTAATTTTATTAGTGCTTTGCTAAGAATCCAAACAAGTTCTTGCCGTATTGTGACGTCACTTTCGCGGAAGGTCTTTGCTTCAACGGTTCGGTACAAGGCGTGTCTATCAGTTTTTATGGTCTAAGGATAAGTATATGATAAGTGAAGTCCTGCTTTTCGACATTTATAGGTCATTCCCTGGTCTATGGCTGTTTTTCCTACATAAACATGAATAAATCATGTAAATGAAACTCTTAAAATGCCTCAACTTCGATGGATTGTTGTCACTTTCCGTAATCATCAAAAACAAGCTCTTTATTGATTTTATATTTGTTTGAGACTGCAAATTGCCTCAATAAATTTTAATTCAAAATAATATTTTCAAAAATATCACAAGGAAAAATTCCTGTATCTGGCTGTATACCATATATCACAAAAAATAAAAATCTTATCTTCTAAAAGGTATATTTAAAATCCCTAAAAAGGGCTACATCACCACAAAACGTTTTCGGAATCACTATTCCATCATCGGTGTTATCACAGGTTTACATGCTTTAAGCCACCAAAATATACGGGTAAATACCCTTGAGTTGTATTTAAACAGTTGAGGTTACATTATATTATCCGATTTTAAAGGATGTTAAAAATATTTCCAGATTAACCCCTGGCATCACATGACATCAACCATATTGGTTGAAAATTTGTAGGTAGGACCTTACATGGCAGAGTTTAGGTGACAACTGATAAATTGTCAGAAAATTAATTTATTCTAACTCAAATGTCCTCATTGTATACAGGGTGGGCCAAAGAAAAGTACGAAAAACAGGTCGATTTTTATTTTTGTATTGGATTTTTTTTTGGCATATACTTCATACTAGTGACGTCATCCATCTGGGCGTGATGACGTAATTAATGTTTTTTATAAATATGAATAGGGGTCGTGTGGTAGCTTATTTGAAAGGGTGTTTAATTTTCTATTCAGTAATATAAACATTGATATAATTAACAAAATGTCGAAACCCAAAAGACTCCATTTTCAAACAAATAAATGTTTAAAAATAATAAAATCTTTGGATTTCTTAATTCGGAAACAGATTCTCTCTTATACCTATTCCCATCCTTCTAAAAATTGCAAGGAATAAAGGGTGATGAATGTAGAGACATGGGGAGTCTACATAGTTGCACTCCACAACATATCAATTCACCGAGGGCAAGATCAACAAATCTGCTTCCTAGTACTCGATACGTGAGTAAAACCGTAGGTAGATAAAAGTTGCTTTCCTGATGAGAACAAAAGAGTTCGAAATGGTCCATAGAAAGATGGTAATGATCTCTGAATTAAATTAAATAAAATAAATAAATTAAATCTCTGAAATTAAATATAATGCCTTTTATCTACCTACGGTTTTACTGACGTATCAAGTACTAGGAGACAGATTTGTTGATCTTTGCCTCGGTGAATTGATATGTTGTGGAGTGCAACTATGTAGACTCCCCATGTCTCTACATTCATCACTCTTTATTCCTTGCAATTTTTAGAAGGATGGGAATAGGTATAAGAGAGAATCTGTTTACGAATTAAGAAATC
This sequence comes from Diabrotica virgifera virgifera, assembly GCF_917563875.1. Lineage (NCBI taxonomy): Eukaryota > Metazoa > Arthropoda > Insecta > Coleoptera > Chrysomelidae > Diabrotica > Diabrotica virgifera. The sequence continues at coordinate 207,121,534 of NC_065451.1, read as the reverse complement.
CAAAGATTTTATTATTTTTAAACATTTATTTGTTTGAAAATGGAGTCTTTTGGGTTTCGACATTTTGTTAATAGAGGTCGCTATAGCGTCTTAATGTTAATTATATTTTGTAATTTTCATGAATGGCAAAGATGTTTATTTTTCGATTCAGAGCATCATTACAGTTGCTTTCCTGATGAGAACAAAAGAGTTCGAAATGGTCCATAGAAAGATGGTAATGATCTCTGAATCGAAATTAAATATAATGCCTTTTATCATTGCTATAATTGATATAATTATTTATACAGGGTAGTCAAAAAAGTTTTTTTGAAATAAATTAATTGAGACAAAAAAGAATGTATGTAATTTATTTAACTCAAAATATATCTTAGTACTGTCAGAAAACAGAAAGAAATTATTATTTGACAAAAAAGATATTGGTTTTCGCTTAAATTCAATGTTAAAGATGCCACCCACCTGTCTCTCAGCAGTTTGCACATTAAATTTAAGTGAAAGACATTGTTTATTTCAGTGAATTTAATTTCAGTGATTTTTTAGATAACCTTTTACTGTATTTTCAATAAAGCATTTCCTTGAATTAAAATTTAACCAAAACATCGCAAACCCTGGACTACCAAAAATATCCGAATATCAGCCAAGGATACGCGTTCACATAAAGAAATTTACTACCAACGTCTCTGTCACTGAATATATCACCAAGTACAGGACTACCTATCTAAAGCTTTTTTTCTGTTTCTTTATCCTTTTTTTTTTATAAAATAATAGACGAAAAATGAAGAATATAATATGTAATTTAGTTAATTCAAAATACATTTCACTCCTGTCAGAAATCAGAAAAAAAAATGTTTATTTCACAAATAAACATTGCTTTTCGCTTAAGACCATGGGTACATAATTCGCAAATATTTTACGGCTTTCCCTACTTTTTCTGTCTTTTCACGACAAATTACGTGTAGTAAAATTCACACTGGTATGGATATGTAAACATTACCACATTATAGGAAGTATACGCTCTGAGCTTCGCTGGTGTCGCTCCTAGCGAATTACTAATGCAACTTTCACCGGTAATTTTTAAATTTATTATTTAATTGTTATCGCTTAATATTTACAACGCAAAAAAGTAATTAAATTGTAATCCATTTTTTAAAGATTTTGCTAATCATTTTAACGTTCTATTGATGAAATATTAATTTCTTACGTCGGATACTTTCACAAATATCGAGCAGATGGCGCTTAGATTAATTTATAATTACATATTGCGAAATATTAAAAAAACTTAAATTCAATATTTAAAACGTAAGTATATTTAAGTTAAAAATGTACACCACAGCTTTGACCAACTAATATTATTTCCTATTAATGTTTTTAATTTCAATGTTTTAAATTAATAACTTTGACATTTATGTCAAATTTCCAGTAAAAGCTTACAGACTTTTCAATACTGGCGCTCGCGAATTTTTAATTATCCCCTCTACCTACGAGCTCATAGCGTATAGGAGTATAATTCTCCTATACTGTGACAATACTATAGAATGTCATTCTACTTGAAAATGTCATCATTAACTTAAAGAGATGGCTTTTGATTGTTCTTGGATAACTGCTATTTGTATAATTGCAAATTATTAATTCAGTTAATAAATGTGATAATTTTTTCACCAACTATGTATTCAGTGATTGTAATAATTTATAATAGGTCTGGATCCCGCGTATGAAAAAAAAGTTGAAAATTTTTTAATAGCTTAAGGGTGTCTAGTCGAATAAACTTTGATATATGGGAACACTGAAACAGGGGTAGTTTTAACTGTGGAACAGGTTAAAAATTTGGAACGGTCACAGCACGAAAACGGCACATTTATTTTGTCCGACAGAACAGACTTAAACTCTCCGAACAGAGATTACACTCTCATGCCAAAATCAGACTGCTATTTCTCACCTGTCATAAAACGCCCATTTGGTGATAAATAGCAGTCTGATTTTTGCATGAGAGTTTAATCTCTGTTCGAAGAGTTTAAGTCTGTTCTGTCGGACAAAATAAATGTGTCGTTTTCGTGCTGTGACCGTTCCAAATTTTTAACCTGTTCCACAATTCAAACTGCCCCTGTTCCAGTGTTCACACATATCAAAGTTTGTTCAACTAGACACCCTTAAGCTATTAACAAATTTTCAGCTTGCTATTAATCAACTTTTTTTTCATACGCGGGATCCAGACCTATAAGTAAAACCAAAACTAATAATCGAGAAAAGAGGAAAAGTCTTAAAGTGATTTTTTATTAATATATTGTTACTATGGAATGCTTACAGTTTTTAACATCTTTAACAACAAAATACTTGGATCGTAGAATATTATTATCCTGATGTATTCCCTGCTTGGATTTCCCCAAATAATACACAATAAATAACTTTTTATTAAGTTCACGTCTTAAATCAATAATTATTTATCAAATACACTATAAATATATCAATGTTATTTAATCAACAACTCAAAATATTCCCAATGCCATGTCAAATATTTAAAACTGTCACTGATTGTCACTGACAATATGCTGACAATATTCTATTCGACTGAGTACGTTGTAAGACAAAGATAGATTTGGAAAATATTACCACGGACATTGTGTTAATTTTTTTTTCGAATCCTGAAAAAACCACTAAATATTTTTGAAAAATTTAAACGCAGAATGAAAGATTAAATTATTACCGAGGGCCTAAAGTCCCTTAGAATAAATAAAAAGTTTATTTTGAATGAGATAATTGAAATTAAAAATCACACTAAATTTTCTCTTAGTTTTTCACCCCTGTAACTTATTAAAATAAACATTATAGAGGTTCTCAGGGACTTTCGGCCCTCGCTAATAACGTAATCTTTCATTCTGCGTTTAAATTTTTCAAAAACACTTATTAGTTTTCTCAGGATTCGAAAAAAATGAATCCCCATTTGAATAGCATTGCAGCCGAAAATACGTACCCATCCTCTTAAATTAAATGTTCAAACTTCCAAGAAGAAGGTGGATGCGGGAGCTGGCTTGAACATTGAATTTAACCGAAATTTATTTGTGAAATAAACTTATTTCTGTTTTATGACAACAATAAAATGTATTTTAAATAAAATAAATTACATACATTCTTCTTTTTTTGTCAATTAATTTAATTAAAAAATTGATTTTGGATACCAATATAAATAATTAGGATAATGTTTAGATTACTGAATAGAGAATTAAATACCCTTTCAAATGAGCTAACACGTGATTCGCGTAAGTGTTGTGTTGTTCAATGTGGATATAATAATCCATATATAACATATTTTTTGGATGGAATTCCTCTGAAATCGGTACAGGAAGTTAATGATTTGGGCGTTACTGTCAAACAAACGTTAAGTTGGTCTACTCAAACAGCAAAAGTAGTCGGTAAAGTTAACTCTGCTTTATACCTCATATCAAAAGCTTTTCCAAGAATGTCTCCAGACTTGTTTTTGAAACTCTATAAAAGTTATGTCAGACCTCACCTAGAATTTGCGGTATCTGTTTGGTAACCTCATTTACAAAGAGATATTAATTTATTAGAAGGAGTACAACGAAGAGCTACTAAGCTACCTTTTAATTATGCAAGATTAAGCTATGAAACTCGATTAAGAAAGCTTAAGTTGTCTCCATTGACTCATAGAAGAGAGAGAGAGATGATTTAATATCTACTTTTAAAACTACTGTATGGCAAAGCTTTTTGGTAAATTGAGTTTTTGATAAATCGAACAGTTTAAGTGATGACATCGTAGGGGCTATTAGCTTAAATAGTTTCAAAAACAGGTTTGATTAGAACTAACTCGACATTGTATGTGTAATGTTAGCAATTTTTCTAAAATATAAGGATATATTTTATGTTTTTTTTATGAGAAAAAAATTTGTAATTTTTAGGTATACTTACTTTCTAATTTTTGTATCTTTTTTTAATTTGCTATTGTTGTAACAACTTTTACGAAAACCAATTCTTTTGAATATTTACTTTAATTTAATTTTTATTTTGTAAGAATTTGTTTTATGTTATATTATTTAGTTTAAGACCTACAATAATTTTTGTACTTTAAGCCATATAAGCTTTGCTTTGGCTTGATATTATTGTATAATAATAATATAATAATAAAAATCCCTATTCCCATTTAAAAAAATCATTGATTACGTCATCACTCCCAGATGGATGACGTCAGTAGTATGAAATATATATATCAAACAATTGTAATTTAAAAATAAAATCGACTTGTTTCGGCATTTCCTTAAAATCTAATAAGTAAATATCGAGGAGGACTCTTTTCTTTGGCCCACCCTGAATATAAAAAATGTACGGATGTATTATCTACTTTAACCAAAAATCCCGTTACGGCCTATTACTGTTACTGACTTTTGCTTTTAAACCAATTTTTCAACACGACACTCCGACATTTATATAAACAAGACCGAATTAATTTGCATAGTATCCATATATCTAAATTCCCCTATTCCTGGAGTATCACTTATACAAAAAACACTCGAGCATTTGATGAATAGGTAGCTGTCAGGTAGTCATTTGCTGAGATTCAGGAAATATGTTCACTTTCCTTTCTTTCCCTTATTCCTAACAGGATCCGGCGCTGTTTCCCTCCACGATTTATAGCTTGGTCTTCCTTTTTCTCATTCTTGCCAATAATATTTTTATATCTTTAGTAATAATTCTTGCTATTGTCGGAGCGACGAGAGATAAAAGTTCCATTTTTTACATTTCAATTTTAACGGGTTTAAAAAATGATTTATTTTCTCAACAACGGGTTTCTGTAACACCTTGACGTATGAGCATAAACTCTACATACACTAATGTCTGTATACGAGAAGTTTATTTCATTTTTATTGACGTAATTTTAGGCTATTGATTATATTCAAAATAAGATAGCTAAAAGGAACTACAACGTTAACGGGGTTTTATTATTTGATATGGTCAATGGACATCTATATATGAAAAAACCGCGGAGTGCTACCATTTAAAGGGGTGCGTTTTTGAGAAATGGGTGAATTAGTCCCTGGGCACAGCTTACATTAGGGTGAGTTCTATGCACTTTTGGTACAAACATATCTTCATAAAAATTGTTCCTGGTTAAATTTACTATCTAAATATCACTTTTTAAAGTCAATGATACTTTTTTCTATAAAAATATATTCAAAAGAAAAAGCACAAAGAAACCCAAAAGAAAGAAATTTTGTTTCTTGTTTCATAACTTTTGTCCACGAGGATATAAGTATAGACATTGCTTTACAGAAAAAAAACCTACATATTTCTTCTTTAAAGTGTTGTTTAGTAGAGGTAATTAGGATTTACAGTTTTCGAAATATGATTTTTCAAATTTCGCCACTCACAGCAATTTTGGGCAATTTTCCTTGTTATTTTGCAAATATTGTTCTGTAACTTTTTTCTACGTAACTTTAGGTATATGCAATGGTACACGTAACAGGAATAGAAATCAATTACTTTTAAAATGGTCTACCGTATAACGTTGTTCTGAAGCTATTTCCTTGTGGCATTTTTATAATTACGTATTTTTTAATCAAGTATATTCAAATGGGAAATAAGCCACAATTTTACCTAAAAATTATTTTATTAACGTTTCGACGCCCAAGTCGGGTGTCGTTGTCAAAATAGAAAATAATACTAAATAAACAAAAATGTTGTTGCTTAGTAAAAAATTCTTCTAATAATTTATTTAATCTGACTCATTTATATCGGCAATTCAGACACGTATTATACATTTTAAAGTAGACGACTTTAAAATGATATTGCCAATATTGATGAGTTGCGTTCCTGGGACGACTTTACTAAAAGATAGTTCATTCGATTACATGAAATCAATCCCAACTCAAGAATATCCGCCACAAAAAATCATAGCATGTGATCTGTCTTTAAAAAGACAACCAAATGCAACGGTGGCACTGAAATTCTCGCGTTAGAGATTCCATAGTAAATCACGAGGGAAAACCAGGAAAAACCTCGTGATACTATCCCGACATCGTAAGTATTTGGGTTTACATTTAGTTTACTCTCAAAACTAATACCAAATTCTGACTTGATATTTTAAATTTTAAATAATACTAAAATACTAAATGTACTAACTCGATATGTTACTGATTTACTAATTGTGGTATTTTCTTTCTATTGACTTCCTCCTTTAATATGGGTAACCACATCCTACTGCATTCTACCGAGGAATTTGCGACACAATTGGTTTCATTTAGCATAATTAGAGCCGCTTCTTTGATTTTTCTCTTTTTACTATCTGCTTCTTTTAGGACTATACTTGAATCTCTCCACTGAACTCTATGTTCATTATCCCATGCGTGTTGACATATTTGAGATCTATCAAATTCTCTATTTTTTATATAAGACTGATGTTCATTTACTCTAACGTCTAATGGTCTTGACGTTTCACCTATATAAAATTGTTCGCATTCACAAGGTATTTTATAAATACAATTCTTTGGTCTTTCTTGTACACTGTTAGGTTTAGTTTTAGATAGAATAGATCTCAATGTGTTTGTTGTTTTGAATGTTGTTGATATGTTGAATTTATTTCCTATTGTTTTAAGGTTCTCGGATAGTCCTTTTACATATGGTATTGATATTTTCCTCGTATTATTTCTTGTGAATGTTGTAGGATCCCGTTCTAAGTTGTTCTGTTCCATTCGATCCAATCTTGACAATTCCTTATTTATAAACGATATGGGATAATCATTTTTTAATAAAACATATGTTAACAATTGTTTTTCTTCTAAAAATGAATTTTCGTTAGAACAAGTAATTTTGGCTCTATCATATAAGGATTTAATGATTCCCTTTTTAACGTTGATGTTATGATTTGATTTGTAATTGAGATATCTGTTGGTGTGTGTTGGTTTTCTATACACTTGAGTCTCATATCCAGTATCCTTCTTTGAGACCAAAACATCGAGGAAAGGTAGGGTGTTATTGTATTCCTTTTCCATTGTAAACTTTATTGTCTCTTCTTGATCGTTTATATTATTAAATAAATTATTAATTTTTTAATAAATTCATTTTTTAGTAAAATTGTGGCTTATTTCCCATAAAAAATAGGTAACTACCGTATAACGTTGTACGACTTTTTTTAAAGAGATTATGGTTTTTCAAGATTTCATACTTTTAACGATTTTTTATAATCTATTATAAAAATAAAATAATATTACTATATAATATATTATATATTATATAATACCTAATATAAAAAATATTATTTTTTACATTTTTTACGATTATTTTTGAAATTTCTCATTATAACTTTTTTTTCCTTGTACATAATATACTATATATTGCTCAATAAAGAGGGCTTACTTTCTGTTCTTTAAAATGGTGTATCATCTATATTTAAATACATATTGGAAACCGAGTGATTCTTTGTTATTTTTTACCTGTATTATTTAAAATTATTTCTTTTACAAAAATTACATAAACATTAGTCTTAGAAAACATCACTTTATTTAAAATTATTTAAACGTTGACATTTAAAAAATTTTCAAAATCAAAGTCAGTCTCTTCGTTAGCATTAGCTTCAATATCTTCCTCTGACACTTCAGTTATCTTAGAGTTCCCACAATTAGTACCCATGCACATGCACCCTTTGCAGAATATTGAACAACTAATTCCTATCTTTCTACAACCGCAGTATTTTGTACATCCTTTGGTACATTTACAGGCTATTTTTTCAAGCAAAGCTTGTGGTGCAGGAGCTTTGACAGTAAATATTGGAATTGTCCATATTTTGAAGTTTGCTCGACCGACTCAAGTGGATCCAAAGTATTACCTATAAAAAATAAGATTCAATCATAACACACAATCACATAAAAAAGTTATAATGAGGAATTTAAAAATAATCCTAAAATCAAAAATGGTTGCAAGTACTTATTACATTTTGAAAAAGCATATCTTATTCAAAAATAAGCCTAGAATTTTTTATAATACACTATTTTAAAGTAAACAGAATAAACTTTCTTTTTCGTTATATAATATATACCTAAATGTAGAGAAAAATTGATAATGGGAAATTTAAAAAATAATCGTAAAAAATATAAAAACTCGTTAAAAGTATAAAGTCTTAAAAAAGATAACCTCTTTAAAAGAATTCGGACAACATTATACAGAAGAACATTTTAAAGGTAATTGATTTCTATTTTTCTTGCATGTACCATTGCATATGCCTAAAGTTACGTAGAAAAAAGTTACAGAACAATATTTGCGAAATAACAAGGAAAATTGCCCAAAATTGCTGTGAGTGGCGAATTTCAAAAAATCGTATTTCAAAAAATGTAAATCCTAATGACCTCTACTAAACATCATTTTAAAGAGAAAATATGTAAGTTTTTTTTCTGTGAAGCAATGTCTATACCTATATCCCCGTGGACAAAAGTTATGGGACAAAAAACAAAATTTCTTTCTTTTGGGTTTCTTTGTGCTTTTCCTTTTGAACATATTTTTGTAAAAGAAAAGTATCTTTGACTTTAAAAAGTTATATTTAGATAGGAAATTCAACCAGGAACAATTTTTATGTAGACGTGTTTCTACCAAAAGTGCATAGAACTCACCCTAATGTAACCTGTGCCCAGGGACTAATTCGCCCATTTCTCAAAAGCGCACCCCTTTAAATGGTAGCACTTCACGGTTTTTTCATATATAGAGATTTATTGACCACATGAAATAATAAAACCCCGTTAACGTTGTAGTTCCTTTCTATAGTACATAATCAATTGACTATTTTTACACACAACGGATATCCACCATACAGATTTTTACTCTACTGTCTGTATAGGCGAGCGGCAGCAACCCCCAAAATTACGTTATACCGACCACGAAAATAAATTAAGGTGAATGACCAATTTTGGTCATTCTTTATATTTTCGAGGTCGCTGAATCTGAATATGAAGTTTATTTTTATCTAGAATTGGTGGAACATGTTGAAAATCAAAGTTTATGTAAAAATGCGAAAAATCAATTTTGATGATTTTTCAAGTTTACCTCGCTGTATCTTTGATTGCTGTAAATATTTATCTTTTGAAAATTTCACTGTGTCATCTTTGAACTATTTAGATAAAAATGAGATTTGTCCAAAGTGTTTAGACAAATTAAAAGAGGAGTTGTTAATTTTTAAACATGCATCGTCAGATTTCGTTAGTTTTATGTTTGCTTAAAAAAGTTGAGAGACAAACTTTTTAGGTCATAATTTTAACTAACACAGCAATAAAACATAGTTCATAAATAAGTTTTCTGGAAGATTTTAAGTCAAAATGTGCAGTAGGAAAAAAGTTATGTGACTTTATAGACGAGCGGCACACACTCCAAAAAACGCTTATTTCTCGAGATACTGACCACGGTGTGCTAAATGGCTAATTTTGGACATACTTTATGTGATTGATTGTACGTGGGGGAATACATTGTCAAAATCGCAATATTACCCTAAAGGTATACTAGTACACTCTAGAAGACCTAAAATGAGCATTTTTTCAAGATTTTTTTATGATAACCTTTATTAAAGATGAACATAAAACTTTTTACATATATAACTCTTAGAGAATACAAAAAGTATATCTTTTTTCATTTATGCACGTACATTAATATTGTAGAGGGCGCCAAAGTTGAGGCCTCGAAAATAAGTAGTTCCGATGGCGGACAGTTCATCTCACGATTGAGATCTCTGAAACAAAAAAATCGTACGGCATTTGAAAAAGGAAGGTTTCTTCCGTTACAATTTACCACCTTTAGTGAAAAATTACTTAAAAAAAATTACGGAAATTTGAAAATTTTTTGTGAAAAAATCACCCGTTTTTCTTCAGTTTCTTACGGTTGAAAAATATTTATTTTTTATTTTTTGGTTAAATTGTGGTAAATTGTCACATAATAAACCTTCCTTTTTCAAATGCAATACAATTTTTTTGTTTCAGATATCCCAATCCTGAGATTAACTGTCCGCCATTATTTTTCGAGGCCCCGACTTTTGCGCTCTCTACAATATTAGTGTACGTGAATAAATAAAAAAAGATATATTTTTTGTACTCTCTAAGAATTATATATTAATATGTAAAAAGTTTTATGTTCATTTTTAATAAAGGTTCTGAGAAAAAAAATCTTTAAAAAAATGAATATTTTTGGTCTTCTAAAGTGTACTAGTACCAAATAAAAAAAAAATGAAATCACGTTTTTTTGCCTTCAACTCGCTACAACTCTGTTCCATTTTAATATTTTTTTCTGAAAATTTTACGATACATATCTGTTACCTTTGTGAAGACAATGGTACCTGTTTTAATATTTCTTTCTTATTATAATAAAAGTTATGAATTGTTTAAAGTAAAAGGTGCGATTCCTGAATTGCAAAGTTTAATCGCAAAAGTTGAGTGACAAAATTTGAAATTTAGTTTTTTTAATCAAGTTTATGTGAAAATATAGAGTATAAAGAACAAAATGATTTATAGAAAAAAAATGGTCCAACTTTTAATTTTCAGAAAAACGTGATTTCATTTTCTTTTATTTTTAGGGTAAAACTGCGATTTTGATAATATTCCCCAATATAAAATTCAAAATAAATCTCATTTTCGTTTTCGGCACCATCAAAAACATAAATTAAGACTGCCACTCGTATGTAAAGTCACATAACTTTTTTCCTATTGCATATTTTGACTTGAATTTTTCCAGAAAACTTCTTCATGATTCATGTTTTAATCCTGTGTTGATTTAAATTATAACCTAAAAAGTTTGTCACCCAACTTTCTTAAGTAAACATGAAACTAACGAAATCTGACGACAACATGTTTAAAAATTAACAACTTCTCTTTTAATTTCTTTAAACATCTTGGACAAATTAAAAGAGATCTCATTGTTATCTGAATTCTTTAAAAATGACACAGTAAAATGCAGTAAAATTTTGAAAGGAAAATATTTACAGCGACCAAAGATACAGCGAGGTACATATGAAAAATCATCAAAATTGTTTTTTCGCATTTTAGCATAAAATTTGATTTTTAAACATGTTCCACCAATTCTAGATAAAAATAAACTTTATATTCGGATTCAGCGACCTCAAAAACATAAAGAATGTCAAAAATTTGCCATTTACCTATCATGGTCATTTCTTCAATTTATAATCCTCAAATTATGGGTGTGCCGCTCGTTTAGTATCGGTAATTTGGTTAAACGCCGTCAAAACTACATTTGTATTTGTAGGGGAGTGCATTTAGATTTTCACTTCGGAAAAAATCAAACAAGATAAAACTTTGTGGAATTTCATTAAGCAATGTTTAATAAACAACATATCAAAAAGTTCTACTCGAGAAGTGGGTGCTTCATTTTTTATTAAACAAATGAACAGCGAAGTTCGATGTTTTTTTTAAATAACTCCGAAAATATAATTTTTAGAAAAAAACTGACTTGACCATTGAAAAATTCAGAAAATTTTACAAAAAAAACCTTATATGTATAAAGATTTTTCTAAAATTAAATCTCTAGCTTCTGTAATTTTTTATTTATTACGCTAAAGTCACCCTTCTCACACACATTGGTGCACTGTAAACTAGCGTTGGAAGAAGTGCACGGTTGAGTTTTTTTAATGTAATTCTTTAACTAATGGACCAAAAGAAATTTTACAAATTGGACATGAAACAAGATGACATAAGCTATCTTATGGTTGTAATAAAAAGAAATAAAATGTATGGACATAAGTACGGTGTGGGCGGAAAATGAGCCTTACATGAATTTTGTTTAAAAATGATTTAAAAATGTGTAACTAATACAAATTTACTTATAAAGCTCTCAAATTTGCACAACTTAACTCTCAATCATCCTACTAAACGATGTTTTATTCAAAAAAAAAAATCTCAAAAATTTATTTCAAATAATACGATGTCTCAAAAAATGTAATTTTTGAAAACTTCGTAGTTTTACAGAATTCCCACCATTTTAAGACGGTATTACTCAAGTTTGAATAAATCTAATACAATTTTTTTGCTATTTTTTTTAAGCTTGAGATGTATTCTTTAAAAAACACTGAATTATTTTAGTTTGAAATTGAAATAAATAATTTGTTTTTGATAAAACTAAGAAAGATAACAAAAATGTAATACAAAAACCGAAAATTACCAGCTGAAAAAATGTATATACAGAGTGATCAAAACTTTTTTCTGTAAAACTTACCTAAAATACATTTAATAATAAGCTTCAACAATAATAAATATTCAACAAAAAAACTTTTTTTTAGCTCTTATACAGTATGTCTGCGTAACTTGGAACCTATTGATAACTTTTTAATATCAGTTTTACGAAAAAAAGTTATTTTTTATAAAATACTCTGCATCATATATAACATAAGATGCAACCATCAAATATCAAATTTTGTTAATTTTGTACGAGGTATGTCAAAAAATATGAATTTCACTCAAGAGTAAAGTACCTTTATATTTCACAATATCGAAAATTTTTATAAAGAAAAGTTGTTTGGAATTAAAAACTATGTTCTAATATGTAATTATATCCTTTTAATCGAAAATTTGTTTTTTTTAATATTCTTTCTAATAGGTTCATTTTAATTTTTAATATTATTGTGAAAATTATTTGTTTATCTTTTTTTTAAGAATGAAATTCCATATTTGATTGAATTCTACTTGTTTTTCATTTAAATATCCGCCATTTTGGATCCGCCATTTTGAAATTTAAATTTTTAATCTTTAATTCAGATTCAACCACCTGTTAAAAATAAAGACAATAAATATTTTACAAAAATGTTCTTTTTTATGTTCTTTTTAGAAAAATAACTTTGGATCCGCCATTTTATAGTTTATAATGTTAACATTTAAGTTGAATTATCAAAGCACTCAAAAATAAATATATGTAGAAATAAATACATTTTGTAAAGTAATTATGATTTTACAACTATTTTTTAAGTTATCCGCCATTTTGAATCTGCCATTTTATAATTAATTTAAATTATCAAAATTTGATTTAGGTTCAGCCACCTCTCAAAAATATCCACATATATGCAAACAAACACGTTTTATAAAAAAATCGGATTTTACTACAACTTTTTAAGCATTTTTAGGAAAAAGTCCGCCATTTTGAATCCGCCATTTTGAATTTGCAAATTGTAATGTCAGATTCGGGTTCAGCATAATCAAAACTAAAATACGAACATTTTTTATCAAAATAAAATGTTGAATTCACCCATATTCTTAACATTATTTATACAAAACAATTGTTATTGTTTAAACAATTAATAAACAATTAGCGGCAAAATTTGTGAGTAGAACTTTTTACTTTAACATATTTATAAACTAACAAAAAAAGTTTTAGAAAAATATAAGCTTGTTTGAATTTTTCCGAAACATTGTATCTTTTCGTTCTAATTGCACTCCCCTATTGGTGGTATGTATAGCTCCTTGCACGACCTTTTCTCAGTGCTGCACTTCTTTGTAATACGTATACTAGATATACGTCATTCAGAACTACATTTGTATTATTGAATTTATTAATTTCCATAGATCCTAGTAAAGATATTAGAGATTGTGTTCTGCCACACGTCTGTTAAAAGGTTATACCAGTTTGGCCGAAGTAAGTTTTTGGGAGTCACAACATGTAAGTTTGTATACAGTGATGAGCGCACTAATAATCGGCAAAATAGCACAAAAGATGGAAAACGTATTAAGTTGTGAGTTAAAAAGAAATGAAAATAGTCGAGCTGGGATATTTAGCGATATTAACCTATAAATTTGCATTACATTTATTGTTTCCCACCTTTACCCGTATCAGAGGAGTATGTCAACTAAAACTGTCACTGTGACAGTGTGTGTGTGTTCACAAAGAGGGGATGGCATTAGATAAACTTTTTGCCACAGATATGTGACAGTGGTAGTTGCCAAACTCGTGCGGTACGTCTAAAGGTGGGAAACAATTAATATAATGTAAATTTATAAGTTAATATCGCTAAATTTCCCAGCTCGACTAGTTTCATTTCTTTTTATCTCACAACTTAATACGTTTTCCATCTTTTGTGCTATTTGGCGGTTATTAGCGCGCTCATCACTGTATACAACTGTGTAAGTGCTCTTTTTTGGGTTTTGTTCTTTTAATATATTTGCTTAGGTTATTGTTTGTTCTAAAAGCTGGTGTTATTATTTTTTTTTATTGTTGTAGCTATTTTTGTTGATATTTTGCCTGTAATTGTAATCGAACAAAAAATACTGAGTCATTTCTCTAATAGCGGAAAGACTAATCTTAGGGCTATCTTATGTAGATTTTGGTTTAAAGTTTTGTTTATTTTTTGTTTGATGTGCCCATTGCTTACTGCTACTTCTTCTTCTTAACGTGCCCTATCAAGTCCCCTTGACGTTAGCGATTAACATGGCGAAACTGTCTCTGTCTCGAGCTATTCTAAACAGTTGCTTTGCTTTGTTTATGCCTGTCCATTCCCTGATATTCTTCAACCAAGGAGCCTGTTTTCTACCAATTCCTCTGCGTCCTTTGATTTCACCCATCATAATAAATTTAAAAATATTATATAGGTCCCCCCTTACTACGTGTCCTAAATAGGCCATCTTTCTACATTTGATATTATCAACAGAACTCTCGTGGTATATAATAGATAATTATTATAGTTAGACATAACGTTGGGCGAGGTCGCGAATATTTATAAAAAACTGAAATTTCTTACTTATTTTATTATTTTCTAAACAACAAATAAGTATAGAAACATTTAAAAACGCCATTTTAAAGGTATTTGTATAATTTATAAGTTTCTTACCCTCAAATTTGTTTCAAATGCTTCACTTGTTGCTGATAGACGATAAAAGCGAAAATTGACCGTTCTTTGACCTTAATTTGTGAAGATGATTTATAACGTATGCTTCACCAATTTAACATGAACACCAGAAAATTTAACACGTTAATTTCCCCAAAAAAGTCAAAATGCATGCTTATAACAGCAAATCCAATAAGATGTAAATTGGAACTGGAGGGCAGATAATAGAATAAGTTATGGAGTTTAGATATCTATGCATCACACTATCTAGCTAGCGAAGGCTCGAAACAGAAGTGAAAGATCAAGTAGAAGATCAAACAGAGCCGCAGGTTGCCTGAATGACACAATATGGAGAAATAAAAATATCGGAAAAGAAATGAAAGGCAGAATTTACAAAACAGTCATCAGACCAATAATTACATACGCGGCAGAAACATGACCGGACATAGAGAGGACAAAAAGATTGCTCGAAACAGCGGAGATGAAAACCCTTCGAAAAATCGATGGTAATACTCTATGGGATAGAGCTAGAAATACAGATATACAACGGCGATGCAAGGTGGACAACATAAGTAACTGGGTAAGAAACAGAAGAATAGAATGGAATGACCACATATAAGCCGAATGACAAGAACTGCCGTTCGCAGTTTCTACAATATTTCACGAACGGTTTACTCTTTACTACCGAACTCAATTCTTTTATTAAAGAAATAGAGTAGTAAGGACAGCGGGAGACGGTTCCCCAATAGGAAGACGATCAGTGGGAAGACCACGAAAACGATGGAACGACAACTTACTGGGGGCACATTGAAAAAACAGACAGAGCCATGTCTATACAAAAAGAAGAATTGAAGAAGAAGATAATTTGTTAGTAATTAATTAAGTCCAAACAATCGACTGCAGGAAACATATAAGTATAATCTTGTTATGGAGGTCCATCCTAATCAAAATAAATGTCGTTTGCCTGGTGCTAATTCTGGTGGGGTCCTTTATTTATCTGGACTATAACTTTATTTCACCGTATCACGTAAGGAATAAAAATATAGGAATTATTACCAACTACATTCTTTAACAAACTGGATTGGAATCAGATTTTTCTAAGAAACATTGTTGCGTTAGATTCCGAGTCTAGTTATTATTTAATACTCTGTCACATAAATCAATTTTAGCACGGTATGGTATACACAGACCTTGATGTTGATGTAGCGCTTATCTCACGAAACAACGTTTCATTTTATTCAAATTTTCCAGTGAAGACCATAAAATTCAAAGTGTCGAAAAGAAATGAAATTTTGAACAGAAATGTTGCTAGCGTGTGCATGTAATGAGTGTTTATAACAACCTACAGACTTTTCGGGACAATAAAGAAAGCGTCCTAATAGTTCCTGAGTCACGTACGGCCGTTCGCAGTTTCTACAATATTTCACGAACGGTTTACTCTTTACTACCGAACTCAATTCCTTTTATTGCTACGTGGAAATTCGAACTGATTCATCATATTGCATCTATTCGATAGAGGTGTTAAGGAAGGGTTTGAGAAGGGTTCGAATCGTTCCACGATTCACTACATCGCGTATCGTCGCTAACCTAGGTGACGACAATATAATTTTATCGTCTAGAATCTAGAGTTGGATTTTAAATACCTAGGCATCACACTATCTAGCTGTGGAAGGCTCGAAACAGAAGTGGAAGATCAAGTGAATAGAGCAAGAATGACACAATATGGAGAAATAAAAATATCGGAAAAGAAATGAAAGGCAGAAATTACAAAACAGTCATCAGGCCAATAATGACATACGCAGCAGAAACACGACCCGACACAGAAAGGACAAAAAGATTGCTCGAAACAGCGGAGATGAAAACCCTTCGAAAAATGGATGGTAAGACTCTATGGGACAGAGCTAGAAGTACAGATATACGACGGAGGTGCAAGGTGTATAACATTAATAACTGGGTAAGAAACAGAAGAATAGAATGGAATGACGACATAAGCAGAATGACAACAAATAGGATAGTCAGGACAGCGAGAGACGGTTCCCCAATAGGAAGACGATCAGTGGGAAGACCACGAAAACGATGAAACGACAACTTACTAGAGGCACATTGAAAAAACAGACAGAGTCATGTCTATACAAAAAGAAGAAAAAGAAGAAGAAGCTAGAGTACGCCTCTGGCAGTATAAAAGACGGAACGGAAATCCATTTGATTATTCTCTGCATGCTAAACGGGGAATAGCCATCCAGGTATAATAGGTGAGTTAAAGGTATTCCGAATATATTCCGAAATCTTCCGAACCTCATCGTCTTGGCGAGCTGAGAGAATTCGACTAGTCAAAATTTCACCCCAAGCTACGCGAGCTGGGCGAAGAGATCCTGCCATTTTCTTTCCTTCTGGCGAAATGTCATTGAAAAACACAGAGTTATGTCTACACAAAAAAATGTGTTTAAAAAAAAGGGAAAAAGATAAGTTTCGAAACAATACAAAAAACAAAGGAGCGTATAGAAGACATACCTGATTATAATCTGAAGAAATATGGATAACGATAAGAGAGATAGGAATATTTGATATTTGGTAGAGGTGATAATTGGTATACAGTAGGTATATTAGTACCTGTTACTGCTTTTACGGAGCATGGCCGATGATGTTTCGTTTGTTGCCATTAGATTTGGTGGCACTTTTGTAGCTATCCACTTAAAGTGGGAAATAGCAAGAAATTTTTTTTGGTCGCTCTGGTTTTGAATTTGTATCAGCCCGAGTTTTTGACGAATCAGGGATATGATGAAACAACATTTAAAGACTCTATTGATACGCCGTATATTTGGTTTTAAATGCATATAATATATAGTAATAAGCCACTTTAGTAACAGTTGAGTACTTAATAAGATAACGCATTATCAGTTAACGTAAAAATAACTTTTTTATCAATATATTAGTCAAGATACTCAAAATATTAATTTATTATCAAAATTAGCGTGCATATAAATATGTTTGTCTTTGATTAAGGCCATCGGTACACAATTCGCAAATATTTTACGGCTATCCCTACTTTTTCTGTCTTTACACCGCAAATTACGTATAGTAGAATTCTCACTGGTACGGTTATGTAAACTTTACTTGACAATGTCATCATTAACTTTAACGATGGCTTGTTAATGTTCTTGGATAACTGTTACTTGTATAATTAATTGCCTTAATTATTAATTCAGTTAATTAATATGATAATTTTTTTACTGACTATGTATTCAGTGATTGTAATAATTAATCTACTGTACAACAAAAACTAATAATCAATCGAGAAAAGAGGAAAAGTAATAAAGTGATTTTTTAATAATATATTGTAACTATGAGACGCTTACAATTTTGAACATCTTTAACAACAAAATACTTGGATCACTGAATATATCCTGCTGTTTCTCTGCTTGGATCTTCCATAAATAATAAACAATAAATAACTTTTTATTAAGTTCACGTCTTAAATCAATTATTTATCAAATACACTATCAATATTATTTTAATCAAAAACTTAAAATATTCCCGATGCCATGTCAAATAAAATTGTCACTGTCAGACTGACAATATGCTGACAATATTCTATTCGACTAAGTGCGTTGTATGACAAAGATGGATTTGGAAAATATTACCACCGACATTGTGTTCATTTTTTTCTAATCCTGAAAAAACCAATTAATATCTTTGAAAAATTTAAACACAGAATGAAACACTAAATTATTACCGAGGACCGAAAGTCCCTTAGAATAAATAAAAGGTTTATTTCGAATGAGATATTTAAAATTAAAATCACACCAAATTTTCTCTTAGTTTTTCACCCCTGTGACTTATTAAAATAAACATGAAGTTCTCGGGGACTTTCGGCCCTCGCTAATAACGTATTCTTTCATTCTGTGTCTAAATTTTTAAAAAATACTTATTAGTTTTCTCAGGATTCGAAAAAAAATAATCCCATTTGAATAGCATTGGAGCAGAAACTACGTACCCATCCCCTTAATATATTTACATATTATAATATACTGTTCTCTTTATTGAAGTTTTATTTTTAGTAAACTAAGTTATTTAGAATTTGGATGGTAGGATATTTCTGGAACGGTTCCTAGATATCAAAAATTTGTTTCTTTATTTACACCTCTACTGCTACGTGAACATTCAAACTGATTCATCATATTGCATGGAAGGACAGCTCCTGGTCTTGTGCACAAAACTTGCAGCCAGTTTTATTAAACGATATGTCTGGATAAACTGGAAGACAAATGTCGCAAGCATAAATTAATAGGTAGATACAGAAAAACAACACGAGTTACAAAGAAAAATTGAGTAAATACATGTTTTCGCGTAGATAAATAGCTGCAACAATAACTCGCAAAACGAGATAGATTAATTGATAGGAGACGTTTCCAGAATATTCCTTATGGATGAACCTATGGATTAAACTAAATCAAACTAAATCAATAATTTTATTTAAATATTTAATTTACACAACAGATATATAGGGTGTCCCAAAAGTAGTGGAACGGTCGAATATTTCGCGAACTAAACATCGGATCGAAAAACTGAGAAATACATGTTCAATCATTTTCAAAAATCTACCCAATGACACCAAACACCAACCCCCACTACACCCTCTGGAGGTGGGGTGGGGGGTAACTTTAAAATCTCAAATGAAAACCCCTAGTTTTTCTTGCAGATTTGGATTCGTTACGTAAAAGTAAGCAACTTTTATTCAAGACATTTTTTCGAACTGTGGATAGATGGCGCTATAATTGGGAAAAACGATTTATCCTGATACCATACGTAAATTATAGAAACGGTCTAATATCTCGAGAAATACACTTCCAAATGAGAAACCAAAAAACAGGTTTTTAATATTTTTCGAAAACTTATCGATAAACATCAAAAATGACCCTCCAACCCACCCCCTGGAGATGGGGTGGGGGTACATTTAAAATCTTAAATAGCAACCCCCACTTTTTATTGCAGATTCGAATTTGTCATGAAAAATTAAGCAACATTTATTCGAAACATTTTTTTAAAATTGCTGATAGATGGCGCTAATAAATCGTATTTTTCCAATTAAAGCGCCATCTATCAACAATTCTAAAAAATGTTTCGAATAAATATTGCTTAATTTTGATGACGAATCCGAATCTGTAATAAAAAGTGGGGGTTGCTATTTAAGATTTTAAAGTTACCCCCCACCCCACCTGCAGGAGGTGGGTTGGAGGGTCATGTTTAGTGTTATTCGATATGTTTTCGAAAAGTATTAAAAACCTTATTTTTGGTTTCTCATTTGGAAGTGTATTTCTCGAGATATTAGACCGTTTCTATAATTTACCTATGGTATCAGGATAAATCGTTTTTCTCAATTATAGCGCCATCTATCCACAGTTCGAAAAAATGTCTTGAATAAAAGTTGCTTACTTTTACGTAACGAATCCAAACCTGTAAGAAAAACTAGGGGTTTCCATTTGAGATTTTAAGGTTACCCTCCACCCCACCTCCAGGGGGTGTAGTGGGGATGATGTTTGGTGTCATTGGGTAGATTTTTAAAAATGATTGAACACATATTTCTCAGTTTTTCGATCCGATGTTTAGTTCGCGAAATATTTGACCGTTCCACTACTTTTGGGACACCCTGTATTAAAAGTAGTGGAAGTAAATACACACACCCAAACTTATATGGAATCACCATGTATTTCAAAACAATATTTATTTCTTAAAAAAAAAACTTGTTATTATTGCGAAGAATAAAGGTTTTTCTTGAAAATAAACAAATCGATAAGACAATCAGATACTATACATGTCGGTTCGGTATAGGTTATTTGCTTGAGTTGTAAATTGAAAGAAAATTACTAAACTAACTTTTGCGTCCAAAAACGAAAATATGCCTCATGTGGGGTTATAGAACCTACAACGGGAAAAAACTATTGGTCTTGTGGAGCAAGTAATGTTATCAGAGGGACATAGATGCAGAGCTAGGTGTAACACAGGGCATTCTGTTTAAAACCTATGCTAGGTAACAGTAAATAGGAAAGCTCAAAAATAAAGAAGAGAAAGTCGCCAAAAAGCAGTAACGGCTCGCCACGATCGTTTAATTGTCCAATCAGCTGGAAAACACCCAATCATTTCTCACCAGCAGCTCCAAAGGCAGCTTTTGGAAGCTACAGGTGTAGGGGAAGGTGGAGGAATACCGCGCGCGGGGGAATACCGCGCACCATGTTTCTCGCTCTCTGATAATTATTATAAAATTTCGGCTAGTGCTGATCTCTAGCGGTGAAGCAACCAAATATTGTCAGTTATTTCAGATTCTGTAAAGTTCACATCCGTGGCGCTAATATGCATTTATCTGTTTGCAACGTGGCCGTTATAATATTTTGCTAAGACAAAATAAGCAAAGTAAGCCAAAGTGTTTAACTTATTTAGTTGTTTTTGAGTTTGTGTAAATCTATGGTGTTTTAGCCTTTGTTTAACCATAATTTATCTTACATTAATTACCCCACTTTTTTATATTTATTATTGTTTGGAAAATATACGTGAGGGGTAATACCGCGCAAGTTTTACCCGTGTTGAGCTATATAGTAAAATATTTATAATACTTTATTTTTTTGTTTTTTTACTTTACATAGATTTTGTTGATTAATGGATTTTATTTGGGCCTTTTTTAGCTTATGATATTAATTTATTTTTTTTATATTACCAACAATTGTCTATCAAAGTAGAAAATAAGTTTGTTGTGCAGTTTTAATTAAATATTTAATTTTTTTTGTTTGTTTAAAAAAATTGTTTAAACAGTTTGCAAATATTTTGTGTCTTTTTAATACGTATTTACATAAATATCATAGAATCTATCATACATTTTTAACGCGCGATATTACCCCTCACTGTGCGCGAAATTACCCCACGGGGTGGGGAATATCGCGCAAATGCACTAGAGTAGAAAAAATATTATTATTAAACTGTTTGAATAGAACGAAATTGAGTATAGCCAATTTTTCGCCAATACTATAGCCAACAGGCCAATGCAAATTTTATTTTTAAAATCAGTTTTAGTTGCTCGTAATCACCTTTTCCGCTTAAGGGCGCGGTATTCCCCCACCTTCCCCTAACTGTTTCAATTGAAACGATAAGAAGAAGGGTTCGTGCCAAGAAGTATACAGCAGGAGACAGTTATGGGTTCCCGAGTTATCCAGGCAGCACAAGATTGATTGTCTAAATTGGTGTCTTCACCACCAAAACTGGAACATTGGCAATTGACAAAATGTGCTATTTTCAGAAAAAGTCAGGATTTGTGTAAAATCAGATGACCCACGAAATCGTATACTTAGAGGTTGAGGAAGACAAGCAAGAACGAGAACTGTCAAATCTGTTCACAAATATAAAAGGGGAAGTGTAATAAACTACTTTTAATGGGAAATAAGCCAGAATTTTACCAAAAAATGATTTTATCAACGTTTCGAAGCCCAAATCGGGTTTCGTTGTCAAAATACAAAATACTACTAAAATATACAAAAATGTTGTTGCTAAGTAAAAAAATTCTTCTAATTTATATAATCTGACTTAGTTATATTGGCAATTCAGACGTATATAATAAATACATTTTAAAGTAGAAGACTTTAAAATGATATCGCCAATATTTTTGAGTTGCGTTCCTTGGACGACTTTAACTAAAATATAGTTCATTTGATTACATGAAATCAATCTGACTTGAAGCACTGGCTTGAAGTCAACGAGCCTTTTTTTGTAGAAAAATATTCCACTATTGCTAGGTATGGCCGTCCAAGTTCTTTCTACAAATAATGATTTTTCTCTGGTAACAAAATATGACTTTCTATTAAGTGAAGCATTCTTTGAGTTTTCCTTAGTTTACAGTAAGAACCTTAATCTTTATATTATTTGCATTTATAGATCACCTGACTCTTCCGTGGAACTATTTTTTCAGAACCTGCTTAATTTGTTAGATGACCTGCCCCATAAAAGCAGAAAAATTTTATGCGGGGACTTCAACATTAATTATGCTGCTGCTTGTGCTACACAAATATCCCTGGTCAACATATTTGAATCATATGGTCTATCAATGCACATTGATTCTCCTACAAGGATTACAAAAACTTCATCTACCATAATTGATTATATTGTCTCAGATTTCTCACCCCTTGATGTCTGCGCTACAACTGTTAATGCGGGACTATCTGATCATGAAGCGGTTTATACGAAGTTTAACATCTTTAGCAAGTCCTCCTCGAAAACTCGACGTTTAGGCAGGATTTTTTCCGGTCGGAACTTTCGTAAATTCCAAAATTTATGCTTAACCTCTGAGTGGCACTTTCCTTCCATGGACGTCGATTATAATTTCAGTGATTTTTTGAATAAGCTGGTCTGTATCTTCAATAAAGCATTTCCTTTAATCACAATTAAGCAAAAACATCGCAAACCCTGGACTACCAAAGGTGTCCGCATATCAGCCAAAAACATGCGTTCACTACTGTATATCAAGAAATTTACTACCAACATCTCTATTACTGAATATATCACCAAGTACAGGCAATCTATTTAAAACTTATAAAATCGGCTAAAAAATTGTATTATGAAAATCGTCTCAGAAGCTCCAAAAGTGTTGCAAAAGAAACTTGGTCCATAATAAACGATCTTCGAAATAAAACTCACACAGCTCAAACACTTTCCCTTCCAGACCCAGAAAATCTAAATGAATATTTTGTTAATGTGAGTAAAAATATAACATCAACTATTGTGTCACAACAAGATCCCATTTCCTATCTCCCTAATTCAGGAAAGGTTTCGAATTCATTCTATATAAGACCGGTTGGTAAATCTGAACTGATCCAAACAATCAATAGTATCAAAAGCAAATCTTCCTGTAGTACCGATGGACTATCCATAAAAATTTTCTCAAATCTCCCAGACAGTGTGTTGGGAGTCCTCATCTCTCTAATAAATGATTCTTTTGAGAAAGGTAAATTTCCAGAGTGCCTAAAGACGGCCATCATTATTCCTCTTCATAAGGGTGGTGAAAAATCTATTGCCTGCAATTATAGACCTATTGCATTACTACCGGTACTCTCCAAAATTATTGAAAAACTCCTAAAAGCCCGACTTATGTCCTTTCTCGTTGATAACAAGATTTTATCACAAAATCAGTTTGGATTTTTAAATAATAAATGTACCACCGATGCCATGTTTTCTGTACTACATGAGGTTTATCAAGCATTAAACAATAATCTCCACACTGCCACTGTTTTTTGTGATTATGCCAAAGCTTTTGATTGTGTAAATCACGACATTTTGATAAAAAAACTAGATTTCTATGGAATTCGAGGTATTTCTTTGAACTGGTTTCAATCTTACTTGGAAAATAGGAAACAACTGGTTAGAGCAAATGATACAGACTCTAGTCTCAAAAATGTTGTATGTGGGGTACCGCATGGTTCAGTATTGGGTCCTCTACTTTTCCTTATCTTTATTAATGACATCACTAGTTTAAAAATCGATGGAAAAGTTTTTCTTTCTGCTGACGATACCAGTATCACTTGGAGCAACTCAAATATCGCAACTCTTCATGCTACTATAACTTCTGATCTACTCACAATAAAATCCTGGTCAGATTCTAATTTACTCTCTTTTAACGTAGATAAAACAGTAGCATTACCCTACAAAGGAACTCTTCAGCCCTTACCTCTTCATAACAGCCAGATCAGTATCGTTGATTCTGTAAAGTTTCTTGGTATTTTTTTAGATAGCAACCTTAAATGGTCCCTTCATATCGATGTGTTAAGCAAGAAACTATCCTCAGCTTGCTTTGCAATAAGATCTGTCTCTAAGGAAATGGATTTAGCCTCTTCCAAAATAACATACTTTTCATTGTTCGAGTCCCATCTTCGATATGGTCTGCCTTTTTGGGGTTTTGGTACAGCTGCCCAGTCCGATGTTATTTTTAAATTGCAAAAAAGAGCAATCAGATATCTGTTTGGCCTCAGAAGAACAACACATTGCAGAAGCTACTTCAAAGATCACAGAATTCTAACATTACCTTCTTTATATATTTTAGAAACTGTTTGCTTAATTCGTAAACATCTACATGTTTTTCCAGAAAGACCTAGACATGACTATTCCACCAGAAATTCTACTTTTGACATCTATTTACCGATCCCGTCCAGTGAGTTAGTAAAGAAATCTATATTATATTCTGCAAAAAAACTATACAACCATCTCCCTCTACAACTTAAATCTGCAACATCTTTCCCCAAGTTCCGTAAAATGACTAAAGCCTATTTATCTGAAAGACCATATTATTCAATAGCAGAGTTTCTTAACCAATAACTAAGAAATTACAGTATTGTTATGTATAAGTAGAATCTTAATCTATATTTGAGTGTCATATGCAGCAGCATAACTTATTAAATTACTTATTAAATTTCTTAAGGTAGATTACGCAATTTGCAATTTTTTTTTTAATTTTGCAATATATTGTTACTGATTTTTATTTGACTTTATTATGTTTTATTTATATTGACGATTTGTATAATTTTAGTAAATTGTATTTGTTATTGTTTTCATTTATGATTCTTGTAAGCTTTGTCTATAAAATTGTTAAACTTTTCATGACAATAAAGCATATTTCTATTCTATTCTAATCCCAACTCAAGAATATCCGTCACAAAAAAATCATAGCATGTGATCTGTCTTTAAAAAGACAACCAAATGCAACGATGACAGTAAAATTCTCGCGTTAGAGATTCCATAGTAAATCACGAGGGAAAACCAGGAAAAAACCTCGTGATACTATCCCGACATCGTAAGTATTTGGTCTTACATTTA
The DNA here is from genome assembly GCF_917563875.1 of Diabrotica virgifera virgifera. NCBI lineage: Eukaryota > Metazoa > Arthropoda > Insecta > Coleoptera > Chrysomelidae > Diabrotica > Diabrotica virgifera. The sequence continues at coordinate 207,095,892 of NC_065451.1, read as the reverse complement.
ATTTACTTTCTAAAACTAATACCACATTCTGACTTTAATATGTTTATAAATAATATTAATAATACATAGATATACAATAAGTAATAATAAAATATAAAATTTGTACTAACTCGATATGTTATTGGCTTACTAATCGTGGTATTTTCTTTCTATTGATTTCCTCTTTCAGTATGGGTAACCACATCTTACTGCATTCTACCGAGGAATTTGCGACACAATTGGTTTCATTTAGCATAATTAGAACCGCTTCTTTGATTTTTCTCTTTTTACTATCTGATTCTTTCAGGACTATAGGCTCTGAGCTTCGCTGGTGTCGCTCCTAGCGGTTACTAATTCAACTTTTACTGGTAATTTTTAAATTTATTATTTAATTGTTATCGCTTAATATTTACAACGCTAAAAAGTAATTAAATTTTAATAGATTTTTTTAAGATTTTGCTAATCATTTTGACGTTCTATTGATGAAATATTAATTTCTTACTTCGGATACTTTCACAATTATCATGTAGATGGCGCCAAGATTAATTTATAATTACATATTACAGAACATTAAAAAACGCAAATTCAGTATTTAAAACGTAAGTATATTTAAGGTAAAAATATAAACCACAGCTTTGATCAACAAATATTTTTTATAATTAATGTTTTTAATTTTAATTTAAAATTAATCACTTTGACATTTATGTCAAATTTCCGGTAAACGTTTACAGACTTGTCACTACTGGCGCTCACGAATTTATAAATATCCCCTCTATGTACGAGCTCACAGCGTATACTTGAATCTCTCCACTGAACTCTATGTTCATTATCCCATGCACGTTGGCGTATTTGAGATCTATAAAATTCTCTATTTTTAATATAAGACTGATGTTCACTTATTCTAACGTTTAATGGTCTTGATGTTTCACCTAAATAAAATTGTTCGCATTCACAAGGTATTTTATAAATACAATTCTTTGTTCTTTCTTGTTTACTGTTAGGTTTAGTTTTTGATAGAATAGATCTCAATATGTTTGTTGTTTTGAATGTTGTTGAAATGTTGAATTTATTTCCTATTGTTTTATGTTTCTCGGATAGTCCTTTGATATATGGTATTAATATTTTCCTCGTATTATTTCTTGTGGATGTTATATGTTATATATATTTCGAAACGTTAATAAAATCATTTTTTTGTTAAAATTGTGGCTTATTTCCCATTAAAAGTAATTTATTATAAAAATGCCACAAGAAAATAGCTTCAGAAGAACATTGGGAAGTGCAATATTCTAGAAAGGTAGAAAGTAATTGTGATCCGTAAAAAAACTCCTTTAATTTTCATCCAATCAACGTTAACTGCTCACAGGTATTTTGATAACCTGTAGTTACTGCGGTGGATGGTTTTTCAAAACGAACAACAAAATCATTCATACTGTCGGGCATTGTGTTATTGTTATGACACCGTTCGTGTACCCATACTGCAGCGACCAAACGCTCTTCAATTGTATACTCACTTGTGTCCGCCATTACGTTTCGATCGCAACTATTGACACTATTGTTGTCTGTCTGCGTGACCACAGATGCTCTTAACGATGCGCATGAGCCGAAACGCCAACAAACATTGGCGCAGTGTTGAAACATTATTATTTTTAGTGTAAAGGGACTTTCCGGCCACCCTATACTATTCAAATTAATTCAATTAATTATTAATAACTGTATTAATTCAATTATAATTTTGCTCTTTTAGGTATTCACCACTGGGTGAATACTGACTATCACTTTGTTAACACTCATAATATGTATTGTTTATTATTTTGTATAAAATAGATTGCAATAAAATGGATGTCAAAAAAAATCTTTTATCTTCACACATGTAACCACTTAAAAGTACTTAAGTACTTAAGTAGTCAAATATAGGTATTAAAATTAGGTAATAATTTTTTATCTTGTCTACTGCCGTCAATTATTAACAATCTTAATATTTTGGATAAAAAAAATCTGTAAGAGCATTCACAGTCTGATCTTCACGTTAAATAAACCAACATCAGGATGAAACTATTAGTTGCTATTGCCTTTTTGGGATATGGTAAGAATACAGTTTTTTTTAAAGATTCAGCGATTCCAAAGTTTTATTTGCAATCATATCTTCTTCTCATTCGTTCCCCACAGCACTCTATTTTCCCAGTCATCTTTTCTGATGGAGGTCTCTTTCATAGCATTTCCTATGTAAGTTTTACTCATAGCAGGTCTTTCTCTCTGTCTTTTTCCTGGCGGGTCCGCGGGTCACAGTCCAGTATTCTTTTCGGCCACCTAAGCTCTGACATTATTTGTAGGTACATGCCCGTACCATTGGGTTCTGTTTTCCAATTTTTTCTAATTGAGCATTTTACTTCCATTCTGTTCCATATTTCTTCTCTTCTTATTATATCCTTTTTGGTGATTTATAGACATCTTCTCATAAAATCAAATTCAACTGCTTGTATTTTATTTCGTATTTTTGTTGTCATTGGCCATAATTCCGCTCCATATAGGGTATTTTTTTTATAATATTTAGCATTATGCTCTGAAAGCATTTTTTTTTTGTTGCAGAGTCTACTTGCAATAGCCTCTTTGAAAAAGGGTAGAGACCCAGAAACACTGTGTCAGAGGATGGCAAGAGACTCGAATTGAATCAAAACGAAAACGATTATTTTCTTTTTCTTTTTCATGCTTTACTCGGTTTTAGAGTACAAAATGACCAAGTGTTGTAAAGTATTCTGAGACGCATTGTTGGAGAAGCTCCTCCTAGCGGCGCCGCTTGATACTATCATATCTCGGTTAACAGAATCCTGACTCTTGGTCGAAATTTATTTTATTTTTTTTTGTTGTCGTTAATTACAGTGGTGTTTCATATTATCACTTCGTGCAGTGATTTCTTGGCTTGTTTTCTCCGTGCTATTTTGATATCTATATCTAGAGCTTCACGATATTCGATAAAAATATCGATATTGTATTGATATCGTATCGAAAACCAATACGATACGGATACAATACATACCTTAGCAATATTAATGTCGATACGATACTCATCTGAAGTCAATACAATACTCTTGTATTGTCGATACGCTTGCCTCGATATTATTGAAAATATCGATATCGAGAAAAAAAAATAAAACGCTACAGTTGTTTGATTATATTTTGTGGAATAGGTATTTAGATCATAATTATTTACATAAAAGTATTAAGTGATCTGCAACCCAAGCATCAGCTGTTATAATATTTTACACTTTAGTGCCTGAACTTGAAACTCTTGAGAGTGAGTAAATGACTGTTATGATTACACTGTTAAGTGGAATTTGTTTGAATATTATGGAAGTGAGTGATGATGACGCAAAAATAATTTTCAACAAAAATACTGAATTGCGATTTATTCCGAATCTCCGGGGACTTCCCTATCTTTTCAAAAGTAGTTTTTAAACAATAAAAAATTAGTAAGTTTTAGTCGACTTTCAAAGAAGCATTCAGCCATATTCAATTTTTATAAGAATCTATAAGTTATAAGAAATCTATTTATGTTAAAATTATTTTTAATGTAGTCTATTGCTAAAAATTATTAATATAGCTAAATGTTTTAATTTTAGTATACAGGATTGGTCGAAACTGAATGAATATTTCTTGAGTTTTCTCAAATGGAGCACCTTGTATTTTCGCATTGTAATGAAATGCTATTTTATGATACTTCATTATTTCCTATTTCTATTTATGATACTTCATTATTTGTGAGTTATTGTTGCTCAACATTAATTGCTACAACAATTACGTGAAATGTTATTTAAGCTAAGGTTGCTAAATGGTTAAAAAATCAATTACAATCATAAATTATACTTACACCATAATGCTTAAATCTGCAGTTTTTTCCATTTAAAAAGGGTGGATTTCACCCCTAAAATTCAAGAAGCGCAAGTTGGCACCATATCATTTTTGTTTCCTGAGGTATCCTCTAACTACTCACCAATTTTCATGAAAATCAATGGAGGTTCAACGAAATCGGAGGTTAAAACCTTCGATGTCTGCACTTTCGGAAATATAAAAAATAATTTTAAAGCAAGGGTGGATTTCACGCCTAAAATGCAAAGAGCGCAAATCGGCACTATGTCACCTTTGTCCCTTAAGAATCCTCTAACCACTCACCAATTTTCAAAAGAATCTTTTGAGGTTCAACGAAATCAGAGGTAATAGTTCAAATCCACCTTCAGTGACTGCACTATGTAGATTTTAAGAGCTTTGTTTAATAAAGATAATGATAAATGAATAAAGAATAGTATTTTTATTAATTTAATGTCTTTTTAATTATGTCAAAGATTAATATAATTAATAATCCTTTTTATGTCGATATTTTATCGATTAATTCATTCATAGGAGATTCTGACTAAGAGAAAGCTACAAAAATCTAAATTAGACTGATTATTTTTTAATGATTTTAACTTCCAATCGTATAGTAAGATAATTGATCAGATGTTTAAATCTGTCCAATCAGATTCAAATTATACTGAGAATTATCTGCTGTAGAAAATTACCGATAGAATTTTTTTAAGTAGATTGTTTCTGTTTAATGGAAACCAGTTTCCTAGTTTTGACAACTGTCACATTTACGAAAATATCCATAATATACTTATTAAAAAATAATCTTACGAATATCACACGACAGTAAGAATAAATAAGAAAATAGTGCTTCATTTTTACTCAAATTTGTTGTCATTGGGCAATAGCCACTCGAGCCCTGCAGGCTCTCCTGTATATTGCCAGACAACAAATTTTCGAAAAACTGTCGCATTATTTTCAATTTATTCTCACTCTCTTGTGATATTATACCCGATAATTTTTGATAATTTCCCGTCGTCAAGTATATTACGTCAGATGCCCTTCGTTGCTATGAAAAAATACATGCAGTGACATTAATGACAATAATTAATGTTTTAAAAATATTAAAAGTGATGACTTTCAACCGTAAAATATTTGTAACAACTGTGTGCTTAATTGTACTAATTAGTACTTACATAAATAAATTACAATAAAATTTTGGTTTTGAACAGTTTTATTCATGAAATAATCGCAACAAATTGCACTCGATCTCTAAAATTAATATAGAATTTTTCCCCCGTGACACTGACATAATTTCACTCGCCTTCGGCTCGTGAAATTAAAACTGTCAAAAAGTGTCACTCGGGAAAAATTCAATAATTTTAGAGCTCTTGTGCAATTACTACTGAGTATTGTATCGATAGCATATCGAAATCAATAGCAATACGATATTTTTATAAGAAAGTATTGACGATATCGATACTCGATACGATAATTCATTGCCATAACCAATACAATACTCAATACTTAAAAAATATCGATATTGTATCGTATCGTGAAGCTCTATCTATATATTTCATACAAGTACGATCTCGGCTTATCATTAACCCTAAATACTTAGAAGTCTTACAACTCTTAATAGTCTCTTCTACACTTAAGTTCAAATCTTACACATATTTATCTCGAGTCCTTATAGCTCATTCAGCAGCGTTTGGAAAGTTAAGATGGATACTAAAAAGCACAGAGATACAACAGTACCTCAAAATCCATGTATTGGATCAGTGCATCTTTCCTTTTCTGACGTATGGCTCAGGAATATGGACATTAACAAAGGCCGATATAAACAAAATAGAAATAACTCAAAGAAAAAAGGAAAGATCCAGGTTGCCAATAAAACTACAAGACATAAAATCAAACAAATGGATAAGAGAGAAAACAAAAGTAAAAAGTGTAACTGAACATATAACAGGGTTAAGCCTGGGCTTCCTCGAAAGCGGCACCGACAAACTGCGACCGTAACACTGCGATGAATTACGTCAGATTACGGTGAAAAATTCAAGGTTCTTCACTGCGACAATGGAATGTGCAAACTCAACAAGGGGTGGCTTCCAACGCATCCTTGGAAACCACCGCTATTATTTTGCGTGGTACAGTTTTTATGACGTCATTTATCGCAGCGTTACGCTCGCAGTTTGTTGGTGCCGCTTTCGAGGAAACCGAGTCTTTAAGCTGGAGATTTGCGGGCCACAATATGAGATAGGAAGATAAAAGTTGGAATGCTAAAATACAAAACTGGAGACCATGAACAGGAAGGAGAGGAAGACCTCAGATGCGTTCGAAGGACGATATTGTAAAAGCTACTGGAACTGACTGGAAAAGCGCAGCCAAGGACAGACAGAAATGGAAAGATTTGGGGAAGGCCTATATCCAAAGTTGGATAGAAATGACCTAAAGAAGCTATATACATATACACCAATTTCGGACAAATCATAGATCCTCAAAAATTTCTCTGAGAGATTTGACATGGAATGTGCCGTAATATTTATCGAACTGTTATTTTATTTTTCTTCAATTTCAGTTGCTGCTGGCTCTTTTGGTCGCTGCCCTGGTCCTGACATCGTGCCCATCCCTGGTGGTTTGAGTGGAGATGGAATCACCACCACATACTGGGACTGTTGTGCTCAAACATGCGCCCATCGCCAAAATGTTAAAACTGACAACGGCATTCCTGTTCAAACATGTGCAATCGATGGCACTACGAACATCACTATAGATCAAAACGGTATCGTTTCAGGATGTAGAGTAGGAGGACAGGCATTCGCATGCAGGTACATAAATACTATTTGTACATATACACACAAATAAAGTTATATTATAATATGGAATATATATGAAACTTATATATGGAATCACTATGTATTTCAGACCAATATTTTATTTCTTTTGAAAAAACTTGTTATTGTTGCGAAGAATAAAGGTTTTTATTGAAAATAAACAAGTCGATAAGACAATCAGATAGTACAGCTCCTTGCTTGAGTTGTAAATTGAACGGACATAAATAATCTAACTTTAACTTTAATATGCCTCATGTGGGGTTATAGAACTTACAACGGGGAAATATTATTGGTCTTGTGGAGCAAGTAATGTTCTCAGAGGGACTTAGCTGCAGAGCTAGGCGAAACACAGGGCGTTCTGTCCAAAACCCATGCTAGGAAAGCTCAAAAATAAAGCAAGGAAAAGTCGCCAAAAAGTAATACCGGCTCGCCACGATCGTTTAATTGTCCAATCAGCTGAAAGACACCCAACCATTTCTCACCTGCAGCACCAAAGGCAGCTTTTGGAAGTTACAGGTGAAACGATAAGAAGAAGAGTTCGTGCCAAGAAGTATACAGCAGGAGACAGTTATGGGTTCCCGAGTTATCCAGGCAGCACAATATTGATCGCCTAAATTGGTGTCTTCACCACCAAAACTGGAACATTGGGAATTGACAAAATGTGCTATTTTCAGAAAAAGTCAGCATTTGTGTAAATTCAGATGACCCACGCAATCGTGTACTTAGGGTCGATTTCTCATACCTGCGGTAATCTATGGTTCAGTTGAACCAGGTTCACTGGTGAACTACCGTTCTGTTTGGAATGCATTTCTCATTGCGCGTTCATGTCAGTGCACGTTGTACAGCTTTCGAGAAATGTCAATAGATGGCAAAAGGTAAAAAACTGTCGCCATTTTGAACTACCGTTTTTATGCTGTTTTTGAATAAAGTTAAATTTAAGTATTTATAGTCAAATAGTCATTTTAATATTTCCCAGGCAACCAAGTGACGTCATATAACGTTGAGGAAACGTCAGTTTTTGGTTGAATATAACACGTGTTTGAACATTACGTCATATAGACGTCTTTTGTAGGTGATTTTAAATACGTTAGATTAATGACGTTAAAATTACGTTTAAAAAACGTTTTAATTTCAGGCCTAAGTCTGACGTCACAAAATTGGGAGGAGCTTGCTTGTTTGTATCGACTCCAAACAATTTCGTTTAGGTATAGATAACGCTAAATGTTCATAAGAAATTTCTCATTTATTGTTTACGTGGTTTGTGCCTTGTGTGATAAAATAAGACTTTTCATTTAGATATTTAGTTGAAGAAACGTGTAAATTAAGCGATTTTTATGTGTTTTTGGTCAGTGAGTTAGTTTAATGCAGTAATTCTTCTTGACAACTAGTTGAGGTTATGTTTATTTGTTTTTAATTAAGCGTTAAATGAAGATATTAAGACAGCGTTAAATTAAGATATTAGTATGCTGGATAACTTGTTAATAAATTATTTATTAGTTTCATATATATGTTGTTTCAGTTTTGACACAGTAAGTAGGTATATATAACTAGTGAAAATTCTAAAATGTGAGGGCTGGTACAATCATGCAGAATCAATGATGCTTCTAGCCTAGCGCACAAACAATCTTAAACAAGTGGTAGTACTTATATCTTCGACACATGGGACGTAGGCCTATAGGTTTCATGTTATGTACCTATTTTTTATACTATTTTGAACCATCTGAAAGAGGTCAATTTTTTGGAAAGTATTAAAGACGTGATTTTACCGACGTGAAAAAAACGTAGATACGATTACGTTTTAAAATCGTCAAAATTATGACGTCAAATCGATGAGACAAATACACGTGATTTTCAACGTCAGTACTACGTCATAGAAACACGTAAATTGGTCATTTTTATGACGTGTTATCTACGTTATAAAAACGTCGTTTGGTTGCCTGGGTTATAAATAAATGTTATAAAAACAAAAATAATGTTATCGTTTATCGTTAGGCTTAATATAATAAAATAGGATATATTTATATTATGACAGCGTTTCGTGTTAATACAACGCATGCGTAATCCATGAAATCATCTGAACTGGGTTCAGAAATATTTGAACGGGCGAATTCCACCTCAAGCATCGTTCAAGTTTAAACTGCCATCGGTTGAACGTGAATTGAGAAAGACGATTTTGACTTTAAACTGACGTTCACTAAAAGTTCAGGTTAAACTGGAGTTGAACACGATATGAGAAATCGGCCCTTAGAGGTCGAGGAAGACAAGCAATAACGAAAACTGTCAGATCTGTTCACAAATATAAAAGGGAAAGTGTAATGTTTTGGAGAGGAATTGTGATCCGTAAAAAATTTAATCCTTTAATTTTCATCAAATCAACTTTAACTGCTCACAGGTATGTTGATAACCTGTAGTTAGGCCCTGGAGAGGTGCAACAAGAGAAAATTTCATTTTTATGCATGATAATAGACCTCCACATACCATTAGAGTGACTAGAGACATCATTGAAGCAAAATGTATCCCTTGTTTGGAGTGGCCTGCTTGCTCAGCCTAGCTTAACCTTATAGAGTATTTGTGGGATATGCTTAAAAGAAAAACTGGAGCTCACGGGGATAATCCATAAAACACCAAACGGCTAGTACAAGTTGCTCTGGAAGAATGGAGCAACCTACTACAAAAAAATGTTGATAATTTTATTAGGAGCGTGCCCACGCAAACTGAAGCTTGCATAAGGACTAAAGGTGATAACACTGACTACCAAAACAAAAACAAAAAAAAATAAATAAAAACAATTTAAACATTATTCGTTTTACATTGAAATTTTTTATGTTATTGACTTTAAAACAACTAGTTTCAATTTGTTTTTTAAATACTTTATTGTTTTATTTAATTGTTATGTATTTGTTAGTTTATGCAGACGATACAGTTATTTTAAGTGATGACATAAATGGATTACAACACCTTTTAAATGCCATTGACACAGTGGGAAGAGAGTTTGGCCTAAATATAAACTGTTCAAAAACAAAATACATGGTATTTAGCCGTTTGACCCATCAAGATTCACGGTTATATGTTGATGGTCATATAATTCAAAGAGTACCCAGTTTTAAATATCTTGGTTGCCATATTACTGAACAACTAGATCCAGATAAAGAGATAAAATGTAGAATCGAGATAGCCCGCACGACATTTTTAAAAATGAGGTCATTCTTCTGTTAGTAATGATACCTTGCAACTTCAACTTCGAAAGCGCATGATTAAATGCTACATTTGGTCAGTCCTCTTGTACGGTGTCGAAGCATGGACATTAAAAATATCCACCATTAACCGTTTGGAGACCTTTGAAATGTGGCTGCACAGACGTATACTGAAAATACCATGGACGGCTATGCTGACAAATGTGGCAGTCCTTAAGAGGCTTGATAATATCAAATATAGAAAGATGGCTTATTTTGGACACGTAGTATGGGGAGACCGGTATAATATTCTTCAACTTATTATGATGGGTAAAATCGAAGGACGCAGAGGAATTGGTAGAAAGCAGGCCTCTTGGTTGAAGAATATCCGGGAGTGGACAGGAATAAAGAAAGCAGAACACCTATTTAGAATAGCTCGAGACAGAGACAGTTTCGCCATGTTAATCGCCAACGTCAAGGGGACTTGATAGGGCACGTTAAGAAGAAGAAGTATTTGTTATTAAATTGCTTTAAAATAAATATTGTTTGACTTCGTGTGTTCGTCTTTTTTTTAATTCGCACGAAATAATAAGAAATATCAAATGATTCCATATAAGTTTGGTGGTGTGTATTAGCGAAAGTGTTTCAGTTACATAAAGGGTCTAGCCTAGCCGATTAAGATAGTAAAAAATGCCCCCAGCGATATTAAAAAGTAAGAATACCATGCTGTTCTATATCAAAAAGTATTCGACCAAAAAAATTTTTTACGTTTTAATCCACAACCCCACAAATAATTAAATCGTGTTTTTTTCATTTTTTTGACGATATATTCGTTTCTAATCATCGTAGAAACTTGTTTTTTTTTTTTAATTTGTATGATTTTTATTGCCTATAATAGCACAGTATTTTTGTCCAAAATTTTTCAAATTATTTTTGAAGTTATACTTCTTTACCGGCGATATGAGGGTGAATTTTAATAGGATTAAAACCTTTGATCCCGGCGCAGTCGCATTACAACTTTGTTCTGATTGGATATTCAAATGACATGACAAAAATTATCCAATATGGCAGCTGTATCACAGCTGTGGGACTGTGGTTTGGTTATGTATGGTGTATGGTTGTTGCGTTTTAAAATTTGTAGGAAGAGAAACAACAAACAAAAAGTTAGTTAATGGTTATACTGTCTTTTTAAATAGTTTTCATATTATATTTTTGGACTTATTAACATAGAAGAGATGATTGTTGCATGTCAATGTGTAAGCCCATCAAACTGTGACTAGTATGAGTGCCGCAAAATTACTGATAAAAAACCTATTAGCTCGAAGGCGCAGATAACTGTGGATAACAACAATCAACCGGGACGATCTACGATCTCGCTTATTCAAAGCTAAAGAATCTTACACTGGTAAGTGTTTTAAAAATAGTAGATCAAATTTTGTTATGATATTGTCAAATTGTGAAACGTCAAAATACCTATTTATATTTCATTTATTAACATTAATATTAATAATACAACTTGTGCAATTTGAAAAATGTGGTTTAAAAGGTTTTTTATTATAATTTTGTGTCTTTGGATTTGTCTTCCTTGGGCGTAAAATAATAAAACATTTATTTTTATATTTCACTTGTCACCGTGATGTGTAAATATGTATATCTGACACGTTAATAGTATGTGCCTTGATGGTCTTGTTGGTAGAGCATTGGACCAGGGATTGAGAATTCGCGAGGTTGTGGGTTCAATTCCCGGACGATTCATACTTTTCTCGTTTTTTTTTTAATATTTGGCATTGTCAAGTTTTGGTTAAATTTTGGTAATTATTGTTAATTTTTTGTATTGTAACTGTTAAGTATAGTAGGAAAAATGAAAGAATACCCATTAACGAACATATAAAACACGCTGTATTTTCCTGTCACCGTGTCACACAAAAAATTGGCCGGCGCAAGTACATGTAATAATTATTGTCACATGTACTTGCACTGGACAATTTTTTTTGTGATACGGTGACAGGAAAATACAACGTGTTTTATATGTTCGTTCATGGGTATTCTTTCATTTTTCCGACCGTAGGTATATTTATTTCGTTGAAGTTGCCAAAAAAAAATATATTATTTATTGAGTGTCAAATTATATCCATGATTTATTTTCCTATTTTTATAGGATCGGAATCATGATCAAAATAACGAAAAATGATTTTTCGGTATTTTCTTTATAGACTAGTAAGGATCTGTTTTTAGGTGGATGTGAGAGGTGGCATTCAGATTTTTGCGGATAAAGTTAGGTGATAACTTCGTTAATAATAGTTGATTTATGCTCCTTCTCAAATATGCCCGGAACAATAATAAAAAAATAAAATATTTAAAAATTTCAAAAAATTTCGTTTTTTTTCTAATTTTTTTGCTTATAACTTTAAAACGATTCATTTTGGAACAAAGTCGTATATGAATAAAACAAAAATAATTAAATTTTCTATTAGATGCGATTGGTTAAAAATGTTTGAATTTATCACCCTTGCTGCAAAATAGCAATACATATAAAATAAGGGGGCAAAACAAGCCTGTCATTATTCAATGATTTTCCATCACTTAGGTTACACTTGGAACCTTCCTAATTCGCTTAGAAAATTTTTGTAATGTGCTAAAACCGTACACCAAATTTCATTAAAATTGACTTACTAGATTTTGAATAATAATTTTGCAATCTAAACTTTTTTTAAAAAATTAAAATTTTTTAAAATCTTGCACAACAAAAACTAGAAAATACAAAGATTTGTCAATTTTTTTACATATAAATAAGCACTCCAGCTATCTAATGCACTTTACAGAATTGAAATCGGATTCTTTAAGCAGCCTCAGCAATGTTTTAAAATTATAAACAATTTTTTGGCTTATAAACAAATTAGTCCTGTGGCCAGGAGGGGGTGCTACGGGCTCCTTTATTTAGATGGACTTACCTAAGACTTTTATGTATTTTTTGACCCGTAGAACACGATTCTTTTGGGTAACAGTTGATCCGGATGTCGATAAGATTGTTATAAACAAAGAACTTGAGGAATTACATGACATCGATTTTTCGCAAAATAAAACATTTTTTTGTATTTCTTGGGTAATTCTAAGCAAAAAATGTTCTTACAAGTTTTTTCGTGGGATGCATAGTTTTCGAGATAAATGCAGTGAAACTTTAAAAAATTCGAAAAGTTGCAATTTTTGAACGCGAATAACTTTTGATTAAAAAATAAAATAGCAATTCTGCTGACAGCATTTGAAAGTTTAAGTCAAATTATACCGGTTTTAATTATTTGCATTGTTAAAAAATTTGCATTTTTTTTATTATTAAACAAAGCTATTTTTTTATAAGCCAAAAAATTGTTTATAAGTTTAAAACATTGCTGAGGCCCCTTAAATAATCCGATTTTAATTCAAGTGTATTAAATAGGTAGAGCACCTCTTTATATGTAAAAAATTAGCTAACTTCTAAATGGTCAACTTTTTGTTCAGAAAGATTTTAAAAAAATTGAACTTTTTTAAAAACATTTAGATTGCAAATTTATTATGCAAAATCTATTAAGTCGATTTTAATAAAATTTGGTACACGGTTTAAGTATGTCACAAAGAATTTCCTAAGTGAATTACTAAGGTTCTAAGTGCCACCAAAGTGGTTAAAAACATTGAACAACAACAGGCGAATTTTGCCCCCTTATTTTGTATTTAGTGCTATATTGCATAAAAGGTAATACGTTAAGACATTTTATTTCTCCACGACTTTGTTCCACAAGCAATCGTTTTAAAGTTATAAGCAAAGAAAAAAGAAAAAATGACGTTTTTCGAAATTTTTAAATATTTTAATTTTTTTATTAACGTTCCGGGCATATTTGAGAAGGAGCATAGGTCAATTATTATTACTGAAGGTGTCACCTAACTTTATCTGCAAAAATCCGAATGCCACCTCTCACATCCAAAAATATACGTTTTTTCACAAATCCTTACTAGTCTATTAACCCTTTTGACTCCTGATTAAATTTTAAAATCATTATCTGTCTTATTTTCTGCAAAGAGAAAAAGTGCGTCCCAAAGAAATCAAAAATATTTTTGGACCACTAGATCATAGCCTGTATATTATTTAATGTGGAAATTTTTACTTTCAGTAATCAACAGCCGTACGTCGTAAGTGACACCTTGGCACTAGGTTGGTCAGCTGCTTCTTTCACAGGTGGTATAGACAATTCCAAATGTTGTAGCTGTTTCTTGTTGTCCTTTAAGGACCAGCTAGCTGGAAAACAGATGTTGGTCCAACTTGTTAACAGCGGTAAGTAAAACATTTTTCTTCTTCTTCTTCCTCTTTAAAAGCTTCTGCTTGTTTATTGACGTACTAATACCTCTATGGAAAGTCGCCACTCTATCTTTTGCGAGGTCTGCCGATACTTCTTCTACCGATTGGTATTTATCTCTTGCTATTTTGACCACACGTGTCTCCCCTATTTATTCTGCTGTTGGGGTTACCCCATTCCTGTTTTCTATTTAGTGTCCATTCGTTTATACACTGTAAGTTATACTGTCTTCTAATGTCTGCACTCCTCTTTCGATTTCTCACCGTATTTCCTGTAATTCTTCTCAGTACTCTCATATTTGGCGTGTCAAGTAGTGTCTTTGTGTTGTGGCTGTATCGGGTCTTGTTTTTCATGCATATGCCATTATTGGCCTTACACTGGCTTTGTATTTAATGGCATTTTCTTTCCATTGCTCAATACTTATAATATCAATTTATATTTTACATCTGATTGGTTCTTTACTGATTAGTATTGTTTTAGCTTTCTGAGATGAAATTGTTATATTGAATTCTTTTGCTCTTATGTTAAATCTGTGGACTAATCTTAAAGCGTTTTACGTGTCTGCTCAAATGGGAACAGGGATAGAACCAACTATAAAAATACTTTGGGTTGAAATGGGGCTAAAGAAGAAGGAATAGGCATATAAAGCTTCTTGCGATACGGCAGCTCATTTGTTGTGCGGTGGCAGGTCGTGGAATCGTTAGGGGGTGTAAGAGGGTTTAAAGAAGACTAACTACCATAACCAAATAAGCAAAGGATACTTACACAGACTTGAGGACTTTCCTACTATTTAAAGAAATTTGGACGCCGTTTTAAAAATCCTCAAATTCACATATCGAGTACTTACTGGACATATTCCGTATTTATGGGAACCAATTGGGGGACATTCATCTTAGATTCCTCGTTTGGGTAAAACTGGACTATTATTTACCATCCTATGGCTTCTATGCCATTTCTTTTTCTTTACTCTAAAACTTATTTCACTTGTATTAGACATCTGGTTAATAATTCTCCAAAAAAAGGTTACAGAAATAAAAATAGGTACATTTTATAATGTTTATTTAAACCTTTAGACTTTACCATGGACAATAAAGATTTTACAATCTTTTCTATTTCCAAAAAATACACAAAGTTTATTATTTATTTATTATTTTTACATACATAATAACTTTTTAGAACAGTGTATCAAAACAAAGTTTGACTTATGCTGTCAAGTCAAACGTCACTGCCATTTTATCTAATTTACATAAAACTTTCCGAGAGTCCATGTTGAAAACAAACTATTAAAATATTTAAAACCTTTACCAAATTAATATCCACTTACAATTTAATTAAAAACAAATATTATTTCATACCTTTTTTAAACAAAATCCATCGTCACACTTCACACTTGGCACTTAACCAAAGTTTTCCATCCAAGATTGGGGAAGACATTCAATCCTAACCAAACAGGAAACAGTTGATACCAAATCAGAAATCTCATCCGGGAATCAGGAATTGAATACAGGAAAATTACCATAACATCATAAAAACAGCAAAAGCTTCTCAATACAATAGAATCGCACACTACTTTACCGGCATAACTACGTCACAATACTGTATACTCGATTTTCACATAAATATATCCAACGTAATGCTGTGAAATTTTGTACCAGTATTCCATAATATTTACAGGACAAATTGCAAGTCCTTCACTTCATTTACCATAAGGAAGAAAGCCATTTCCAAGCCGGAAAATGCGATTCTCTGTGAGTCTGTTGAGTTCTACCACGTGAAGTGATGTTTACCTTCAAAACATGCTTTTAGATCTAATTATTTTTCTTCGTCACATCTCTCGCGCCACTCGCGCGTCCAGCCGGTGACTCTTTCGGCTGAAAACATTGACCAATCGTCCGAGACAACTCAACGATCTTTCAAAATTCTGGCCAATAATAACAAAAATGCTTCCCGCTCAAAAGAAAGGGAAAAATACCAGAACTTTTCAAGGATTCATTCTAGAATAACGAATGTTTACACAAATAAACAGGAAATTTCCTAACGTTTTTCAATGTTGCGAAATATTGAAATGTTTCCAACAGGAGCGGCTTAGGAAATTTTAATGATATACATATAAACTGGCACAATAAATTAGAAAAACAGATATTTTTCGTGGGATAGGATATAAAATTAATGAATTCTATTAACAAAACATTGTAGCAGAAATTTGTAATGCTACATTCTTTGCAGACTATCTTCATCTTGGGTTATCAGTATTACGTCGTCGTAACAGAGTATTCTTACTTCTTTGTTTCCCATGCTGTATCCACTTTCTTCATCCACAATTAAATTAAAGAGCATAGGACTCAATGAGTTTCCCTGTCTTATTCCGCTGCCTATGTCTATAGGTTCCGTAAGTTGTCCATCTATTCTGACTTCCACATTGTAGTTTTGGTAGATGTTTTCAATAATTTTTATGATATTTAGGGGGACATCTCTATTATACAGAAAATGGATTATATCTTTGAGTCTTACTTTGTCAAATGCTTTCGTCAAGTCAATCAAAGAGTACCCCCCCCCCCGTTAAGATAGGCAAAATGCCCTCACTCCCAGAATTCAATTTTATTATTTTTTTACGTTCTATGCAACTAAAAAATGAGATAACGCGGATTTTTAGCTCGCCACCCCCCCTTACCCCTCCCCCCACAGCCAAAAACGTAGATTTTTAGATTTAATTTTTTTTAGTTGGGTTGCAATTGATTCAAAAATTTCAAAAAATTCACACGTGTAGCTGAGGCTTTTACAAAACATGTCTATTTTTATGGACCCGTAGGTTGAGTCTACATAACCTCAAATTTTTTTCTAACTTTTTTAAAACCTATAACTTTTTTTTGGAGGGGGCTGCAGGTCCAGTTTTTTTGCATTTTATGTATTTTATCAAAAGCTATCTCCCTGATTTTTTTCAGATTTTTCCGTCAGGTGCGCCATCTTGAAAAATCCGGAAAACGGTATTTTTAGGGGGTTTTTAGGGATTTTCTCCATTTTATAGACTGCAACATAGATCAACTGAAGGTTTTTTTAATAGATTATGTATAATTTGAAATAACTGAGTATTTTAGGATTATCAAAAATTGGGCAAAACACCTTTAAACCCCCCAAAAGCCATGTTTTTTTAAGTTATGTAAGGGTTTTTGCCGGCTTAATGATATTTTTTGAGATCGATACAGCCTGAATATTTTCTTTTCATTTTTTTACGTTATATGTCATTAAAAAATATGACTAATCGCATTTTTAGCCTACCACCCCCTCCCGTGCCCCCAAAAAACGTCAATTTTTCTATTTTTTTTTTTGTTTAGTTAAGTTGCAATTAATTTAAAAATTTTATGAGGCTTCTACAAAACATATCTATTTTAGACTCTTTAGACCCATAGGTCGAGTGTACAATACATATAACCTTTTATAACCAATACATATAAACTTTGAGTTGGTCACTTTATGACTTTCATAATAATAATTTTTAATCGAGTTATTAAGCCTTGAAAATGGCCAAAAAACGTTTTTCAAATTTTAAATTGCATGTAACTCGACAACAGTCAATTTTATAGAAAAATCACAAGAGACCTTTTTTGCTCAGGTTGATCCAGAGAATCTAAAACAAATTTGTCCTAAGTGAAAAAATTGATTTTTTGAATTCGTTTAAAAAATTGTTTAAACAATTTTCCGACCGCGGTACTGCCTGGCACTTTGTGGATTTGTTATAAGGATCAGTTTTTGAGTAAGTTTGTCCAAAAAAATGAATATGAATAATTTACCTAATGGGGACAAGCATACAGCATGGACTATTCGCATTATGAGCCAAACGAAAATGGTTTGGAAAACATTGAACGATAGATACTGTTGTAGATGTGAGTTGCGGAAACGGCAACATAACCATAGGCTGTTGTTCGCATGTAGCTGCCATAATATCATATTTATCGCATGGAAGAAATTTTACAAAAATCATCAAGTCAGCAGAATATCTTACAAAACTCTTTGACAATACAGGTTATACCTGTAATAGACGAAGACAGCGATGAAGACTTTAGAACTGTAAAGTGTAATACCAACGAATATACTCTCCGAATACTCTAAGAGTTAAGAGTATAAACGGAGTTATATATTCTTTGGTAATACTTTCTTTATTCTTTTTTATAGTGTTTTACGTGGCAGTAAACGTGAAGCAAAATGACATTTTAATAGGCAGAGCAGAGATATAGGATATGTAGATGATACAAGCACATGTTTGAATAATTAGAATAATCTAAGGTAATATTAGGGTACCTACTAAATACAAACTAATGAACAAAGAACAAAATGTTTTGATTCACAAAACGACAAGAAGTATGATATATTAAAATATTGTATGTTTCTTAAATTGTTTATTCTGTTTTATTTTTGTTTTTTTTTATCCTACCTAAAAGATATCACAATGACATCTTTACTTTATACAAAAATATTGCAAAAATTTGAAATTATTTTGTTAAATTGTAGTTTACTTGAGGACAAACTGAGTAACAGATATACTGAGAAAAAAATGAAAACGAAAAAATCATGATTTATTGGGCAGGTTGAGAGGGAGTAGGGCTAAAATTGAGCTTATTTTTAAACACATCAAACGTAAAAAAAACGAAACAAAATATTCAGGCTGTATTGATCTCAAAAAATATTAGGCCTGGATCCCGCGTACCAACAAAAGTTGATTAATAGCAAGCTGAAAATATGTTAATAGTTTAACGGTGTCTAGTCGGACAAACTTTGATGTAGGTATGGAAACAGGGGAAGTTTTAATTGTGAAACGTAATTTTAATTGTGGAACGTGTCATCTTGGCAAGTTTATGATTGTGAAAACTAGTAGGTTGTTTTTAAGTTTATTCAATAGCAAAGTATATAAAATATCCCTAAAAACTCAGTTATTTCAAATTATACCTACATAACCTATAAAAAAATCTTGAGTTAATCTATTTTGAAGTATATAAAATGGAGAAAATCCCTAAAAACCACCGAACAAATCAGTTTTGCGGATTGTTGAAGAAGGCGCACCTTACGGAAAAACCTGAAAAAGTCAGAAATATAGTTTTTGATAAAATACACAAAACACAAAAAAAAATAGACATGCAGCCATCACCAGAAAAAATATACGTACCTATTAAAAAACAAAAAAAAGAGGTTATAATATGTACACTCGACCTTCGGGTCCATAAAAATAGATGATCTGTAAAAGCCTCAACTTGTGCATGTGAATTTTTTGTAATTTATAATTTAATAATTATTAATTATTCTAAAAGGGAAATAAGCCACAATTTAACTAAAAAATGACCATTTAGAATAGTTAATTGCAAAAATGCCACAAAGAAATAGCTTCAGAATAACATTTGTAATTGCAAACCAACTTAAAAAAAAAAATAAAATCGAAAAATTGATATTTTTGGCTGTGGGGGAGGGGGAATAGGGGAAGTGGGCTAAAATTGCGGTGAGTCCTAATTTTTTAAATCATATAGAACGTAAAAAAAATTAAAAAAATATTCAGGCTGTATAGACCACAAAAAATA
This sequence comes from Diabrotica virgifera virgifera, assembly GCF_917563875.1. Taxonomy (NCBI): domain Eukaryota; kingdom Metazoa; phylum Arthropoda; class Insecta; order Coleoptera; family Chrysomelidae; genus Diabrotica; species Diabrotica virgifera. The sequence goes on along the minus strand of NC_065451.1, from coordinate 207,076,180 downwards.
TAATTAGACCCGCAAAAATCCTTGCAAAACTTTAAAAAAACATGGTTTTTGGGGGGTTTAAAAGTGTTTCGTCCAATTTTTGAATATCCTAATATACTCAGTTATTTTAAATTATACATAATCTATTAATAAAACCTGGAGTTGATCTGTGTTGCAGTCTATAAAATGGAGAAAATCCCCAAAAACCCCCTAAAAAAAAAGAGTTTTCTTGATTTTTCAAGATGGTGCACCCGACAGAAAAATCTGAAAAAAATCAGAGAGATAGCTTTTGATAAAATACACAAAATGCAAAAAAAAATAGACCTGCAGCCCCCTCCAAAAAAAAGTTATATTTTTTAAAATGCTAAAAAAAAATTTGAGGTTTTGTACACCCGACCTATGGGTCCATAAAAAAATGGATGTGTTTTGTAAAAGCCTCAGCTACACGTGTGAATTTTTTGAAATTTTTAAATCAATTGCAACCCAACTAAAAAAAATTAAATCTAAAAATCTACGTTTTTGACTGTGGGGGGAGGGGTAAGGGGGGTGGCGAGCTAAAAATCCGCGTAATCTCATTTTTTTATCGCATAGAACGTAAAAAAAAATAATAAAATTGAATTCTGGGAGTGAGGGCATTTTGCCTATCTTAACGGGGGGTACCCTTTATAAATATTGGTCTATTATACTCTAGTGATTTCTCAGTAATTTGCTTTATGACGAAGGTGGCTGGGAGAATATAGAGAACTCATAATGGGAAAAGCCAAAGAAGAAGAAGAAGAAGAAACTTTAAACCTTCTACAACGACTTCTTGTTAAAACTGTTAACAATTTCTGTTACTGCCAAATTTAAAATTTTTGTTGTAAATAATATTTTATATCAAAGATGTCATTTAGATTTAAAAATATTTTTATTTTGTAAAATAGGAACTGACTTGGCTTCAAACCACTTCGATCTCCAAATACCCGGAGGTGGTGTAGGTATCTGGAACCATGGATGCGATGCTCAATGGGGAGCTGGCGAAAACGGTTGGGGTAGAAGATATGATGGTGTTTCTTCCCTTGAAGAATGTTGTCTTCTACCAGAAGTTTTACAACCTGGATGCAGATTCAGGTTCCAGTTCATGGAAGGCGTGTATAGACCCAATGTTACCTTCCAAGAAGTACAATGTCCTGCCGAGCTTATTGCTGTTACTGCTTGTGGAAATTTGAATTATTAAGTTATACTTTTCAAAGATGTTCTGTGATCGATCTAATTTTTAATGAAAATATATATTTTTACTAATAGCTCTATCTTACTCATCCCTAATAGATAACCAGATAATTAAAATTAGGTGAATATACACTAATCTACAGAGGAGTAGTAAAATAAGGTGTAGAAAAGAAGGTGTAGCCTTACTAATATACCAAAGATATCAAAATCAGATCAAAGAGTGTCAATACGTATCCGAGAGGATTTTAACAATAAAGATAAAAATGAAGAAGGAAGACCTGAACATCCGCAGAGTCTCCGGCTGTGAACATAACAAGCCTCAAACAACAAAGGAAGCATTTAAGAGGATCGGTACGTATTTTCGACTGCAATGCTATTCAAATGGGGATTCATTTTTTTCGAATCCTGAGAAAACTAATAAGTATTTTTGAAAAATTTAAACGCAGAATGAAAGATTACGTTATTAGCGAGGGCCGAAAGTCCCTGAGAACTTCTATAATGTTTATTTAAATAAGTTACAGGGGTGAAAAACGAAGAGAAAATTTAGTGTGATTTTTAATTTCAAATATCTCATTCAAATTAAACTTTTTATTTATTCTAAGGGACTTTCGGCCCTCGGTAATAATTTAATCTTTCATTCTGCGTTTAAATTTTTCAAAAATATTTATTGGTTTTTTCAGGATTCGAAAAAGATGAACACAATGCCGTGGTAATATTTTCCAAATCTATCTTTGTCTTTCAACGCACTCAGCCGAATATAATATTGTCAGCATATATTGTCAGTCAGACACTGACAATCAGTGATAATTTTAAATATTTGACATTGCATCGGGAATATTTTGAGGTATTGATTAAATATTATTGATATATAGTGTATTTGATAAATAATTGATTTAAGACGTGAACTTAATAAAAAGTTATTTATTGTATATTATTTGTGGAAGATCCAAGCAGAGAATACATCAGGATAATATATTCTGTGATCCAAGTATTTTGTTGTTAAAGATGTTCAAAATTGTAAGCGTTCCATAACAATATATTATTAAAAAATCATTTTAACACTTTTCCTCTTTTCTCGATTGAGTATTAGTTTTTGTTGTACAAATAAATTATTACAATCACTGAATACATAGTTAATGAAAAAATTATCACATTTATTAACTGAATTAATAATTTGCAATTATAAAAATAACAGTTATCCAAGAACATTCAAAAGTCATCTCTTTAAATAATTAATGATGACATTTTCAAGTATACCCTATTCCACGAACATACGCCTGTTTTGGATTACTTCGACAACGAATATTTTACTGTGCAAAATAAGAAGAATGAAAGTAAATTGCAAATTACATTGTTGTTTATTGGAATAATTATTAGCGCCATTTACTTTCGTACTTCTTATGTTGCACAGTAAAATATTCGTTGTCGAAGTAATCCAAAACAGGCGTATGTTCGTGGAATGGCCCATAGAATGACATTCTAGTAATGTTTACATATCCATACCAGTGTGAATTTTACTACACATAATTTGCCGTGTAAAGACAGAAAAAGTAGGGATACACGTAAAATATTTGCGAATTATGTACCCATAGCCTTAATGATGAATTACAACAAGTCAGTATTAAATCAAGTTAGAGGGACGATGATAATACACTGGGGGATTTTTACACTGGAATGGGCATCCAAGTAATATCTGGAATTAAGCAAAAAATAACGAGAATGTTAAAAATAAAGATGAATAACATATGAAAAACTTCTGCATAAATAACAAAATTAGAATAAACAACACATTTTTTGACCACAAAGACCAATACAAATATGCATTCAATAATACCCGTGGATACAGATCTACGATAGAGTATGTTATAAGCAAAAAAGACAAAATACATGGTGATAACAGTAAATCTACTAAGATGTGAATTAGAGCTGGATGGTCAGGTAATAGAGCAAGTGATTAAGTTTAAATATTTAGGAATCACACTATCTATCTAAGTGGAAGATCAAGTGAATAGAACAAAACAGAGCCGCATTTTACCTAAATGAAATAATATGGAGAAATAAATACATCGGGGAAGAAATGAAAGGCAGAATTTACAAAACAGTTATCACACCACCAATAATGCAACCTGAATGCAACAAAAATGTCAAAGCCCTGGTTCATTACTGAAATAAGAGATCTAGCGTATGAGAAGAGGAAAGCATACCTACAATACTGCAATAACAAAACACCAAACAATTACCAACAGTACAGAGACACAAGAAATTACATCAATTCTAAGATAAGAAATATAAAAAGGGAAAATTGGACACGCTGTACCAAAGAAATGGAACACGATTTGTATGGGGCGCAAAGAAAAGGTGGAAAATACTAAAAAATAGGAAAAACCCCATTAACGAATAAAGAAGTTTAAATAAAATAGAAGCAGAACAATGGACCGCCTATATAGAAGAACTATATAAGAAGATACTATAGTACCTGAAGAAGAGGAAGAAAAAGGAAATAAAGACGAATCCATAGACACAGAACTAGAAATCACAAAAGCAGAAATAAGGAATAACATACGTAAATTAAAAAACAGAAAAGCACCAGGACCCGATGGGATACCAAATGAACTCCTGAAATACGGAGAAGAAACTTTAATCGAAAACATTCGCTATGAGCCGAAGAGTAGAGGGGATTTGACAGTTTTCGCCAGCGCTATTAGTGGCAGTTTTGTGTATTGAATTTGAACAATTTTATCAGAAAAGTACAAGTTTCAAACCGCTAGAGAACGCTACCGACGAAACCCACAGCCAATAAAAACAGAGGTAAGCTCTAAATTTCACATAAACTTCTTCTTTTTTTCAATGGCCTCTTGCGTAAGAAGTCATGCAGTCGCACGAATTTATATATTAAATATTAAAATTATAATGAATATAATAAAAGGACATACTTACTTTTACTATTAATTTTCTGTATGCGTTCAGTAATCAGGTTACAATAATATTTCAGTTCATAATTTGTGTTTTTCTAGACAAATATCTATTTTTCTCGTTTTGTATATTCCACATACACCAATTTTATCAGAAAAGTACAAGTTTCAAACCGCGAGAGAGCGCGACCGTCGAATCTCACAGCAAATAGAGATCCTCTTTCAAGAAATTATATGTAGCCAGCGTGTACCAGACCAGTGAAGGACGAGTATAATAATACCTATACACAAGAGAGGAAACAGCAAAGACCCTAGCAACTACCGCACCATCACCTTGCTGAGCACAACTCTTAAACTCTTAACAAAAATATTTGCCAATAAAATAAATGAAGAATACACAATTACTGAGGAACAACAAGGTTTTCGGAAAAATAGGTCCACAATAGACGCCATATTCATAGCCAGACAAATTGCTGAGAAAGCACTGGAATATAATAAACCTGCATTTATGTGCTTTATAGATCTGACTAAGACCTTTGATTGTGAAAGATTGGAAGATGCGCTAAGATTGCTAAACGAGAAAAATCAGCCCAACAAGATGATAAGGATAATTAAAGACATTAATACGAAGAACAAAACCAGAATAAAAGTCGAGAATGAACTAACATCGGAAGTAGAAATCAACTCGGGAATCAGACAAGGGGATAGCTTGAGCCCATTGCTTTTTAATTTAGTCATGGACAAAATCGTAGAAAACATTAAAGGTACTGGAAAAGGATATAAGATGGCGGAAAAACAAATAAAAATCCTCTGTTATGCTGACGACGCAATCTTAATCTCCGATAACGACGATAATCTACAGCGAATGGCACACACTTGCAATACAGTGGCGAAGAACTACAATATGAAAATATCAACAGCCAAGACAAAATCCCTGGTAGTGTCAAAGGAACACATAAGATGCAAATTAGTAATTAAAAACGAACTAATTGAACAAGTCTCGAGATTTCAATATCTGGGAATCGAAATATATAGTTATGGAGATGTTAAAGAAAGCGTCCGAAAGCAAGCAAATAAAGCCAATTAGGTGTCAGGATGTCTGAGGGATGTCATCTGGAGAAACAAAGATATGAGGCTGGAAGGGAAAGTATGCATATACAAATCATGTGTAAGACCGATCATGACGTACGCGATAGAAACAAGATGTGACACAGCAGAAACCAAGAGGATACTGAGAACATCAGAAATGAGAACGCTGAGGTCAATAACTGGGAAAACACTGAGAGACAGAATACCGAACGACAGAATAAGAGATCTCTGTAACATACAAGATATAGTACGGTGGGGAAGACAGGGACGACGAGAGTGGAATCAGCATGTGAGAGAATGGACAGTGAGAGAATAGCCCGTATAGCCGGGGATTCAAAGCCAACATGCAAGATACCAATATGAAGGCCCTTTAAAAGGTGGCGAGATAGCTGGCAGTCAACATAACAGCTACGAATACAAGCTCAAAATCGGTAAGGAACAGGACAAGAGGCCTATTATAAGAAGAACAAGAAGAAGAAGACCAATAATGACATACGAGGCAGAAACACGATCTGACATAGAGAGGACAAAAGGAGTCTAAGAACACTAGAGATGAAAACGCTTATAAAAATAGGTGAAAACTCTATGGGGCAAAGCTAAAATATACATATAAACGACAGACGGAGATGCAAGATGAAGAAAATCAAGGAGTGGGTAAGTTTTATTATTTATTTTAATTTTTTTATTGTTCCACTTATCCGTTTACTATGCAATCAGTCAATAAGAAACCATAAACATATTTGTTGACTGTACAATATTGGCACGAAGAGAAATATTTCAATAAATAGTTACTCTACATGAATATTACAATTACGATTACAATCAGCGTTTCTTAACTTCTTCTTCTCTTTCTTCTTCTTTCTAGCATGGTCGATCATGTTAGTAGGCTACTACCTGTTCATTGCCATCAAGTCTTCCCCAGACGATGAGGTCCATCATTCTCGCCATAGTTTTGGTGGTCTACCTTGTGGTCTTTTACCTATTGGGTTATTCGTTTTTGCGCTTTTAACGAGTCTGCTGTCCTCCATTCTCTTTTATGTTTGTTCCAATATCTTCGTCTCTGTCTGACCCACCTTCCTATGTCCTGTATTTCACAGTTTTGTCTAATGTCTTCACTTCTGATTCTATCACGTACAGTTTTTCCTTGTATACTTCTTAGTGTTCTCATTTCAACTGTTTTCATCATTTGTAACGTTCTATTTGTGTTTGGTCTTGTTTCTGCCGCATATGTAGGCATCACATTACCACCATCAACAGTTATTTCTTATCCAACAAACTAGTTTTGAATGAAGAGAAATTAAAGTATATGATTTTCACGTCAAATAATTTATTAAACCATCAAGCCACTATACAAGCAGCAATAGATAAAACAGACTGCACGAAGTTGCTGCGGGTCCTTTTAGACAGTAATTGTAAATGGTCAAACCACATTTCTAATTTGAAATCCAGATTAAGTAGCGCAAGTTATGCATTGAGAATTCTTTCACGTCTCTTTAATACATCAATATTAAAAACAGTAAACTTTGCACATTTTTACTCAATAGCCAAATATGGTATTGAATTCTGGGGTTGTACCTGTGAATTAGAGCAGATATTCGTACTTCAGAAAAGAGCTATTAGGATAATGTATAAAATTAAATTTAGAGATTCTTGTAGAGGCATCTTTAGACAAAACAATATTCTTACAATTCCTGTTGGTGTATAATGTATTTACATTGCAAAATTTATGAATTTAATAAATTTAAATTTAACCATGTTTATTCAACAAAATTCAGAGACATCACTTTATGCTTCCACAACATCGTTCTGTTTTGTTGGAAGGTAGCACACATTATGCAGCCATAAGTTTCTTTAACAAATTACCAATAGATATACGAATGAATTTACATCAGCCAAACTTTTGGAGGTGTGTACATCAATAATACATTTGTGAGCTAGAGCCATATTCTAAAAATAACTTTTAAGTATTTTTTATCGTATTTATTAATTTGTATACTTTTAAGATGTATGTCTGTAACTTTGACTTGTCTCATACATGTACTTTGAATGATGTCGCATGTGATCAATAAATTTGACTTGACTTGATATGTTATATAGATCTTATTGTTGTTTTATATATTTTGACTTTGCTTTCAGTATTTAGATATTTGATCTTCCATGCGATTTCTTTCAGACATCCCTAGATTCTAGCTGCTTTCATTGTTTGTTATCCCTTTTTTAGAGATTCCCGTAGCTTGTTATTTCCTTTTTTTTAACTTAAGAATGGTAAATCTAATGGTAATTTTTGCTTAAGGCATATAATTTGTTAACTATTGTCCAATGAATTTAACGCTAACATATTCGGGTGGCTTTCTAGTCGTTGTAAATATTTATCACTGTGCGACACTATCACTTCACTCACAGTTGGTACTTGAAGGTCTTGTAGAATGTCAAAGTCGTTTAAAAAAGCATTGGTATTTGATGAAAATAAATAGAAATTACTATACTACTACTAATTGTGGCTTACAAACCATGGCTCATCAGTTATTGCTCGTAACACTTTGTTTTGAAATCGGATCATGATTGCTAGGTTGGATTTTGAAGCAGTGCCCCACAACTGTATTCCGTACGTCCAAATTGGCTTGAGTATGGCATTGTGCGCTAGTAGTTTATTTCTCAAAGACAACTGGGGCTTTCTTTCGAGTAACTAATAATATTTTATTTATGTGGTATAAAGATATTTACTTTTTTTCCATATATGAGTTTTTCAAGTGAGTCTCTTGTCCATATGTAAGCCTAAGTACTTTACAGTATCTACCGTTGGAAGGGAAGCATTGTTGAGTAATATTTGAGAAGAATCGGTATGGCATTTAGTGAATACTATGTATGTAGCTTGATTTAGAATCATTGAGTTTTATCTTCCACTTCTTATTCCATTTCTGGACTTTATTTAAATTTCCTTGGAGTTGTTCTGCTGCAACAACGGGATCTGAATGTACCCCCATTGTTGCGGTATCGTCTGCAAATGTGGCTGTAGGTACTTTATTGTCAGTAGGCAAATCAGAGGTAAATAGTAGGTAAAGGATCAGCCCAAGAACGCTACCTTGAGGAACACCTGACTTTATGAGATGTAGACCCGTTATTTTCTCTTCATATTTTACCTGGAAATATCTTTCTTTTAGGTATGTCGTACATGTCTGGTGTAGATCCTTTTTTAGTTTATAAAGTAGTCCCTGATGCTACACCTTTTCAAAAGCTTGACTCACATCGATAAATGCATTTATTTTAATGTTTATTAATATCTTCTCTAAAACGGTTTCGTTGAATTTTGCTACTGACTATAATATGGTGTCTCAGTTTTTTCCAGATTATCTTCATTAACCGGCCTAATTTCTACTTAGAATTAAATTATAGCGTATCTGAGTGCTTTATATTTATAAAATAATTTATTCGGAAAAAGGTCATTCGTGCCATTACATAGTTATTCGATTAAAAGTTCTATCATATTTTTCCAGAGAATCCGTAGGCCTTCGAAGCTGCCGTAAGCGAGTGGGATATTAAAAGACTATCCAGACTTTAATAATTAAGTTAGCAAGAGAATTTGACGACAACATCGTCCGTCGTTTAGCCTTAGACAGATTACTTAAGAAAGTTGTCGATGTTGAACTAACATACTCACAGTGAGGTACAGTCTCGCCAAATATTTCTGGAAAGCTTTACAAAATATCGACAACAAGGTAAAATACGGAAAACGCATAGAGCATACGAAAACGCGTAGATTCTAATACATATTCCAAACTTAAATTATTCAAAATGTACAGTATCTCCAAAAAAATGAAGATGGCACACTCCGTAGACCTCCACATGACATTGCCATGTTTAGGTAGGTGTTTGTATTCGTTATCTAGCTCTTCGTAGTCATCATCATCATCATCATCATCATCATTATCATCATCATCATCATCAGCTATTTCATCCATCGTCGGATGTAAGCTTCCCTTAGGTGCGTCCATTTATATCTCTTTGCTGTTTTTTGCGCCCATTCGTGGCCAGACATTCACTTGATGTCATCAGTCCAACTTGTTTGAGGTCTGCTTCTACTTGTTTTGCTTGTCCTTGGTCGCCATTTGAGGATTTACTTCGTCCAACGGTTGTTTTTCATTCTTCATATGTGTCCTGCACAGTTTCATTTTAACATGGAAATCTTCTGGATCAGATCTGTTACTTTTGGTCGTCTTCTTATCTCTTCATTGGACTTGCGATCATTGAGCTTAATATTGAGCATTCTCCGTTCCATAGCTCTCTGAGTCACTTGAAGTTTGTAGACTACGCTGTTGTTAAAGCCCAAGTTTCAGTTCCGTATGTCAGAACTGGCAACACGTACTGATCGAACAGTATTCGAGTATCAAACAGTATCGAACAGATCGACTATCTTCATTTAGCTCTTCGTGCTAAAGATCTTTTATTTTATCGTCATTGTCTTTTGACGGTGCATGAATATTGATTATACTCTAGTTTCTTTTATTACTTTTAATTCATATTGAACACATCCTATCAGATACATAATTAAAAGCTACCACTTTTTCCTTGATACATTTACCTACTAAAAAACCAGCTCCAAGCTTTCTGTCTTTTCCTCCACTTTTAAAGAGCACCATATCTTCTATTTCGGTTATTTCCGATCATAATTGTTTTGTCTCTTGCAGAGCCATTAAATCGATTTTATACTTCCTTGGTTCATTGACTAGTTCTTTTAGCGCACCTTCATAAATTTTCCTATGACGTTTCATGTACTGTTAACCGTATAGTATCATTCTTCGGCTTTTCTTTTTATTCCTCTCTCGTTTTGCTTCATTTCCATAGTTCGTAATCCTTTTCTTCACATTGTTCGCCGTCGTTTGTTTCCCTTTCCTGGTGGAGCTTAGTTTTTTGCTTTAGTCACTACCATCAACCTTTGGTTCATGCTATCCTAGCGCCATAACTCTCTTATTTCTTCTCTATAGTATTCGTTTTACTGTCTACGAGTTCCGCTGAGTTCTTTTGATTGTTCTTCGATCTTTATACTCACTCCTACCATCATTTCCATAATTGTTTGTATGTATTTCTCAATTTTCTGCTTTTTATAGGTGAGAAATCTGCCTATTTTTCGACTTTTCTTGGAAGCACGTTGTAACTCTTCCTCTTGATCTCCTTTTCTCTTCTTGTCGTTTTCGTCTGTTGCAATACCGTCGCTTTCCATTCGAAATCAACCTTCGTTCTTATTTTCTGCTCGCCGGATCGACTCCTCTGAAACTTGACACTTCTCTTTCCAGAGAATCTGTAGGCCTTCAAAGGTCACTTACAGTAATGTTGTGAATATCCCACTTTTTAATAATTATTTATACATTTTTTTTTCTTTTTTTAAATTCAAAACTACACTATTTTTTAAATTCATAAACAAAAATTGACTACCTCTTGTCATGTCACTTCTGTTTGATAAATAGATTTTCATCTCCTACACTTTTGTTGGTCTGTGTCCATTGAACTGGCAAGAACCACACGTTCTTATCGAGCAGGGAGCTATGCTGCCCTTTGAGCACTCCTAATAAATTTAATCTTTTAACATCGACTGAGAGTCGCTACAAGTATCAGATTATTAACATGTAAATTATACAGAGTCGGTAAATTCTTATCGATGGTATGCGCATTTAATAAGATCAACAAAGAGACATGCATTTATTATGCATTTAAAACGGGTTAGGAGATATTGGGCGGCCGAAGTAGGAAGGGTCACCAAAAAATTTCGCGTTGTAGGTGTGGCTTTGTCAGACAGCGTTGCCGAATTTGGAAATTATCAAAAGAAAATATTAAAGTAGAAAAAATAATATAGTTAACTTTTTGTAAACAGGTATAATAAACGCATTATTAATAACAAAATATTTTTTTCACCCATTTTAAAAAATGTGAAAACGTTGAATTATAATTCAACGTTTATTTTTTTACTTATATTTTTCTTTTAAATAATTTGTTTAGTAGATGTACTTATTTGTTCACAAAAAATAATATAGGTACAGTAATGAGTGAAAGCATAATACGTTGTGTAATAAAAAGAGATGAAACTAATAGAGATGTAAAATTATCGATAGGAACCTATAAATTTACATAACATTACATAGTTTCGCACCTTTAGACATATCTGAGGAGTATAACAAATCTAACCGTGACAGGAGAATTTTATAAAATTCTAAATGTTTTCTGTCACAGACGTCTAAAGGAGGGAAACTATGTAGGTACCTGATGTAATGTAAACTTATAGGTTCCTATCGATAATTATACACATCTACTAGTTTCATCTCTTTTTATTCCACAACGTATTAAGTTTTCCATCTTTTGCGTTATTTTGCCGGTTATTAGCGCGCTCATCACTGTATTATTTTTTTTATACTTTGATGGATAATTACGCATGTCTGTCTCTCTCAGAGACTTTGTAAACACAACATTTCCGTCATTAGATAAAACAGGACAAATGAGCTGTCGAATGAAAGCTCATTACCCAACGATCGTATTAAGGTGAGAAATTTGACCTTGCACTTCCAGTTTTAGAGTTGAAACTTGAAGTACTATTTTAAAGTAGCCCAATAAATATTATAAACGACTTATTATTGGACGCGCTTTAGCAAGACGAAAACCATTATATTTTTCCGGCTTTGTGCAAGTCTGTCCGTCCGTCTGTCTATCGAATATAACTCCTACGTTATTAAAACACTCAACTCCGGTAGCGAGATAATATAGCAGGAGACCTGAAAGCTACGGGCGTGGAGAACTGGACAGAGATTGTCTAAGACAGAGAAGAGTGAAGGCATGCTGTCGAGTGGGCTAAAACCCACGAAGGGTTGTTACGCCACGTAGTAAGTATGAGGTGTCGAATTAAGGATGGTATTAAAGCTGAGAAATTGGACTTCACACTTCCGGTTGCAGAGTTGAAACTGGAAGTAGTGTTTTAAAGCCGCCGAAATAGTACAAGCGACATATTATTCGATGCGCTTTAGCAATACGAAGACAAGGTATCAAATTAGATCTTATAAGCCAAAGATGGTATCAGTTGCAACCGGAAGTATTGTTTTAAAATCACCGAAATAGTACAATACATTTGTTTTCGTTTTGCTAAAGCGTGTTAAATAATACATTGCTTGTATTAATTCGGCGTCTTTAAAACCGTACTCCCGGTTGTAACTCTATAAACGGAAGTCCGAGGTCAAATTTCTTACTTCTAATGCCATCTTTGGGTTATAAGCTCTCATTCGACACATCATTTGCAATTCTATTTTTTTGTCGGACGGACCGACTTGAATAATATCGGAAGCATCTTGCTACGACGCGTCGAATAATATGTCGCTTGTACTATTTCGGCGACTTTAAAATAGTACTTCCAATTTTAACGGTCAAACCGAAAGTTCGATCAAGTTTCTCACTTTAATAACATCCTTGTGTTAAGAGCTTTCACTCTTACACCTCATTTGTCCTTCTGTCTGATCTTATGACGGAAAAGTTGTGTTTACAAAGTCTCTGGGACAGAAAAACTTGCATAGTTAAAGTAGAAAACATATTATATTAATTTTTGTTAACAAATAGTGTAGGTACTAACCAAATTATTTAAAAGAAAAAACTAATAAAAAAATAAACGTTGAAATATAATTCAACGTTTTCACATTTTTTAAAATTGGCGAAAACAATATTTTTTACTTAAGTTTTTTTCTTTTAAATAATTTGTTTATTATATCTGTTTACAAAAAGTTAAATATATTATTTTTTCTATTTTAATATTTTCTTTTGATAATTTCCAACTTTGGCAACACTGTCTGACAAAGGCATTACCTACGACCCGAAATTTTTTGGCGAGCCTTCCTAGTTCCGCCACGTTCGACCGTCCCACATCTTCTAACCCGTTTTAAATGTATAATAAATACATGTCTCTTTGTTGCTCTTATTAAAGGCGCATACCATCGATAAGAAAATACCGACTCTGTACGACTCTATATGTCTCGATGTTACCAATTTTATAAGTTTGCTAGTTTCATCTACTAAGCAGAACGCACTGAAGATGATCTGATGTAGATCGAAAACGTTTTGCGAGTCGTTTTGGATGACTTTTTAACAGTTTTTTAATAAACTTTTTATACCATTGTACAAACGAAGTTTTTACTTCTGTATGATTTTTAATTATGGTATAGGTACTCGTACAGCCAGCTACTGGGATTTTGCCATTAATTTATTCTTTTTTTCTCTCGCGAAATAGTCTTTACACTTCATTTACCCCTGTTTCAAAATGTAATTAAATTTAAGCTAATTAATCCATTAAAAGAAAGATAACACACATGTAACGTACCACACATCATCAATTTGGTACATATTTAATAACAACGTACTAATATGTGCCATTACATCAATCACAATTATAGCTTAACTCTGCGAATTACCTTTCAGCAGTCTACTAGCATTAGTCTAGGGGCTAAATAGGGGACACCGTAGCCTTTTAAATTCTGGTGGGTCCACCCAACTTATTTATGAATTAATGTCCGCCTGGTCTATTATTTGACAAATAATGACATTATTTCGAAGTCTGTTAAGTACGATATAACGCCCAAGGGCATGTTATTGAAAAATAACGCCCTAGGGCCTATTAAATTTAACGCTGTACTTAAACTGCCGTCAAACGGTCGTGCACTATAATGCCGTTAACAGCTATGACGTCATGATGCGTTTGACGGCATTTTCTTCGGATGCCGTTCGCTTGGAGGCTGGCCGTCTTAGTATCAATTTCTGATAAAGAATTTATTAATATTAGAAGATTTTCTTATAAACGAAAAAGAAAACAAAGTGAAGTATTAAAACGTATTTTAATTATGTTGTAAACTAAGAAAAACAATTAATTATAGAAATTTAATCCTTTCTTTGGAATGAACCCTGGATTTATTTGGAAATGTTTTGGGGTTTCTTTTCTTTTTATTTGGTAGTCCTATTGATGCCAGACCTTGTCCTTTTGGGCGTCCTCATTTCTTTACTGCCACTGGCATTTTAATTATCGACAAAGCAACATCGTTCACTTGAAGAGTTTGGTGAGTAATCGGAAGTTAATTTTCTGGATCACTCTGGAGTGACTCTTGTATATTCCCCTCCACGTTATCTACCCTACTTATCTCTTGACGAACCACCTCACCACACAGCTTATTTTCACTTTCAAATACAACTTCATCATTACTTTCAATAATAACTTGCTTGTCATTTTCAAATAAAACTTCATTATTATTGTCAATAATAACTTGCGTGTCATTGTCAAATACATACAACTTCATCATTTCTGTCAATAATAACTTGCGTGTCATTTTCGTCTGTAACATCTATAGGTGTAAATAGAACAGCAGTATACTTGGCCCACAGTGTTTTGAGATTTTTTAATAGATTAAACCTTTGCTCAAATAACATGCCCGTACGTTGTGCAATACTACGCCCAAAAATGACACTTACCTAAGGCATTCAAGTTTTCCAAATTCAAACTTATTATTCTCACAGTAATTAACAATTAGGTACAAATATAATGCTTGTAAAATATACTGAGACGGGCACTATAATAATAAAATAAGATAAGAGAATCGTCAACTCGTGCATTAACTCACCACGTGTATAATATACACGTGGTGAGTTAATGCACGAGTTCAGCATATATTATATGCTGAACTGCAAGTGAAAGCGAACGGCAGTCGAAGAAAAGCCGTCAAACGCATCATACGAATGACGTCATAGCTGTTAACGACATTATAGTGCAATACCGTTTGACGGCAGTTTAAGTACATCGTAAATTTAAATAACGAGTTAAATACTGTCAAGTTGACAAATAAAACTCTAAGTAAAACTATGGTTACCACAATTACGTTACGACTATTTCTGGTAAATGTACTTATTAGAAAACTAATTGCAGTGGAACCCCGATAAGTTGGCCCCCGATAACCCGGAAGTCCGGCTAACCCGGACCGATTTTTATCACAAAAAACACACTTTTTTTTATTTTGACTGAGTTTTTACCAAGAAATAAACAATACTTTATACTGTACACAACTGTACGAAATTTAGATGTACTGTGCATATGTATTTCAATTATAATGCATGTTTTTGCAATTATAATGTGTATTTGCTTATTAATTATATGTATTTTACTAATTTTTATTATATTCTCCGGCTAACCCGGATTTTCGATAACCTGGATGGGCCGCGGTCCCGATTAATCCGACTTATCGAGGTTCCACTGTAATTCAAAATTCATTCAAATTTTTGCATATAAAGAATAAGTTAGTCGGACATTAAACGTTGAAGGCACCACGGGTATTATAATAACGCTTTCAGTCAACGTATATACCTCGGGCCGAAGGCCCTCTGTCTATACGCCATTGACCTCAAGCGTTATTATCCTTATAATACCCTTGGTACCTTAATAACTATTTTGGTTGCTAATTACGAATTTTGAGGGCCAATTTCGATTCAAGTGGCCAAACAATCGTTATGAACAATTTAATTGTTTACAAGGCTTTAGCTCGAAAACTGAAAGAGATATTATTTTAATCTAATTTGTTCCTTGAAAAAAAAAACAAAGAAAATGGCGTATGCTAAACTTTTAAGTAAAAATAGGTTTATTTTTGGCCAATATATTGATATAGTAATAGCGCGCTTTAATGCGCAAGATCAGCTCGCGGAGAAAAGGAACGCGCGCGAACCGCTCGATACAAATTATGTTAATATTTGTATAATATCCGTAATCTTTGTTTTTGAAGATCTTTATGCTCATTTTAATATAAAAATTATATGGAAAAATTGTAATAGGATCTTCAAAAATGAAGATACCATATGTATATACATTAATAGAGAGCGGAATATATGCAAAGTGCATATAGATGCATATATTGCATATTTTCAGACAACAAACACAACATTGCATATTTAAGCTAAACACGATTTATTTTGCATATTTTAAAAATAAATTATACAAAAGTTTAAAATTTTCCTCTCTTAGTTGGAATTTTATAACTTCGATATGAACGAGCTCGTTATTTATCTATCTATCGCTCATCTGGACTTTCCCATTACTACCTGAATTTAACAATTATGGGTGTTCCCAGAAAAATATTATTTTATTAGCGTAGCAAGTCTAAGGCTTTTAAGGGTCTAATAATTATTTTGTCAGTTTGCGGCCAACATTTGTTTAAAGTAAACGTTGTATCGTATTTAGTGTTTTTGAAGTGATTGGTATATATTAAATTTAAATATGTCTACCATTCAAAAAAGTGCTTGGATAAAGTGTTTTCCCGAGTTAAAGCTAAGTGGAGATAAAGTATTTTGCAAGGCCTGTTACAAAATCGTAAGTTACATTCATTTTCACATTTCATTTTTTAAATGAGGAACTGACAAACAAAAGCATCATGTCCCACAAAAGAAATTTTTCTGGAAAGAGTGTTTTTATTCGACAAATTCGCTTTTACTTCTATAAAGACGGACATAGAGAGAAGCATCAAAATACAAAAATCCATTAACTTGTAGACAATTCCGCTTTTGTTCTTCAGCTTAAGTAACGTACTTTGTTCTTTAAGTAACGTACAAATTGCTAAAGAACTTATGTTCATAAAAGTTAATTTTAGTTTTTTAACAGATCTAAAGTCATTTAAAGTCATTAGAACAAAAGAATTTACTATTAAGTGATTCGGTTAATCTTGTTAACACTTTTTCTGCTCATTGTCAAAAAATTCCCGGAAATACAGGGATTACAATTAGAAATAAATTAAAAATTGTTTTAGAAAAAAATGAGGGCTTCGATTGTTTGAGGAAAGTTGTACGTATTTTTGAAGGCATCTTTTCTGAAGATCTTACGACTTAATATATTGTTTTATTTTTGAGTATTTTTAATATGCATTTGCATATTTAGACAAATTTAGAAAAAATACCTGCATATTTGTAGTAAAAGTAATGCATATATATGCGCATATTTTGGTAATGTTGTGTTGAATATATTCCGCTCTCTATACATGAACTTCGGATATTCGCTGTGTGCAAATACTTGGAGGGGATACGAGAAACGATCGTGCGCGAGTAGCGGAGAAATCTTGTAACTTTCTTCGCATATTTCTTAAATATTTGATATTGTCGATTGAAATTGTCATATTGACATATTTCATACCTACTGTCATTGAAGAAAATGGGATTTCGCAAACGCTGTGTTATAAATTGTAAAAATACAATAATATATTGTCAATTTAAGTTCGATTTTTGAGCAATTGACCAACCTTAAGCACAAATTAATACAAAGAGAAAAGTGGAATAAAATAAAAATGTATACCATTTTCATTCAGTTGCAATGCGAAGGCAAAACTTTCTTATTTCTCACTTGAAAGAGAGCGCAAACCAGCACTCTAAATCGACGATTTAGAGTGCTGGTTTTCG
This sequence comes from Diabrotica virgifera virgifera, assembly GCF_917563875.1. Taxonomy (NCBI): domain Eukaryota; kingdom Metazoa; phylum Arthropoda; class Insecta; order Coleoptera; family Chrysomelidae; genus Diabrotica; species Diabrotica virgifera. The sequence continues at coordinate 207,058,550 of NC_065451.1, read as the reverse complement.
CTCTCTGATGATGACTCCAACTAGAGTCGAAAATCGTCGATTTAGGGTGCTGGTTTGCGCTCTCTGTTCTAAGTGAAAAATACGACAGTTTTGCCTTCGCATTGCAACTGAATCAAAATGGTATACATTTTTACTTTATTTTATATTAGTTTTACTCCTTTGAGTAACTAGGTCCATTTTCCGTCGAAATTTACCAGCTGAACAGACGATGTCGTGAATTGTAAGTTTTTGAATTCTCTCTTGTCTTCTTCGCTTCAGTATCCATCTGGCTTGCAATTTTTAGAAGCCATGGAGGTGGTACCAGGAAAATGGTCCAATAAGTTTTCAATTGAATATATAGGAATATTTTTAATATTTTTCAATATTTTTAATAATTCTATTAGGTTGAAAACTTTGACTTTAAAAAAGTCTATTTCCATCACAATAAAGTAGAAGTAAGTAACATAATTATTAGTTATTTACTACACACAATGTTTACCTTTTAACATAACCTCAATCTTACTTTTCTTCTTATTCTTTTTTGGGTTTAACAATTATCCAGTAACCAGTACTAAAGATAATTGGCCAATATAATTAAGAGTGCTAAAAATGTTGCTGAGCTCAGGGCCCCCGCTACCATATGTGCAAAGTGTGCAATGCACACGGGCGCCATCCTTTAGGGGCGCCAAAACCCAGGGTCAAAAATTGAAAAATAATTTGCAAAAAAAAATAAAAATTAAGTTTAAAACAAAAGTTGAGAAATTAAATAGGATTAGGTATAAATACACACGAAACATATTTAAATTAAGTGACAGCGATCTTTTAAAACCTTGTTTTGTTCTTGAAGAATTACTGACAGATCAGAATAATAAGGAGAGGTATAGACTCCAATGATTTTTTTAATGCAATTAAAAAGTTATTTTCATTACCTGATGATACTAACCCCTTAAGTATTTTACAATATATATTTGAAAACTATTTAATCTTCACCCTTCCAAACGTAAGCATGTCACTAAGAATTCTTTTGACATTACCTGTATCTTTAGTTGTTGACGAGAGATATTTTTTAAAGTTAAAGATCATTTGGACAATGCTTCAAGAACGATTGCCTGGGCTAGCAACATTAGCAATTGAACAAGAAATTTTTGATGGTATAAATGTTAAGAGATGTAATAATTGATGAATTTGCAACAGCAATATCTCAGAAAATATCGCTTCTACAATAGCTATTTTTTATTTTTATATTGTAGCTGTAGCCCAGTAAATGGACATGAAATACGGCGATACCGTGTAATTTTCAGGGTGACCAACAAATTGCACGAAAATTTGGATGTAGGTTCTACCCTTATCCTCCACTTCAAAGATGGACTTTGTCGTTGGTTGCTTTTGCTTGGGAGGTGAATAAAACCCCTTCTCGGTGGTGAAAAAATATAGGTTTAGTGAGTTATTTGGTGAGTTATTTGCGAGTAAAAATGTTTATTTCTCAACAAAAAAAAACATGTTTTTAGACGGTTTTACGTAAATAACTCAATATTGAACTACATGAAAACATGAACTAAACTGCCTAAAGGGTGCCAAAATCCTTTTTTGCACACAGGCGCCATCAACCCTTACGGGGGCCCTGGCTGAGCTATGTCACTAGGTGTCGCTTTTCCGAACTTGCATGGTTCCAATACCGGTTTTTTGTACTAATGCTTAAACATGGCGGTTATAACCGGTCACTCCAAAAACCGATGTTCGGTTTTTTTAATCAATAGCCAATAGGTACCCAATAGATTGCAATGCTGCATTTACATTGCACTTTATTTTGGGATACTCCATTCGAATCGATATCAATATTATCGATATCGATACTATCGAAATGATATATCAAAACCAAGACAATCAATCGGCGTGTATTGGCTACAAAGTAGTGGAATAAGGGAAGGGGGAACTGGAAGTTGGAACTAGCCAATTGGGATCGAAAATTGAAATCAGTTATCACTGGTGTCAAATCCGTTTCGGTTTCGGCCTGTTTGAAATTTCTACTTCGCGCGTGCTAGGACGAAAAATTTCCCCATTTTCTCTCTAAATTCATTATTTTTTCAGAGGTAACTTAATCCGGTTTTTCACCGGTTATTAATTTAAAAAGAAAAACCGGTTATAACCGGGACAAAAAACCGGAAATCCAATTCTTGCATACTAAAAAACCGGTATATAACCGTCAGTTTTTTCATGTCCCTAAAGGTGACCTAGCCATAGCCCCAAGACTATAATATGCGAATTCCCTTTCAGCAGTCTACTAGAATGTATGTGCGTGATAAAACTTCACCTGGGAAAGATTTAATCTCGTTTTATCAATAGAATGTTCTAGTCTAACTACTGCTAACTAGGTTTCTCTCCGAGTTATTAGCATACAACAGACCGAAACGGCGCTATTTATTATTACAATTTAATATGTGGATTATCGCTTAGCTATTTCGCCCAATTATCTCGTAGAACACGTTTAAATGGGGAGATTTAAATGATGTATAACACCGGGGTTCTACTGAGTGAAATGAAAATTTTAGGGGAATGGTAATTTGAACATTTCTTCTTTAAACATTAATTTTATGAAAATAAAATAAGCTCCTTCAGCTTATTTGTGTTCACTCCTGGACAAAGGCCTCCCCATGAGTTCTCCACTCATCTCTATTTTGTGCTACTTCGTGCCAGTTTCTCGCCACTTTTATTTTGATGTCGTCTAGCCATCTTTTTAGAGGAACCTCAAATATATTGCTCGACAAAAATTGAAATATTATAATGGAGACCAAACGATAACTACGACGATGGAAAGAGTACATCGAGGAACTATTTGATTACCAGAGAGAAGCTAGTACATCCGTAGATAGCCAAACCGGAGGTGTTGGCCCAGAGAAAACCAAATCAGAGCTTAGTCAGGCAATAGACTCTATGAAAACCGATAAATCTGCTGGTCCAGATGAATTACCTAGCCAGCTGATAAAGTTGGTCAACGAGAAAAACCTGGACATAATAGTAGAACTGTTCAACGCTATCTATACTACGGGAATGATCCCTAGAGAAATGTTGACATCAGCATTTGTGTGTTTGCCAAACAAAGTGAATGCCAAAGAATGCAGTGACTACCGAATCATAAGCCTAATGTCACATACCTTGAAAATGCTGCTGAAAATTATCCACGCCAGAATACACTCTAATCGGGAGCTGGATATTAGTGACACTCAATATGGGTTCCGCAATGGTATGGATACCAGAGAGGCATTATTCTCCTTCAACGTGCTGACACAGAGATGTTTGGATGTTAACCGTCCCCTTTACGTCTGTTTTATAGACAACAATAAAGCGTTTTATAAAGTAAAACATGATCGACTCATGGAAATTCTGAAAACTAAAAACCTAGATGAAAGAGATTTAAGACTAATAACACACCTCTATTACAATCAGCGAGCAATAGTAAGACTTAAAAAAGAATCATCTGAAGAAATGGAAATAAAGAGAGGATTCAAGCAAGGCTGCATACTATCACCTCTATTATTTAACGCTTATTGTGAAGAGGTAATGCGAGAAACTCTGGAAGATGAAACAGTCAGCATAAGAGTAAATGGAGTCTTAGTATACAACATCAGATATGCAGATGATACAGTAATAATAGCCAATAGTTCACAAGACCTGCAAAGACTCATGAGTAAAATAATAAAGTGTAGTAGGGAGTACGGACTTTCTCTCAATGCCAAAAAGACGAAGTTTATGAAAATTAGTAAAAACAACTATAATAATAACGAAATCTTGATGGTAGAGGGCCAGCAGATCGAAAGAGTAAAAAAGTACACTTACCTAGGAACACTTATAACAGAAAATAATGACTACACTGCAGAAATCAAAGTCAGAATCGAAAAAGCACGTTCTAATTTTATGAAAGTGGTCCTATGTAGCAAAGATTTAACATTAGCTCTTAAAGTACGCCTAACAAAATGTTACGTATACAGTGTACTATACTATGGAGTGGAATTATGGACGTTAAATGTAGAGACAATGAGACGACTTAACGCCTTTGAAATGTGGACCTATAGAAGAATTATGAGGGTTTCCTGGGTAGATAGGGTTACGAACAACGAAGTACTGAGAAGAATAGGTAAAGAGAAGGAAGTTGAACTTACAATTAAAGAAAGAAAACTACAGTATCTCGGACATGTGATGCGGGGCGAGAAGTATGACATCCTGCGTCTCATAATGCAGAAAAAAAAATAGATAGCAGAAGAAGCATCGAAAGAAGACGAATTTCATGGCTGAAGAATCTGAGAGAATGGTTTGGATGCAGCTCAAAACAACTATTTAGAGCTACTGCTTCAAAAATTAAAATAGCTATGATGACTGCCAACCTCCGTAGCGGAGATGGCACCTGAAGAAGAAGAAGCCATCTTTTTTGTAGTCTTCCTCTACTATGACTGTGCTCTGTGCTCGCGTGGTCTCCAATGTACAGTGTTTCTCGTCCACCTTTCGTTGATTTGGCGTGCCACGTGTTCTACCCAGTTCTATTTCATTAGCGCAATTCTTCCAATTATATCCAGGGACGCGCCATCCACGTGTGCAATGTGTGCGGCGCACACAGGCGCCAGCAATTAAGGGGCGCCACTAAAGTTTTCACGAAAATTTTAGGCGGATCAAATTAACACTTACTCATTTTTTTCAACTTCTACCAAACGTTGGGATATCATAAAACAAAACTTTGCAAGTCTGGCTTTAAAGCATTTATCTAATACACGCTGGTCCAACACAATTGACGCTTTAACGCCATTATACCAAATTTTGTCAGAAATTTATTATGTTTTATGTGATATAACCCATTCGGATAAAGATCGTCATTTAAAATATCAATCTAGATGTTTAGGAGATAAAATATCAACATTTACATTCATATGCTCAGTTGCTCAGTCTACATAGCTATGGTATAAAGTTCTGATGAAAGTTAACTTCGTTGGCAAAATTTTTCATTTAATGATGTTATTACTACAGAAAATGAAACTGCAGAGAAACTGGATGTGGAGCCCAGTTATCAACCAGCCACACAGTTACGACTTCGGAAAAAAGCTGACAGTTCGATTACGAACATAAAGACGAATCGATTTTGGATCCTATAATGGCATACAAAGTTAATTTCTTTTTTCTACGACCGTGCTAAAAATTCCATTCATGTAAAATTCATATATTCGAGCATTCAGCCACTTCCTATAATACTTGAATTAACTTAAGTTTACCTACCCAAATTTAACAACAGCTCTTCGCATTCTGCCCATATGCAACAGATATGCACTGCTGAAAGATCTCTTTCTAAACTGAAACTTATAAAACATTATTTAAGGTCCACCATCAGTCAAGAGCGGTTGACAAATTTATCTATCATCTCTATAGAGTCTTTAATATTAGATGATATTCACCATGTTATACAAAGATTTTCCGAACTAAAGGCGAGAAAAGTGATTTTTTCTGAAATAGATATTTATTTTCATGTTTACCTGTTTCTTTAGATTTTTATGTTGATACGCCGAATATTTATTTTTACTTAATTATTTTAACGTAGTTTATTTTCCTGTTGCATGTATGAGAATTTTTAGTTATTTTTGTTTGGTTCTTCTTCTTCACGTGCCATATCAGAATTATCCGACGTTGGCGATCACCATTGGGAATGCTTCTCGATCTTCTGCAATATGGAATAGTTGTCCTGCATTTGATATCGAGTCCATTCACGATTTTTTTTTAACCAAGAAACTTGTTTTCTTCTTACACCCCTATGGCCCTCTATTTTGCTTTTAAGGATCAGTTGTAATACTTTATATCGACTTCCCCTCAATAGATGTCCCAGATAAGACATTTTTCGATGTTTAACAGTCTTTAGCAGTTCTCTATCTTTATTGGCCCTCCTTAGTACGTCTTAATTAGTTTTTCTTGCTGTACAAGGTATCTTCAGCATCCGTCTATGAATCCACGTTTCTAATGCTTCAATTCTGTTCATGATCGATACTTTTAGCGTCCACACTTCTGCACTATACAAAAGTACGGACCAAACATAGCACTTAACCATTCTTTGCCTTAGTTCTAAACTGAGATGGTTATTGGAAAGTTATTTGTTTGGTTACAATCAATAATTGTTCATTTGTATTCTTCTTCTTCTTCTTAGCCTTCTATCGTCCACGTTTGGACATAGGCCTCTCCCAACTCCTTCCATCGGTCTCTATCCTGAGCAACATATTTCCAATTCGTTCCGGCTACTCTTTTAATATCATCAACCCATCTCATCTGTGGTCTTCCTCTCGGTCGTTTACTTTGGTAAGGTCTCCAATGTTGTATCGTGGCATTCCAACGTTGGTCTTTTTGTCTAACAGTGTGGCCTGCAAAGCTCCATTTAAGTTTGGCAACTTTTGTTGTTATGTCCTCGACTTTTGTTTTTGATCTTACCCAGTCGCTCCTCTTTTTATCTGACAGTCGTATACCTAACATTGCTCTTTCCATAGCTCTTTCTGTTGTAGCTAGTTTATTCATATTTGCCTTGGTTAGGATCCAGGTTTGACACCCATATGTCATGATAGGAAGGATGCACTGGTTGAACACTTTGGTCCTCAAATATTGAGGTATTTTGCGGTTCTTAAGTATCCAACCAAGTTTTCCAAATCCTGCCCATACTAGTCTTGCTCTCCTATTAATTTCCGCACTTTGGTTTTCTTTGTCAAGTTTCAGGATTTGGCCTAGGTAGATATATTCCTGGACTTTTTCTATCTCACTGCCATTTATAGTTATGCGTCTGGGGTCATCTGTGTTTGTCATTATTTTTGTTTTCTTCATGTTCATTTTTAGACCGACGTATTGGGAGCTGCCTGCGAGTTCCTCTATCATAATTTGCAGTTCCTCGAATGAGCTCGCTATAATCACAATGTCGTCAGCGAATCTGAGGTGATTTAGCTTCTTGCCATTAACGTTAATGCCATAGGTTGACCAATTTGTCGTTTTGAAGACGTCTTCTAGTGCTAGGTTGAAAAGCTTTGGCGATATTACGTCTCCTTGTCTCACGCCTCTCTTAATAGGGATGGGATTTGTATTTTCGTCTAGTTGTACTATCATAGTTGCATTTTCATATATATTATGTATTAGTTGTCTATATCTCGAATCTATTCTACAATTATTAATAGCTTGTTCTACGGCCCACATCTCGATATTATCAAACGCCTTTTCATAGTCTACGAAGGCAAGAAATACGGGTAGTTGGTATTCATTTGCCTTCTCTATCAATGTTCTCATTGTCAGCAGATGGTCTGATGTACTATATCCTTTGCGGAAGCCAGCCTGTTCCACTGGTTGGTAATTGTCCATTTTGTAGGTCAACCGGTTGTTAATAATTCTCATGAATAGTTTGTATACTTGACTGAGCAACGATATCGGTCTATAATTCTGTAGGTCACATTTGTCCCCTTTTTTGTGTAAAAGTATTACTAGACTTTCGTTCCAGTCTTTAGGGATCTTGCTATTATGGAGACATTTATTAAATAGCTCTGTTAGTATAGGGATTGTTACTGTCTTGCTTGTTTTCAAGAGCTCGGCAATTATACCGTCCTGTCCTGGAGCTTTATTATTTTTTAGTTCTTTTAAAGCTCTTTCTATTTCGAATCCCTTTATATTTGGTAGTACTTCTGATCCCACGTTTTTTATTTTTCTTTTGACGTTCTCCTTTGTTGATTCATTAGGCTGGCTTTGCGAGCTGTACAAGCTGTTGTAGAAGTCTTCGACTATTTTTGTTATTTTATATTTGTCCTTCTCTTCCTTACTATTGGCGTCTTTAATTTTAATGATTTTTTGAACACCCAATGCGGGTCTTAGACATTTTAAGCCTCTGTTGTTTTCAATGACTCGCTCTATTAAGTTCTCGTTCCATTTTTGTAAGTCGCGTTTTAGTTCTTTTCTAATTGTTTTATTAAGTTCTATGTATTCTTGAGTATGGCGTTTGTTTTGCGTTAGTAGTTGTCGTCTTTCCGTCATTAGTTGTTTAGTTTCGTTGCTTATTTTGTCTTCTTTAGTACTTGTTTTCTTTGCGACCTGTAGTCCGGCTTCGAGAAGGTTCTTATTGATGTTTTTGTTAATTTCGTCAATTTCATCTTGATTATGTGAAGGATCATATTTGAACTTATCCGCTAAGACCTCTCGGAATTGCTCTTCATTTGTTTTTACTTTAAAGGCATCTATTCGCGTTGTTTTTTTAAATATTATTTTCCTCTCTTCTTTCATGTTAATATTTATTTTTGCTCTAACTATACGATGGTCACTACCCGTTGTTACGTTGTTTATTGTTGTTACGTCTTCGAATATTCTTTTGTTGTTTGAGAGAAAATAGTCTATTTCATTTTTGGTGGTTCCGTTAGGTGCAACCCATGTCCACTTTCTGTTAGGTTTCTTTTTGTAGAAGGTATTCATAATATACATGTTTTTGTATTAACATTGTTTAATTTAATGAGACGATTTAAAAAAAAATGCATATTTTTGGGCGCCATTAAATGTTGTGCACACAGGCGCTAACACGTGCTGGCGCGGCACTGATTACATCTTACACCTTCGTCCTGCTTCGGACATCCTCGTTTCGTATATGTTCTCTCAGAGATACTCCCAACATATCTCGTTCGATTGCCCTCTGTGTTGTTCTTAATATATTGGCTGACAATTTTGTAAGTTTCTTGCATGACAAAGAAAATGACAAAGAATATATGCAAACGAAAGCAACAATAGAGCAGGAAGATTTCTTATCAAATAATATGCCACCACTTGTAACCAATTTGGATTTTAATTTTATTGCTACTATTCTAGAAGATGCTGTAAAAAAGGCAAGCCATACATCAGAAAGTAAGTTGTACACGAAAAAGGGAGAGCTTAGAAAGAGGAGAAAATTCGAAAAAAAGCCTAGTGAACGACAAGTGAAAAAAATTAAAATTTATATCGACAATCACAATGTTAAGGAAGTCTGTAAATGTCCAATGAACTGCCATAGAAAAATATCAAAAACTCGACGGGAATCTATTAATAAACAATACTGGACCCTATTAAAAGATCAACAGCGGTTATTTATATTCAAATGTACCAAAAAATTTCCGAAACAAAGAGATACCTTGAAAACTGGAAACTCGAAACGCACAAATACACCGAGAGAAAAAAATTCTTGACATAAAGAAACTTTATTAATATTTAAGAAATATCGACTTGGCATATTGCCTAAGAAATATATCTTTGTATGTAAGATATAATTTTCTAAAATATTTCAAATAAATTCTACTATAGCCAAAGAAATATATCTTAAACATGATTGAACTATCACTTTCTGGCAAACTTCAAACCCATTTATCAGAAAGAAATTACACTTGATGTTAATTAATTTTATTAGTCATAAAAATATATTTTCTACACATTATAAAACTATTCTTTCTGAGCAATAATATTTCTTAGTAAGGAATATTATTATTTTACTATTAATAATTTATTTATTTAATGTTAAGAAATATATTTCGCAGAGATAAACGTATATTTAGAGTTAAGTTAATATTTCTTGAAAATAAAGTGATATTACATACGGCGAAATAAATCATTGTGTTAAGGTAAAATCATTATTTATTAATAGATATAAAGATATAAAACGTTATTATTACATACAAATATTTTCTCCAACCTTAAACCACTGGCTTCTACACAACAATAAAAGGATGTAGAGGCAAATCCAACTTCCTCAAATTTTCCTTCTTTTGTTAATAGCATTTTGTATATCAGCAATTCACTAAAACAAAATCGTTATGTAGAAAGAGTAAACTTACTTTAATAAAATTTTTTTTATAAAGATATAGATATTTATTTTGACAAATTTAGGAAATACAAAAAAAAACAAATACACGGCCCCAGGTAAGAACTATTAATATACCCTATTCCACGAACATACGCCTGTTTTGGATTATTTCGACAACGAATATTTTATTGTGCAAAATAAGAAGAACGAAAGTAAATTGCAAATTACATTGTTGTTTATTGGAATAATTATTAGCGCCATTTACTTTTGTACTTCTTATGTTGCACAGTAAAATATTCGTTGTCGAAGTAATCCAAAACAGGCGTATGTTCGTGGAATGGCCCATACTAATAATAATCAATCATATTTAGTTCAAACATATGGCATTATTTTTAACCTACATATATTTGTTTATTTTTTTCTTTTTGTTAATGAAATATTAATTGTTTATCTGTATAATATTAAGTCACACAATAAACATTGTTAGCTAAAACAAGAGGGAAAATTCAACCAATGTAAAACATTGAAGCAGACATAATAATATGTAATTTTCTTAATTTTTATAATCTAAAAGAGACAGCATACCTAATCATTAAGAAATTTTATTACGGGAAAGTATTATTCGTTTACATCTAAGTCATTTAATACATATTAACTAATTCACGGTTTTCGGCAATAACATTTCTTAACCATAAACATATATTTCTTTTAGACTAACTGATTTCTTTATCTCAAATAAATTAACAGAAAAAATCCTCAGCGTTGCACCCGCCATGTTTGATATAGCGTTATATTGTATATTTTTATAGAAAGCGATACATTCAAGAAACCTATTATAGTTGATACATAAGTATACACATTTTTAAAAAGGTACTTACATGTATGAAGTTCTGGAAGGTCCCGCAGTTGGTTAATAACTCCTTTCTTAATATTGTTCTGAAGCTATATATTATATCATTATGTCCCAGCTTTAAATTGTGGCATATTTCCCAGTTAGAATAATAAGCTCCTTTATTTCAGAGTCGTCCATCATTATACCTAAAAAGCATATAAAGATACTATTATATTTCTTTTTTAACCATTCGGATACGCAACAATATTATTATTACATCTTAAATTACTCAATTTACTTTTATTTAATACCTATACATAGAGAGAGTCTGTAATTTGGAATAAATTCAATATCTCAAATACTAATTGTTTTTTTGGAAAATGCCCAGACCCGTCGATTAGTAGTTCAAATTGTCATTTTTGACATACAATAATAATGTATACAGGGTGTCCCAATTTAGAGATATGACGTAATTGTTTATTTTCTTAAATTGCAACACTGTCATTTTGATAGCTATTTTGATAGGGTGTGTAAAGTTATGCACAACTGTAAAATATCAAATTTTAATTCTCTACCATTTACAAGATAATAGAAAATAACAAAGTTATGTCTGTAGTTTGGAATAAATTCAATAATTAAAATACTAATTGTTTTTTTGAAAAATGCTCAGACCCGTCGATTAGTATTTCAAATTGTCATTTTTGACATACAATAATAATGTATACAGGGTGTCCCAATTTAGAGAGATGACGTCATTGTTGATTTTCTTAAATGGCAACACTCTTATTTTGATAGCTATTTTGATAGGGTGTGTAAAGTTATACACAACTGCAAAGTTTCAAATTTTTATTCCCTACCATTTACAAGATAATAAAAAATAACAAAGTTATGAAAAACAAGTAATCAAATAATAATTGAATTTAATTATTTCAAATAAGCAAATACTCATAACGTTGCCCATTGACAATTTGACAATAATTGAGGGCAACATTATGAGTATTTACTTAATTGAAATAATTAAATTCAATTAATATTTGATTCTTTGTTTTTCAAAACTTTGTTATTTTTTATTATCTTATAAATGGTAGGGAATAAAAATTTTAAATTTTGCACTTGTGTATAACTTTACAGACCCTATCAAAATAGCTATCAAAATGACAGTGTTGCCATTCAAGAAAATCAACGATGACGTCATATCTCTAAATTGGGACACCCTGTATACATTATTATTGTATGTCAAAAATGGCAATTAGAAATACTAATGGACGGGTCTGAGCATTTTTCAAAAAAAAGAATTAGTATTCTAATTATTGGATTTATTCCTAATTACAGACATAATTTGGTTATTTTCTATTATCTTGTAAATGGTAGAGAATAAAAATTTGAAATTTTGCAGTTGTGTATAACTTTACACACCCTATCAACATAGCTATCAAAATGATAGTGTTGCCATTTAAGAAAATCAACGATGACGTCATATCTCTGAATTGGGACACCCTGTATACACTATTATTATATGTCAAAAAGGACAATTTGAAATACTAATCGACGGGTCTGAGCATTTTTCAAAAAAACAATTAGTATTTGAGATATTGAATTTATTCCAAATTACAGACTCTCTCTGTATATGTACGTACCTTCAAAATATCCGTTAATTTTTAAAGTAGACCAATAAATCCAACATCCATCTATATGAACATGAACATATCACGCCATCTTGACAAACACTGACGACTAAATCATAAATAGTTAATCTGCGCAATTCTTTTGTGGAAGAAAATCTCTTTGCAAGGAACATTTCGGCATTAATGACAAAGTTTTTATTTTATAACCACAGTTACTACAGAGGGTATTTCTGAAGAATTATTTCTTGTGGTTTAAAATATTTATTTAATTGCAAGAAAATTTCTTGTTCACAAATATAAATATGCATTAACTTAACATTATATTTCTTATACTGCAAAATATTTGTAGTTTTCAATTTAAGAAATAAAAACTTTAGGATAAGAAAATTAAATGTAGCCATTAATGCATTTCTTAGTATTGAAGAAATTATCTGTAAGAAATTATTGAGTTGTGTTTAAAAAACTCGTTTCTTTATATGTGAACCGGTATGTTTAAGTTACTCTCACTTATGGCTCCACGTGCCACATCCCGGGCAACTGCATTGGTCTGCAGGCTAAACTAAGTGAGGGTAGCCAGACATGGTGATAGGTTGGACAGTGGCAGCTGGCTGTTACAAAACTGACCATGCGGCGAGAATGATAGCCACAGAAACGGCACATATACAGCGGTGCAGAAGGCAAAGGGAAACCACTGCACTATTTTCCCAAGAGAATTTCTTCCCATAACGATGACAATTTCGGCAAGTGAAGATGGAATGTGTAGCGACCCGACTCACGCTCGGCGCCATTTCGGTTCCGGGTCGGATGGTGTGAAATTTGCTACCGGCTGCCAAGGTGTGAGGGATCAGGCACCTGGCAGAAATTGTGCGACTGAATCCAAATTTTCATTTAATTTAAGAAAATGTCAGCGAATTGGTACATGGAACGTCCAGGGACTGATCCAAAATCCTGGAAAGTTACACATAATTGAAAAAGAAATGGCAGACCACAATCTTTCGGTACTGGAACTCTCAGAAGCTCACTGGAGAGGAAAAGGGCCTTTTAAAACAACTGCTGGCAACGTCGTCTATTTTTCAGGCCCAGATAACAAAAGTACAAATGGAGTCGCAATAATTGTACCCTCTAAACTTAACGACTGCGTAATTGGATATAATACTATTGATGACAGGATAATATCCGTTAAAATGAGAATATCCACCAATACCCTACACCTTGTCCAGGTATACGCTCCTACAACAGCTGCACAAGAAGAAGACATCAACAGGTTCTATGGTTGTTTAGAAGAAACTGTTCGCGCTATTCCGAATCGTGAACTCGTCATAATTTTAAGAGATTTTAACGCCAAAGTGGGGTCATCTAATGAAAATATTGAAGGAGTGCTGGGCAAAAAATGGACTAGGACAGAGAAATGAGAATGGTGACCGTCTAGTGGAGTTCTGTGTAGAACAACATCTTACAATTACAAACACATTATATCAACATCATCCACGGAGATTATACACATGGCGCAGCCCAGATGGACGAACAAGGAATCAAATAGACTACATCCTAATAAGATCAAGATGGAAATCGTCGTCCATCAACTGTAAAACATATCCTGGCGCAGACTGTGGAAGCGATCATCAACTCTTGGTATTGAACGTTCGACTTCGTTTTAAAGTCCCCAAAAGAAGACCCCAGAGAAAAGTCATGTTTCTAAGTCCATCAAAAATCAATGACTTCCGACAAAACCTAGAAGATGCTCTTTCTTTAGACCAAGTAGATAATGACCCTGAGAGCACTTGGATCTATCTCAAAGATAAGGTAATCGAGGCTGCAAAAGACTGTGAGGCAGCGGTTTCCACTGGACGTAAGCCATGGATATCCGATAATACGTGGACTGTGATTCAACGCAGAAAAGCACATAAAACTAGATACGGAACAAACGATGAATACAGAGCGTTATCGAGAGAAATCAGAAAACAGTGCCGCAAAGATAAAGCTGATTACATCTCTCAAATATGCAGAGAGATAGAGGAACATGGCTGTCGAAATGAACCGAGTGACTTATTCCAGAAGATCAAACTCCTTACCAGAGAGTTTAAACCTCAAACGTGGTCTGTAATAGATAAGGAAGGCAATTTAAAGACCGATACTGATGAAATATTGGAAACATGGCGAAACTACTGTGGCGAGCTATATAAAAATAACGAGGTATCAGCAGAAAATCAGTGGCCTTCTGACTGGCCTAGAGAACCTACTGTCTTACTCGCTGAAGTCAAAGATGCAATTAAATCAATCACTAAAGGGAAATAAATCCCCAGGCATTGATTCAGTACCATGTGAAATACTACAGTTACTAGGTGACAAAGGATTACATATCATCCATTCTATCTGTGTCGCTGTTTGGAATTCAGGAAAATGGCCATCTGATTGGTGTACCTCAATTTATATCCCACTACACAAAAAAGGAACTACTACCAGATGTGAAAACTACCGCACACTGTCACTAATAACACATGCTAGTAAAATATTGTTGCATATCATCAAAAACAGATTAAAAACCTATCTACATTACCAAATACCTCAGGAACAAGCGGGGTTTGTAAAGGGTAAAGGTACAAGGGAACAAATCCTGAACCTGAGACAACTCATTGAAAAGTCTAGAGAATTTCAAGTACCTATGATTATATGCTTCGTTGACTACCAAAAGGCATTTGATTGTGTAAGCTGGATAAATCTGTGGTCAATTTTAATAGAAATGGGAGCACCAATGCACCTGGTGACACTTATTAAAAATCTATACCAGTCTAATATAGCGACAGTACGACTAGATCAGAAGTTCTCAAACCAATTCAAGACCGAGAGAGGTGTTAGACAAGGATGCGTGTTGTCACCTGACTTATTTAACATTTATGGTGAACATGTCATGAGGATGGTTTTAGAAGGATGGGCCGGTGGAGTAACAGTAGCTGGTAAGAAAATCTCCAATTTAAGATTTGCTGATGACACTACACTTATAGCAGCAAATGAGCAAGAAATGTTTGATCTTCTGCGAAGAGTTGAGTACGAAAGCAATAGAGTTGGTCTGAAAATCAATAAAGCTAAGACAAAAATAATGGTGGTCGACAGATTTGAGACAATTCAACTGACTAACATATTACAGGAATACCAGATAGTAAACACCTTTGTCTATCTCGGGTCTAGTATAACTAACGATGGTAACTGTGAAGCAGAAGTTCGGAGACGTATTGGTATGGCAAAAAATGCGATGAGTCGCCTAACTAAAGTTTGGAAAGACAGATCTATCTCTCAAAATATCAAGATGAGACTGGTGAATGCCCTTGTATTCTCAATATTTCTATACGGAGCAGAGACTTGGACTCTTCGCGCATGCGAGCGCCAAAAAATTGATGCCTTTGAGATGTGGTGCTGGAGAAGAATGCTGCGCATACCTTGGACAGCTCATAGGACAAACGTTTCCATTCTAAACCAACTCCATATTAAAAAAAAGGCTGTCCACAATATGTCTGCAACGAATTCTGCAATTCTTTGGTCACGTAGTTCGCAGAGGTGACGACAGTTTGGAGAGATTAATTGTTTCTGGAAACGTTCCGGGGAGAAGATCAAGAGGACGATCACCAACTAGATGGTCTGACCAAATAAAGCATTCAGCTGGAAACTCATTCTGCGCAGCTCTTAGAGCAGCTGAAGATAGAGACCAATGGAGAAACATTGTTAGGAATATTGGAAGAAATCACGATCCTCAGTAATGGGGAAACGACAGGAGAGAGAGAGATGTTTAAGTTAATAGGATATGTTAACTTTTAAGAAATATTGCTCAAAGAAATCGGTGTTTTAGGAGAACAGAAATTGTTCTCTCGGTGTACATTTAAATATTTTCTTTCAGTGGAAGAAGGTTTAGAAGTAAACGTCTGCAAAGTATTTCTCTTAGCCACGTTAGGATTTGACAAAAATAATGATATTGTTCTCAAAAATATAAGAGTTTGTGTGAAACACTAGACGAAGACTAAGGTGTTTTATATATTTTGTGATTTCTTTTTTACTAATAAATTAATTTTCTTAATATTTTAAATTTATTAATTTAATAGGTGATGATGCACTTAGTACCTATTAATTAATGTTTCTTTATAAATAGGATCCCTTCTACTAAGTTAATTAGTCCTAACTACGGATATATTCAAATATCTTTTTTTGTGATGATATAAATGAAAATAATATTGTACTATTAAATCCAATAATTATCAACTAACTCAGGCAGAAAATCTTAAAAATCTTGTGATTATCAATTTTTTTTGGCAAGCAATTATTAAAAAAACCGTGATATCTCAAAACTGTAATTTTGCAGATAGGACCTCTTGCCTTAGGAGGGCAGTATAGTGGGTTTTGTATTTAATGGTTTTAATTTAAAAACATTTTTAAATCATTTGAAAATTTGCGTATTTAAAACATTAATGAATACCTACTGCAGAAAACGATTTCAGAAAACATGAACACGTAGTTCCCTGTGCAACCTCTAAATAACATCTGTATCTTTTAATCTTTTGTTGTAGAGAGAGGTCCATCTTTAATTATTACAAACACATGTTACTTTGCTTCATCTGTGTTACAAATTTTAAGATTTTTTCACTTGAATAGGTACTATTGTCCTGTTGTCGGAACATGAGCGGAGCGTGAGGGTGCAGCATAATACAATTCAGGGGTCTATGTGAAACATAAAAGAAATTCCGTAGTTTTTTTTTCATTTAAGTTAAAAAAGAATGTTACGTAACGCGCTGTTTGAACCCCCCTCCCCCATGTAACGCGCCGTAAGGTTTTACAAGATCCCCCTCCCCCCCAAACTGCGTCACGTAATATTTGAACGCTCGCCTAGGTGATTTGAGTTAAACCTTAATATTTTGAGTCCGGGAATCTACAGTTAAAATATTTACAATTGTTAATAACACACCCTGTATATAATTATTATAGTAACGATATTAACCAATTTTCTTATTTATTTATTTAGCGTATGGCTATGTCACCATTACGTTTTTGCACAATACATTACAAATTGTAAATAACAATGGTAATAACAACGTTTTTCCTTTCGAAATCAATTGGTTTTCTCTATATGTTTTTTTCTGTGAAGAATTTGGAATTTTATTCTGCTTCTGCATTCTATATTAAGTTAAACTCCTACACTGGTCCCGAGTTCTTTTGTCAATTGGTACTTAGAAGGTCCATTTGTTATAGTCCATTGTTGGATAGTCTTGACTAGACTCTCCTTGACTAGTTCACTTCCAGAATTTTTCCAGTCCTTTAGGGGAAAGGAGGGTAAGATGGAAGGATAGGGCAAGATGTAAATTACCTATAAAACCCGAACTGCGCAATGAAGCGCCCGGATCCACACTCACACAGATGCAGGCGAACCTCTTCCATTTACAAACGACGGCTCAGTCAGGCTCAGTCAGTTCAGGTCAGCTAATGAGTGTACACGCTTCCTTCTTATTTTCGCAGTTAAATATTACGCAATTATTGAATTTTTGTGACACGATTATTTAAACAAGGTGTATAATATTATTATTATGCATTTATACAAAGTATCTATTAGGTACAGGTTATCTGAATTGATATTTAAATAAAAGAAATAATAAAGCATTTTTAAAATATTGATATTATTATTGGAAAGGGGCATATGGGCAAGATGGAAAATTGCAACTTAGGGCAAGTTAGAAGATAATAGTTAGGCAAAAATAAAAGCAAGGAAATAGGACCCTGCGAGAATAAAAAAAAGGTAAAGGAAAAGGGACAAAACAGAAAAAGTTAAAAATATTGTACAACATTTAGAACAGTCTGCACAAAATGATGTGTTCTGTGTATGTAGTGAACGTTATGTGGAACCTCCCACACAGGACTGGGTACAATGTCCTGTATGTAATGGTTGGGCACATGAATTGTGTACCGACACAGAAGATGGCAGTTTTATGTGTGTAAACTGTAAAATGTAGTGCTTTCCTCTACATTCCATCTTGCCCGAACAAGCTTTCCATCCTGCCCTCAGGGTAAGGGCAGGATGGAATTTTTGACATTATTTTTTAATTACTCATAAAAAAAATTCTACTTATTATTAATAATATTTAATGGCTGACTTTTGTAACTGTATAAGGTCTCTTTCAAGAATAATTAAAATGAAAATTTTGTATTACGTTGTTTTATTTTTTTACAAATCATAAAGTTAAGCCTTCCATCTTGCCCTCCCTACCCCTACTTGTTCTTTTCACTCCTAAATTTCCATGCTCTCTGATCACTAAGCCACAGAGGGGATTAGTTTTTTATTTCAATCTCTTATTATTTTTGAAAAAACCTTGTTTTGGTTGGACAGTAAGCTTATAATCCTGTCAATTTCTAAGGTAGTAGTGTCATTTTTTTTAGGTATCAGGATCATGCAATCACACTATAATAGTATTCTATTTGAAATTAATGAGATAGATTTATTATTAAAATATAACTATATTTTATCTTACAAGAGAACAGCGTTCACAGAACGTTAAGTTTCCAATTTAATCCAAGTCACCACAAGCAGAGACAGCAACGAGTTCAGTGGGGCATTTTACTTCTTGGAAGCTTACTTTAGGATTGTCAACTCCTTCCATGAACTGAAACCTAAATCTGCATCCAGGCTGTAAGACTTCTGGTAGGATAGAGCATTCTTCAATAGATGAAACACCTCCATATCTTCTACCCCAACCATCTTCACCAGTTCCCCATTGAGTCATGCATCCAAGATTGAAGATGCCAACACCACCTCCTGGGATTTGGAGATCGAATTGGTTTTCATTCAAGTCAGATCCTACGGTGCAAAATAAAGGGTTAATGTTGTTTTGAGGCTATTTCCTTGTGGCATTTTTGTAATCAACTATTCTAAACGAAAAATAACCCACAATTTAACTAAAGAAAAGATTTTATAAACGTTAATAAAATTATTTTCTTTTAGTTAAATTGTGGCTTACTTCCCATTTAGAATAGTTGATTATAGAGGGTTAGTTTGCAGATATGGAAATTTTTAAAGATATGGAGAAAATACTGCCAAATATTGTATACAGGTGATCCTAAGGATACAATTCATGACGTATTCGCCGCAGAGGAAGAACCCAATATTCTAAAGTAAGAGGAGAAACAACAATTAAAAGGCTAAGGCACCGAAAATCTCCTGGAGCAGACCAAATTACAGCCAGAGGTTTTAAAAGAGACAATGTTATACACCTCATCTACAGAAAGATTTGGGAACTGGAGACTGGCCCGACGACTATACAACATCCATATTTATCTTCTTCTTTATCTGCCTTCTTTAAAAAAGGTTGGCAATCATTTGATGATGAGCAAACAAAAGGAACCACTACAGCATATGCGTCATGTTTTGAGATGTCATGTCATCATCATCAACCCGTACTCGTCCACTGCTGGACATAGGTCTCCCTCAGCTCTTTTAATCTTTCTCTGTTTTGTGCGACTTGCATCCAGTTGCCGACAATACGCTTCAGATCGTCAGCCCATCTGGTTGGTGGTCGTCCTCTGCTCCGTAGTGTTTCTTCTCGTGGCCTCCACTCGACAATACGTTTTGTCCATACGTGTTGAGAGGTGAAAGATCTAAATTATTTAAAATCATACCGGAAAGGAAAGTACAGGAAAAAAGATCAGTAGTAAGATGCTAGAACTCGTGGATGAAAGACCAGAGGAGATGGTTTGACCACTCATCCACAAAAATCTGTCATGCAGCAGTTTCCAAAGTCACAATTGTCATTTGGATCGCCAACTTTCGAAAGGAGATAGCGCAATAAGAATAATAATTTGATCTCTATCCTGAGCTTTTCTTATTAAGCTTTTGGGGTAGTCCTGACACCTAGAAGGCTTACTATTGCAAGAACGGTACACGACAATTAGACCGAAATCATTAGACCGAAAGCAGTAGACCGAAATCATTGGACCGAAAAGCACTTTACCGAAATCTCACTAGACCGAAGAGCATTATGCCGAAATGGTACATAAATTAAAAAAGATTGCAGTAAATTATGCTAAGATTTTGTCTAATATCTGTTTTCTTGTTTATTGTATTTTTTTGTATTATTTTATATGTACAGTGCGGTGGAATAAGTGTTGCCCCCCCTGTTAACTTGTTTATTTTAAGAATATAAGCAAAACGCTCGGATATGTCGATTTTTAAACTAACCATAGTATATTATAGCATCAACGTTTCGAACTTTACGCGATTCTTCTTCAGTTGACAGCCATAAACTGATTTTTTTAAATAGGAAAGTACATCCTGTGACACCTCATTTAAAAGCTCTTAAAATACTAAGTTCAAAAATGTATAATACTTTAATCCTGTTTGAGAGCGTAGGCGCAAAATTTCGGTCGAATTCTTTCTAAATGCAATAATTTTTTTCGAATCCTGAAAAAACTAATATATATTTTTGAAAAATTTAAACGCAGAATGAAATATTACAGTATTCTCGATGGTCCAAAGTCACTGAGAACTTCTATAGTGTTTATTTTAATAAGTCACAGTGGTGGAAAAAGAGAAAGTTTAGTGTGATTTTTAATTTCAAATATATCATTCAAAAGAAACTTTTTGTTTATTCTAAGGGACTGTCAGCCCTCGGTAATAATCTAATCTTTCATTCTGCGTTTAAATTTTTTAAAAATACTTATTAGTTTTCTCAGAATTCGAAAAAAATAAATGCGTTTAAAAAGAGTTCGACCGAAATTTTGGGCCTGCGATCTCAAAAAGGATTAAAGTATTATACATTTTTAAAATCAGTATTTTAAAAGCTGTTAAATGAGGTGTCACATGATGTAATTTACCATTTAAAAAAACGCTGTGTCTAGGTACACGCTAACGTGTACGCAAATAAAAAAGTTAGGTACACGCTAAACGTCATCAAGTCAGTGACGTCACTATTTAGCGTGCACGGTTACTGGTTTTTTGCGTACACGCTAACTTGAGCCGCGTGTATGCTGTGCTAGCTGTGATAAGTACCGTGAGTGTCAGAGTGAGAGTGAGGTAATAATTTGTCGAATCGCGTTGTGTTTACACTTTAATATTGATTAGTAAAGATATTTCTTATTTTTTATTTGTGTAGTGTTTGTTTTTATATTAACTATGGAGAGTGGACAATTATTTCTTTCTCTCTTCTACGGCACTTCAGCCCAAATTGAGCCTTGGCCTCCTTTATTTTTTGCCTCCACCCTTGCCTGTCTGTGGCTGCTCTTAGTTCTTTTAATTAGTTTAAAAACATTTTAAAACGGTATGAAAAAGTTAAGACACTATAAATTAATGTATATTTTTTAAAAGTGAAATAGTATTATTATTACCGCCCAAAATTAAAATAAAAGGAAGACCTAAAGCTTTCACAATTATATTTACGTATAAAAATTATTTTAATAATATTTTGTAGGTACAGTTACGGTCATTGAATAGTTTACAGGCTTACGCATCTAGGAGCCGATTTTTTAAATTATTACCTGGTTTAAACGCACCTTTTACGTCAAAGTGACGTTACCACCGGTGTACCTAGAATAGGTTATTTAAGATTAAAAAATAAAAATAATATAAATATTATATTTTACAAAGTTTAACAAAATGGAAAGTATAAAAAGAAGCTTTTTTAATAGAATGGATTATGGTCTTAATAATGAAAACAAGGAAGTCTGTTTTGAAAATACCGATTTTATTTTATATCTATCCCAAATTATCCAATCTTTGTTCGACTTTCCATATGCACATATATGACTCACGTCCAAATCTGCAGCAACTTGTCTTAAAAGCCAACCTTCTTCGAGTTTGGCAATTGCTCTTGCTTTTGTGCATCATTCAAACTCATTATAAGCATTTTGGAGGAGTTTGATATCGTTATTTCATTTTTCAACACTCGCGAAATTTTTGACAAGCATTGACTTTTTGAAATTTTTTGACTTTGACATTTATCAAATCCGTATGACACTGCAATTTTACAGTATTATAATATACAAATTAAGGTGTAAACTATTCAGTGACCGTAACTGTACATGTCATGTCAACTAAATACCTATTTATTTTGCTAGCCTGAATAAATACTTTTACAAATTTAGTTTTACAAATATATACACATTAAGTTTGAAACATCTGAATAGTTCTGATTCCCTTCTCCTTCCCTTAATAACAAATATTTTTGTATAAAACACTTACGCCTGATTTCATAATAAAGTTAAAGGAGACTTTAAATTAAAGGAGGCTTTAATCAATATATAATCAATTATTTAAAGAGGAAATAAAAAATGTAGTATATCAAAGTGTGTTGATATACTACATTTTTTATTTCCTCTATTCATTCAAGTGTGTACAAACTTATCAGTCTTTCAACTATTTTTTAATTATTTAAAGCCTCCTTTAATTTAAAGTCTCCTTTAACTTTATTATGAAATCGGGCGTACATATCAAAATAGCGTGTATCTATTATACAGTCACTGCGCACGCTAAATAATGACGTCACTGGCCTGATGAAATTTAACTCGCGTGTACCTAACTTTTATTTGCGTACACGCTAGCGTGTACCTAGACACAGCGTTAAAAAAATCAAAGTTATGCCTGTCACCTGAAGAGGGATCGCGTAAAGTTCGAAACGTTGATGCTATGATATACTATGATTAGTTTAAAAATCGACCTGTCCAAGCGTTTTGCTTATATTCTTAAAATAAATAAGTTAACAGGGGGGGGGGGGGCAACACTTATTCCACCGCACTGTATATAGACTGTGTAAATTGTTACTCTGTACAGTGTACAGTGTGGTATCAAATAATTTTCATCCGTTAAACAAATTAGTGAAGGTTAAAATAAATTAAACTCGCGAGTACTTTGTG
Organism: Diabrotica virgifera virgifera; assembly: GCF_917563875.1. Classification (NCBI taxonomy): domain Eukaryota; kingdom Metazoa; phylum Arthropoda; class Insecta; order Coleoptera; family Chrysomelidae; genus Diabrotica; species Diabrotica virgifera. The sequence goes on along the minus strand of NC_065451.1, from coordinate 207,035,431 downwards.
CTGCCAGTCCTAAGCCAGGATAAAAGCTCAGATTACAATCCTGTTTGAACACCCTGTATTATATACCTAATGCTTTTCGGTGTCGTGCTTTTCGGTCTCCTACTGTTCGGTCTAGTGAGGTTTCGGTAAAGTGTTTTTCGGTCTAATGAGTTCGGTCTACTGCCTTCGATTTTGCATTTTGACAACGGCATCCGATTTGGACGTCAAAACGTTAATAAAATTATTTTTTTAGTAACATTGTGGCTTATTTCCCATCAAAACTAGTTAACTACTGCTTTCGGTCTAATTATTTCGGTCTCTTTACAGTAAACTGCAAGAACAGCTATGATGACACTTGACACTGGTAAAAATAAGGAAAATCCCCCCCCCCCCTATTTAACTATATTTGAATTTGGCCTTGACACATGCGGTAAATAGATGTAGGTTCTGAAAATGTTATACTTACCAGTGTTAACAATTTGAACCAACATTTGTTTTCCAGCTAACTGATCCTTGAAAGACAACAAAATACAGTGACAACATTTGGACGTGTCTACACCACCTTGGAAAGAAGCCGCAGCCCAACCGAATGCCAAGGTGTCGTTTATGACGGAAGGTTGTTGGTTACTGAAAGTAAGAATTTATGTATTAAGTATTTCTTTTTGCTGAAAGGTATTTTTGCATTTATCTTTTTATATCTGTTATCTGTTTTTCATCTTTTATCTTTAATCTTTTATCTTTTCTCGTTTATCTTTTTATATCTGTTATTCATAATTCATATTAGGCAACGTTTTAAAGTGTTTTGAAGACATATTGAAGGTTGGTATTTAAATTGCCTTTTGATATTTAAAGTTAAATAAATTCATAGTCAACGTTTTTACTAGTCTTCAGTTTGACACCATCAAATTTTTAATACAAAACGGCGCTATAATCACAACTACAATAAACAGTTAGAACTGATCTATCTAAAACGGGCTCTACATTCTCGGCGAAGATACTTCGCCAAAGAGCGGTGCGATACCGATAAAAATCCCTTTGACCAGACCGACAGATTTCGGAAGTAGAGCGAAGTCAAGCAAGGTTACACAAGGTGGCATTCTACACTCTCGTACTTGTTGAACTTCGATCGACTTCGGCGATAGTGTAGACGGCGTTTAATATTTCGACATGCTCACTTCTAAGAAGAAGAATAAATACGAATACCTTACACCTAATTCTGGCTCATGTTTTACACACATAAAATCATTGCAAAAGCACGTACATTTCACGGCCAAGTAATGTTTTACATTTACTTAGTAGGCCAGCAAATGAAGCATTTTGGCTCGCAATTTTTTCGTCCAGCATGTATTTACTTCATATTTTCACAGAAGGTAGGGAATAGTTCAAGGATCATTTTCTATATCATGCCGCAGTACGCTAAAACCTTGGGAGTGGTTGCCACCACATTTCGGGGGTGGGAATTTTATTATTATACATTTTAACCACTTCAATCCATGTAGAAAGTAATTCTAAAAAAAATGTCTTTTACATTTTTTTCGTAAAACTAATATTTTTCGAGTTATTCGCGGTTGAAAGTAACAGTTTTTCGACGAAAAAATCCACCTTTTTTGAGGGTTTCTTGAGAATAACTCGAAAAATATGCATTTAATCAAAAAAAGTGGAGATATCAAAATTATATATTTTAGTAACACAAACCAAATTCTTTTTCTATAATATTTTTACGATCAATATGAACCGAGATACGGCATGTTAAAAGTTAGCTTTTTTCGTCAAATGCATAATTTGAAATATTGAAAGCCAAATAACGAGAAAACTTTGCATTTTTCGAGGAAAACTTACATAATCTTTTTTCAAGCATACACCTATACCTTTCAAAAAAAAATAATAAAAAGTTCCTAGCATAAAAATTAGGCGACTTATGATCAAAAAAAGATCGGTACCTGCTTTTCTCTACGAAAAAATCAGTGAAAACAGCCCCCTAACTACCCTCCTACTTAAAAATTGGTCTTCACCTGTCTGTAATTCTATTTACATTTGCATTATAAATACACCCAATAAGTTCGACCTATTTAAAGGACCTAATTTTAGAAACATTGAAGTTTTAAGAAAAATAGACTTTTTGTAATTTGGAATTTTTCACCTTTTTCTTCAAAAGATCTCCGAAACCACTGGAGATACGAAAAAAATCTTCTGGTGCATAGATTTCATTATAGTAAATAGTTAGCAAGATGTAGCTGTTTAACACCTCTATTTACGAGCAAACACAACCTTATTCGAGCCCTTTAAACCTACCCCAATTAAAAACTAAGAGATCTTATGGAATTTAATTTACACAGTCTTATAGATCTTCAAAAATTCTAGAAAATTATTTTTGAAAAAACTATTTATCGCCAAAAATGAAGAAGCTATATTTATAAAACAAATTTTTGTTTTCGAAAAATTTGAATAGTCTGCTTATATAGCATTTTCAATGTATATAACACCACAGAACCGGTTCGTATACTTGAAGATGACTAAAAAACTATTTTTGTATTTGTATTGGTCCATATTTGTAAATTCGTATTTTTGTGTAAATATATGTTTTTGTAGTTCTTTAATTCTACTTTTTTTTGTATAGATCTATTAAATTATAGTGTAGGAAACAAAGGTTGAACCTTGCAAAATGGACACAAGTCCGGTTTTATTTTTTTTCTGGTATATCAAGGGGTGCTTATTATAAGACTAACTTTTTCTGAAAAAAATTCGCCCCGGAACCTCCCTTTTCACCCCTTTAAAGGGGGTAATTTGTGGTTTTTGCGGAAAGTAGCCCTTCCTGTAACTTTTACCAAAAATTTCTTTTATAGAAATATGAAGAGGACTATATTTTCTACGATTTATTTCCAACACCATCTCTCTTTCATCCACCGTTTAGCGGGGGTGGCGCCCTAAAGTTGACAAGTTTTTAAAAAAGATGTTTTTAAAAAAAATATATTTTTCCCTAATTGTAACGGAAATTAAGAAGAAATCATGAGGCAATTATTCACAAATAATTGACTGATTTTTTGGTATAGGTTTCACTTAAGGATAATTGCCCTTTTTTTAATTACAGGGTGTTACATTTTAAAAAACCTCTTTTTATACCATCTGAACCGTTTATGCTAGAGTAAAAAGACTTTCAGCGATTACCCATGTACTGGTGCTATTTACAAATTTGTATAATGCACCCCTATTTTTTCCCCGGAACCACCCCAAAAAAAAGAAGAATTAATAAATACATTGATTTTCTTGGAATCCTTCACACACAATGCCCTTTATTAATATGCTTCATATATCATTTTGTGGACGTTATTATTACCCATACATGGACACCAAAAGCAATTTCCTAGTGCAACCCCTGTAGCAAAAAAGAATAAATAAAATGGGGGGTTGAAAATTTTTTTTGTTTTTTGCTTTTTGATCCATATGAGCATATGCTTCATCAATAGTGCTTTTCAAAAATATATATGGTTATTGCAACATCTCTGCGAAAACCACCCCTATCCTTGAAAATATACTGCAGAAACTACCCCTATCCCTTGGCGAGCATGTTTTTACGATTTTCTCATTACCTATGTATTCTTTTTAAACAAAACTTATACAAGGTTAAAGACCACTATTTACTCTAAAAATTATGTCCTATTCATTTTTTCGTATAAGCAACCGTTACGGCACAGTGGCGCCGTAAACCTCATATATGCTTTGGCGGGCTCCAGTTTTTGTTTTTTTTTTCGTCATCTGTTCGTTTTATTGATAAAGTACTTATGCAAAATAAAACAACACAGTGTAACCTACAAATTATGACTTATGCACATTTTACATTCTTTGCTCCTCAAAGCCACAGTGGTGGCCCAAAATAAATTTTTGCATATATTCGCCACCTACATGCATTTTATTGCATTAATGCTACCTTAACAGCACAATATTTACCCTTAGGTGGTCGCTACGCAGTGGCGGATCCAGGGAGGGGTAATGGGGGTGATCACCTCCCCCCCTCTCAAACCAAGTGATATTATATTCAAAGATTATAAAAATATTCATTTATTTTTATAGAAATTTAACCAATTGGCACCCCCCTCTTAACGATGCTGGATCCGCCACTGTCGCTAAAGCATAAAAAGTCATTCTTATAAAAATAATATTAATATAATATAAGTATTTCTATAAAAATAAATGAATATTTTTATAATCTTCAAATATAATATCACTTGGTTTGAGAGGGGTGGGGGTGATCGCCCCCATCGCCCCTCCCTGGATCCGCCACTGCTTAGCGACCACTTAGGGGTGAATATTGTGCTATTAAGGTAGCATTAACGCAATAAAATGCGTGTAGGTGGCGAAAATATGAAAAAATTTATTTTGGGCCACCACTGTAGCTTTGGGGAGCAAAGAATGTAAAATGTGCATAGGTCGTGATTTGTAGGTTACACTCTGTTGTTTTATTTTACATAAGTACTTTAGCAATAAAACAAACAGATGACGAAAAAATAAACAAAAACTGGAGCCCGTCAAAGCATATATGAGGTTTACGGCGCCACTGTGCTTAATCGAAAAAAATGAATAGGACCTAATATTTAGAGTAAATAGTGGTCTTTAACCTTGTATAAGTTTTGTTTAAAAAAATGAATAGGTAATGAGAAAATCGTAAAAACATGCTGGATAAGGTATAGGGGTAGTTTCTGCAGTATATTTTCAAGGATAGGGGTGGTTTGCGCAGGGATGTTGCAATAACCATATATATTTTTGAAAAGCACTATTGATGAAGCATATGCCCATATGGATCAAAAAGCAAAAAACAAAAAAAAATTTTCAACCCCCCATTTTATTTATTGTTTTTGGCTACAGGGGTTGCACTAGGAAATCGCTTTTAGTGTCCATGCATGGGTACTAATAACTTGCACAAAATGATATATGAAGCATATTAATGAAGGGCATTGTGTGTGAAGGATTCCAAGAAAATCACTTTATTTATTAATTCTTCTTTTTTTTTTGGATGGTTTCGGGGAAAAAATGGGGGTGCATTATACAAATTTGTAAATAACACCAGTACATGGGTAATCGCTGAAAGTCTTTTTACTCTAGCATAAACGGTTCAGATGGTATAAAAAGGGGTTTTTTAAAATGTAACACCCTGTAATTAAAAAAAGGGCAATTACCCTTAAGTGAAACCTATACCAAAAAATCAATCATCTATTTGTGAATAATCTCCGCAGCCTTTCTTTTTAATTTTCGTTACAGTTAGGGAAAAATATATATTTTTTAAAAACATCTTTTTTAAAAACTTGTCAACTTTGGGGCGCCATCCTTGTTAAACGGTGGATGATAGAGAGATGTTGTCGGAAATAAATTGTAGAAAATATAGTCCTCTTCATATTTCTATAAAAGAAATTTTTTGTAAAAGGTACAGGAAGGGCTACGTTCTGCAAAAACCATAAATTACCCCCTTTAAAGGGGTGAAAAGGGGGGTTCCGGGGCGAAATTTTTTCAGAAAAAGTTAGTCTTATAATAAGCACCCCTTGATATGCCAGAAAAAAAATAAAACCGGACTTGTGTCCATTTTGCAAGGTTCAACCTCTGTTTCCTACACTATTATCTATTTATAAAAATTGCACTGTTATTAAGGGTGGTTTTTAAGGGTTGGAATATTATGATATTATATATCTATCCTTCGGCATAAAACAATCATTATTTAACCAATCAAAATCAAATTTTACCCATATTAAAGTTTACAATGTTTTTATATAATTTTTGACAATAAGGGGTAATTTACACCTCTAAAAATAATCAACGCCCTTGAGCATGATATAGAATATGAAGTACAGGGTGAGATGATCCTAATCCCAAATTTTTATGTAAATCCATGCAGGGCGAAATTATTCTTTTAGGATAAGTCAATTTTTTATATATAGCTCCAACAAGGGTGGTTGTAAGGGTTGAAATATTATGATATTATATCTTAAAATATAAAACAGTAATTATGTAACTTAGAGGAACCAAATGTTGACAATATTAAAGTTTAAAATGTTATTTTATAATTCTTTACAATTAGGGGTAGTTTTCACCCTTAAAAAACCAAAAGCGTACAACGGCTCAATATAGAAAATGAACTAGAGGGTGTAATGAGCCTAATCCCAAAATGTTGTACAAATCGATGCTGGACGAAAAAATTGTGAGGTTTTGCCATTTTTTCAGTTTCATTTCCTCGACTATATGGTCACTGCCTTTATATAGGGTGTCCCAAAAGTAGTGGAACGGTCGAATATTTCGCGAAATAAACATCGGATCGAAAAACTGAAAAATACGTGTTCAATCATTTTCAAAAATCTATCCAATGACACCAAACACCAACCCCCACTACACCCCCTGGAGGTGGGGTGGGGGGTAACTTTAAAATCTCAAATAGAAACCCCTAGTTTTTCTTGCCGATTTGGATTCGTTACGTAAAAGTAAGTAACTTTTATTCAAGACATTTTTTCGAACTGTGGATAGATGGCGCTATAATTGGGAAAAACGATTTATCCTGATACCATAGGTAAATTATAGAAACGGTCTAATATCTCGAGAAATACACTTCCAAATGAGAAACCAAAAAATAGGTTTTTAATATTTTTCGAAAACCTATCGATAAACACCAAAAATGACCCTCCAACCCACCCCCTGGAGTGGGGTAAATTTAAAATCTTAAATAGCAACACCCACTTTTTATTGCAGATTCAAATTCGTCATGAAAAATTAAACAACATTTATTCAAAACATTTTTTTAAATTGCTGATAGATGGCGCTAATAAATCGTATTTTTCCAATTAAAGCGCCATCTATCAACAATTCTAAAAAATGTTTCGAATAAATGTTGCTTAATTTTTCATGACAAATCCGAATCTGTAATAAAAAGTGGGGGTTGCTATTTAAGATTTTAAAGTAACCCCCCACCCCGCCTCCAGGGGGTGGGTTGGAGGGTCATGTTTAGTGTTATTCGATAGGTTTTCGAAAAGTATTAAAAACCTTTTTTTGGTTTCTCATTTGGAAGTGTATTTCTCGAGATATTAGACCGTTTCTATAATTAACCTATGGTATCAGGATAAATCGTTTTTCTCAATTATAGCGCCATCTATCCACAGTTCGAAAAAATGTCTTGAATAAAAGTTGCTTACTTTTACGTAACGAATCCAAATCTGTAAGAAAAACTAGGGGTTTCCATTTGAGATTTTAAAGTTACCCTCCACCCCACCTCCAGGGGGTGTAGTGGGGGTTTTTGTTTGGTGTCATTGGATAGATTTTTGAAAATGATTGAACACATATTTTTCAGTTTTTCGATCCGATGTTCAGTTCGCGAAATATTCGACCGTTCCACTACTTTTGGGACACTCTGTATAAGGCTAACAACAGTTTTATTCAAAATTATAGGCCTGGATCCCGCGTACCAAAAAAAGTCTATTAATAGCAAGCTGAAAATTTGTTGAGAGGAAACAGTAGCGATCAAAAGGTAGCACAAACGCGTTCCAAGATTGCGGCTGTAATTTTGAATATTTTGTCGAGATATTTGGCACACGTATTCGCAATATAATAAAGAATGGCGGTACAGAGCCCAATTTGAAAAATATATTAATATGTGGAAATTACTCTGTAATTAAATACAATTTAAAAAAAAGGAGCCTGTTGCCTGTACCGCCATTAAGAAGAACAAAAAAATACAATTTCTTCAAATAATTTTTTTTATCCGATGCCTAGATTTTGTGTCATTTTGGAACTACTAAAATTTTTTATTTCATTAGTAGTTCCAAAATGACACAAAATCTAGGCATCGGATAAAAAAGTTTATTTGAAGAAAGTGTATTTTTTTGTTCTTCTTAATGGGGGTACAGGCTCGTTTTTTTTAATATTGTATTTAACTACAGAGTAATTTCCACATACTAATATATTTTTCAAATTGGGCTCTGTACCGTCATTCTTTATTATATTACGAATACGTGTGCCAAATATCTCTAAAAAATATTCAAAATTACAGCCGCAATCTTGGAACGCGTTTTCGCTACCTATTGATCGCTACTGTTTCCTCTTAATAGCTTAACGGTGTCTAGTCGGACAAACTTTAAAGTATATGGGATCACTGGAACAGGGGAAGTTTTAATTGTGGAACAAGTTACATGTTTCGAACGTCAGAGTACGAAGACGTCCCATGCAATTTGTCGGACAGAACTTCCAATTGATTTACTACCCTTTCATTAACCTCTCATGCAAAAATCAGACTGGTATTTATCACCAAGGGTAGTAAATAGTCTACCACAATTTGTAAGGCAATTCATGCACGGAAACGACAAAGATGAAATTAGGTTATGTGTTGTTTCATAGACAGAGAAAACAAACAAAAATATTCCCTGTGGGAAATTTAGATTTACAAATACAATTTACCTGCACGTATATGCGACTCCTCCTTGTTCACATCCTGATTGAGCGTTGTTGTCCTTAGTGCTGTTAGTAACACCGTCAATTTGGCAGGTCTGGTCAGGAATGCCGTTCTTAGTTTTGATAAAGCCATAATAAGCACATGAGGGAGCACAGCAATCCCAGTAACGGGTGGTAATACCATCCCCACTTATGCCGCCAGGAATGGGCACGATTTCAGGAGAGCGGTCAGAAGAGGCAGCAGCAACTGAAACAAAGATTAATAATAATTTATCATTTCTTGCTAAAAAAGGGAAAATTTATAATTGCACTGGAGAATAAATATCCTTTTTATTATCATATCCTTTATTATAGAATATTATTATAGAGCTATTATTATAGAATTATTATCCTTATTATAGAATAAAAATATCCTTTTTATTCTTGCTTTCTTTCTTTCTCCCCTTCCTTGTACCCTATCAGGGTGTCGGATTTGCGATCGCTATTTTAATTTACATTCACCCATCTCCTCCATTCTTTTCTGTTTTCGGTCATTATTTTTAATTCCTCGAGTGATTTTCCTTTAACTTTTCCCGCCTCTACTATCTGCTGTATCCATTTTTTTCTTGGTCTGTATCTTTTTCTTTTTGCAATGTTCCTTGTTTCGTGGATTCTTCTCGTAATTCTGTTGGGTTGCATCCTCATCAAATGCCCATACCAATTCATTTGTCTCTTTTTTAGTTTATTCATTATTGGTTTTTGGTTGGCCATTCTCCTAATAGTCTCGTTGCTTAATCTATCCCATTTTGTCTTTCCAACTATCCTTCTTAAATGTCTCATCTCCATTGCATTTATTCTGCTCTTATGTTTTTCCAGAATTGTCCAGTTTTCACTTGCGTAGAGCACAGTCGGTATCATTATTGTGTTATATATGTTTATTTTTGTCTCTCTTGCAAGTTCTCTTTTCCCCAGTATTGGGGCTAAGGCATAGTATAACTTGTTTGATTTCTTTGCTCTATTTGTTATTTCCCAGTCTATTTTCCCGTCGTTAGTAATGATACTTCCCAGGTATTCGTAAGTTGTAACTATTTCCCGTTCTGAGTTTTTGCATTTTATCTTTATTTCATTATCTTCTTTGCCGTTGATTATCATTATCTTACTTTTTTCCTCGTTTATTTCCATTTTTAGCTTTTCTATTTCCTCTACCCATATATCCATTAGTTTCTGTATTTTGTTCTCGGAATCTGCTATTAGTACTATGTCGTCCGCATACATTAAGGACTCTATTGTTACCGGTTGTAATCTACGGTATCCAATTATTGTCTGTAGTTGGTTGGTTCTTGCTCTAGTTTTTCTTATTAATTCATTCATTACGATTATGAATAGCAAAGGGCTGAGACTATCTCCTTGTTTAATACCTCTATTCCAATTAAATTCTTCTGATCGTTCCCCTGCTATTTGTACTCTTCCTTTTACCTCTTTGTAAGTACTTTCTATAATTTTTATCAATCTGTTTGGTACATTTATTTTCCTCAAGCATCCCCTATAATTTGTCTTTCTATCGTGTCAAATGCTGCTCTTAGGTCTATGAATGCTAATACCAGTTTTCCCCCCGTGTCTAAGCATCTTTCGATTAGGTTCCTGATGGTAAATATGTTGTCATTTGTTTGTCTTCCTGGTCTAAAGGCCGCTTGTTCATCTCCCAATGTCATTTCTACTTCTTGCCTTAGTCTTTTCTCTATTATTTTCGTATACACTTTAAAGCATACCGATGACAGACATATAGCTCTGTAGTTTTCGCAGTTTATATGTTCTCCTTTTTTGTATATTGGTACAATTATGTCATTCTGCCAGTCTCTAGGGATTGCTTGTTTTTCCCACGCCTCTTTATATATTGTCCATAGCCAGTTTATTCCCTCTTCTCCCATGTATTTTACCATTTCCGATTCAATTTTATCATCTCCTCCTGCCTTGTCTATTTTTATGTTTGACATTCCTTCTATTACTTCTTCTCTACTTATTTGGTCTATCTCTGTGTTTTCTTGGCCTTCATTTATTACATTGTCAACCTGTGTTACTTCGGTATCAAATTTTTCCTCATAATATTCTTTCCATACCCTAGCTATTTGTTCCGGGTTTATTTGAATTTTCATTGATCTATCTCTTACTGCATTTATCTCCTTTCGTTTTCCCTCCTTCATGTAGCGTATTGTCGTCCAAAAGTTTCTATTGTTTGTTATATATCCTTCTTGTAGTTTTTCTCCAAATTCTTTCCATGATTTTGCTTTTGCTTGTGTGACTGTCTTTTTTACCAATCGTCTCTGCTTGTAATATTCTTCTTTATCTTCTTCTAATCCCGTTTCGATGTATTTTCGAAGTTATACTTCTTTACCGGCGATAGAGGGTAAATTTTTATATGGGAAAACCTAGCGACCGGGCGCATGCGCATTATAACTTTGTTCTGATTGGATGTTCAAATGACATGTCAAAAATTATTCAATATGGTGGCTGTGGCACAGCTGTAGTTAGATTATTTATGGTTGTTGCGTTTTAAAATTTGTGTGAAAAGAAACAACAAACAAAAGTTAGTTAATAGTTATTCTGCCTTTTTAAATAGTTTTCATATACCTATATTTTTGGACTTTTGGACTATTTTGGACAAGGAAAACTCATTCTAATTTGGTAAGTACCTAGTTTTTATTATAATCATATTGTAATTATACATTTGGATTAGGTTGAAATACATACATTTATTTTCTCAAGAATGCGGATTTTAGAGAGAAATCCCAAATTAGGTTCGATTTTTATTTTTAAATTATGATTTTTTGGCGTAGATTTATTTATCTAGTAGGTATGTAATGCTTTGATTTACATACTTAATTTGATTACCAACAAAAGTTCTACCAATCTTCATCTAATATATTGTTTTCTTACTGTTTTGTTATATTTTTATATTTTCTTCCACAAAATTTAAACTACATACTTTTCAAAACAATTGTCAAACAGTAAAACGTTCAGTTACCGTATTTTTCCACATGATAAATAATGTGCGATTGGACGAGTGAGTCTACGCTTCGATTACGAGTCAAAGCGGCACGAAATACAAGGGTTCAATTCCCGATGCAAGTTTTATTTTTTTATTTTTTTATGCATATTATGATTGTAAGTATATTTGTTATATAATTTTTTTTTCAGCAAATGCGTATTTAAAATTTTTGCCAACAATTATTTTTTCTTTGTGGCATTTTTCAATGTGTTTGTGTGCGTTTTATTCTTTTATTTTTTTAAATTTTTGGTATAGTCTTAAAAATCACATAATATGTAGTAGAAGTATAACTTCTTACGTGCGTACAAAGTACACACACATTCTTGTTTCCATGCCATTTTCTTCTTTTTTATTTCTGTTTTCACTTCTTCATTCCACCATCTTGTCCTTTTCAATTGATTATTACATTTTTTGATTCCACATACTTCAGCTGCTGTTTTCTTTAATATTTCGCTGTAAGTTTTCCATCTTTCTTCCATTGTCCATGTTTCTTTTTGGTATTCTATCTGCCTCAATCTTTTATTGGTTTCCTTCTTGTAAAGTTCTCGCACACGTTCTATCTTTAATTTGTTTACTTTTACTTTCTTGTACTTTTTTCTTTCCACCTCCTCTATTTTTTCATCCTTCAGTTTTGCAGTGACAAGCCTGTGTTGTGTGGACAGTTCCGGCTCTTTTTCCGTTAAGATATTTTGTATTTTTTGTTCCAAATTTCTCGTATATACTATATAGTCGATTAAGCTCTTTGCATTTCTCTCTTCAGCCACAAATGTATACTTGTCTTCAATGGTTTGTTCACTGAATATGTTTCCTATTATCAGGTCATTCGTTTGGCAGAATTCTAGCATTTTAATTCCATTTATATTTAAAGTTTCTTCCCCATATTATCCAATACATCCTAATCCCCTATTAACGTCCTAACCTACTCTAGAATTCCAATCTCCTAAAGGTTTTAATAAAACCTTGAATAAAAAGGATATTTATTCTATAAATATTCATTCTATAATAAAAAAGGAAATTTATTCTCCAGTGCAATTATAAATTTTCCTTTTTTTTATTCCTGGACCAGATGATATTCCTGGGGAAGTATGGAGAGCATTGGGAGAGACAGGAATAAGTTGGCTAGCAGGTCTATTTAAAAGAATTATGTAAGTTGGACAAATGCCAGATGAAAGGAGAAGCAGTATATTATTACCTGCCTACAAAAACAAGGGAGACATACAACAATATACAAACTACAGGGCTATAAAACTACTTAGCCGCACCATGAAAATATGGGAGAGAGTAATTGATAGACGGATACGTAAAGAAACTGAAATATCCGATAATCAATTTGGCTTTATGCAGGGCAGATCAACAACAGATGCAATTTTCATTGTAAAGGGTCGTTTAAACACAGCGATAAATCAAACAACTTATCAAGGTCAATCGAGTTGTTGCAACTTATCATTGTGTGTAAACGGTGCATCGCACAACTTATCAAAGTTGGAGTTGGGTTGAAGGTGGTATCGCATTGAATCGCAGCGTTTAAACAGCGTTTCAACTTGTCATCACAACTAGTTGCTGTGACTTATCGTTGTGTTTAAACGACGCTTAAGGCAACTGATGGAAAAATACAGGAATAAAGAGACCAACGCTCATATCGACACCCCGATCGAACAAGGTTGTAACTCAATTTAAACCTTTTTTCAGATTTCAACACAGGCGAATTCAGCAAAAAGTTGCGCACACATCAATATAAACGACGTAGTTTAATTCTCAATAGTTTGGCTAATACTCAATTGAAAAAAGGTATATTTTAACTTACGTATGGCATTTTAACGTGAAAAAGGCAGCAACACTGGATACTCCCTATGTTAAATATTTACTTTCCTTATACTTGACGATTAACAAGGTTTTTAAATGAGTTACAACTTTGTTGCACGCATGTTTAATTTATAAAGTATTCAAACATATGGTGCATCTCATAAGTCAATTTATCGAAATAAAAGTAAAAAAAGATTTACGGACTTTTTTCCTTTTTGATAGTTGCGGTGGACAAAATAAATATAGAATAGTTTTTCCTAGGTACAGTGGAACCCCGATAAGTCGGCCCCCGATAACCCGGAAGTCCGGCTAACCCGGACCGATTTTATAAACATTTTGATTTTCAGTACATATTTTGTATTTTGACAATGACACCCGTTCTGGGCGTCGAAATGTTAATAAAATTATTTTTTCAATATAATTGTGGCTTATTTCCCATCAAAATAGTTTATTATCAGATAAACATTTCAACAATAAAAATGTATGTATGTAATATAATATTTGAGAGATAATGTGTATTTGTGTAATTTGAACTATGCGATAGTAAATGACTCATGGCACAAGCCGGCAGAAACAACAGGCACCTGTCTGTAGTATTCCTTTATTTTTTATTTCAAACTGTGTTAGCATTGTTTAAGAAAGGCTATTTAAAAAATTCTTTTTTAATCAATGGTCTTAGTTTTCACTGTTCTTAATACATAATAACAAAACATCGTTCCGATTGTGACTGTATGAATACAGTATTGTATTGTTCGCTTCCGTTTGCTTAGGTTTGTGTTTGCGTGTTTTTAGTAATTTAGATGTGTATGTACTGTGCATATTTATATATATTTTATGTTATTTTAATTCTAACTGAGTTTATGTGTAAGTATACCGTATTGTATTAATTTTTACCATATTCTCCGGCTAACCCGGATTTTCGATAACCCGGATCGGCCGCGGTCCCGATTAATCCGAGTTATCGAGGTTCCAGTGTACTTATATGTAGTGAAAAAGTTTAATATTAACATTACACATGTATTTTTTGAAATATCACATTCACAAAACGAGGGTGATTCAATGCATGCCCTTATAGAAAACCGAAAAAAAAAACGTTAAGTCGTATTTGCTCCACATCGATGGATAACCAATAACCATGATACGATATGCCAAAGCATCAGGCAAGCCTAAATTCGTAACTGAAATAAATCAGAAGCAAATTCTAAATTTTAACCTATTTAAGGACACACATGTCAATTTTGAAGTGGATGTTAATAGTAAAAGAATAAAGTAATAAAGTAAAATGGTTTAAAATTAAATATTTACAGATACGCAATAAAAATGAGAAAAATTTGAGATATTTTATACCATGTGTTTTTCATAACGATAGAGTATTATTGATATTGTAAAATTTATAATTTCCAATTAAAATTGCGTAAACTGTGAGTTGATATTTTGTTTAAATATACCATAAAAACTAATTTTTCCCTAGCTATATTGCAAATAATTCAAAACATACAACCTTTTAATAGTTAAACGGGAAAAATAATTAACACGGAGAGTGTAAAATGGTTTAGGCGAGTTAAAACTTTTTTCTATGAATCCTCATGTTTTATCTCAAGCTTGTATCTCAATCAAATTCAAGATTTTTAATAGTTAATAAAATTACAAAACATACATCTCACAGTAATCCCTTATTATGTTATAAATATCATATCACATTATTGTAAAAGAGTCTAATTACTTCGTTACAAATTTTTTTCGTTTTTTGCCTCTCCTGTAAAATCGCTAAAAATAAGTTACACCCTTGTTCGATGGGGGTGTCGATATGGTATTCATTGATCTTGAGAAAGCATATGATAGAGTTTCTCGAAAGATTCTGTGGTGGGCACTCAATAAGAAAGGAGTCCCTGGCGAATATGTAAAGATTGTGAGAGATATGTATGAGGGAGTAACGACTAGTGTTAGGACAGGTGTGGGAGAGACTGATAAATTTCAGGTAAAAGTAGGCTTGCACCCAGGCTCGGTGCTTAGTCCTTATTTATTCTCATTAGTATTGGACCGGATAACAGCGAAACTACAGGGTAGCATTCCATGGTGCCAAATGTATGCTGATGATATAGTGTTAATTGGAAATAGTGAAAGAGACTTAGAACAAAAACTGGAACAGTGGAGACAAGCTCTGGAGGAAAAAGGTTTAAAACTTAGTGGGACAAAAACAAAGTATTCAGAATGTACATTTAAAGATGGAGTTACTACAAATAAAATGATATCTTTGGATGGTGAAATGATTGTGAAAAGCAATAATTTTAAGTACATGATTAAGTACATGAGTACATGATGAAATAGATGGAGATGCATACAGTAGAATTAGGGCTGGATGGATGAAGTGGAAATAAGCGAGTGGTGTGTTGTGCAGAAAAATTTCAATGAAGCTGAAGGGAAAATTCTATAAAACAGCCATAAGACCGGCTTTGATGTACGAAACTGAATTTTGGGCAGTGAAAAAGAAAGAGGACCAATAAATGCATGTGACGGAAATGAGAATGCTTAGATGGATGAGTGGAGTGACAAAGAAGGATAAAATTAGAAATGAGTATATTAGGGGAAGTCTAGGTGTGGCACCAATTGATGCCAAAATGAGAGAGCATAGGCTAAGATGGTTTCGTCATGTTCAATGTCGAGACGTTAATCTCCCAATACGAAGAATAGCTGAAGTGCAGATTCCTGGAAGGAGTAGGAGAGGAAGACCAAAGAAGACCTGGGGGGAGACGATAAGGCAGGACATGTTGGTAAAGAGGATTAACATTGATATGACCCAAGATAGAATTGTGTGGAGAAATGCAATTAGGAAAGCCGACCCCGCATAGGAATAAGGTAAAGAGAATGATGATTCATCGTCCGTAATGTATCTAAGAACAGATCTATCTGATCAGCAACCCACATGGTGTGTGTGGTAAGTGATGCGATGCCTAAGGGCCATATCTCTAATTCATCCATCATTCAGACTTATGATTAATGTTGTAAATTTAACACATTTTCATAACATAATATACTTAAAGGGTTTATACCCAAGTATTTTTGGTTGCTCAGCATGTGACTAACCTGTACTAGCACTGATGATGATATTCTTATATCGAAAACGTTCTGTGATTTTATGTAGCCCTTGAAGGGATTTTAATAATTTTATATTCGGGGTGTGCAAGTACTTGGAGGGGATACGAGAAACGATCGTGCGCGAATACCGAAGAAATCTTAACTTTCTTAAATAAATCATATTGTCAAATTGACGTATACTTCATACCTACTGTCATTGAAGAAGAAAAATTATATGTTATTAATTATTGTAATTATTATATAAAAGAATAATTAATTAATTGTATTTTGCTTGCAGTACTGCGTTTTAATAATTAATTTTATTTACTACATACAATTGTTTACCTTTTAATAACATAACCTAAATCTTACTTTTTATTCTTATAATTTTTTTTGGACTACAGCCTTGACAATTATCCAGCAACCAGGACCAATATGATTGGCCAATATAATTAAAAGTGCGAATAAAGTTGCCGAGCTATGAAACCAGGTGTCGCTTTTCCGAACTTGCACGGTCCCAATACCTTTTATAAGGGATGTTGAAAATGTGTGTATAATAATATAATGGTATAATGTAATATAATACTAACGGTATTCTTACCATATCCCAAAAAGGCAATAACAACTAAATATTTCATCTTGAAGTTTGTTTATGTGACTTGAAGATGAGATTTGAAATCACTCTTATATACATATTACTATCTAAAAATCTAAACTATTAAGATGGTTGATTGATGGCATGTTGCAGCCACTCAAGATAAACATTATTTATGATGTACTTTTAGTACTTACTTATTTTTTTTTTAATTTTTTAGTGCTTAGGTAGATGTATGATATGCCTAAATATGCATATCAGAATGCGTAAATATCATTGATTTTGAACAGTTATTAAAGTAATTGATAAAGATTATCTCTATATCAAATGTAGGATAGAGAAAACAAGATCTGCATTTCAAAAAGTGGCTAAGCTATTCAAATGTCATGATTTATCAATAACCATAAAAATCAGCTAATCTGAAAGCAATTTTACGTGATTCCTTTCATCCACTTGCAGGAAGAATTGGTAGAACAGACGTCAAAACTTTCGTCCACACTTATAAAATCTAGATCCGACCTGTTATAGAGTACAAATCAAATATTTACTGCCTCCTGAAAGGCTCTCAGAAACAAAAACCTACATACGTCAGTAAGTCTTTTGTGCCTGAGTGCCGAACTTCGTATTCTGCATATCTCTCTCCTCAGTCGTTTCCTCATTGTTGAGTGTCGTGATTCCCTATAATACGAGCAACTATCTCTTTCCATCGGCTTCTGTCCTGAGCTTCCCTCATGGATTCAGAGAATGTTTTTCCACTGGCTTTCTGTACTTGATCCGTCCATCGAGTAGGTGAGCGACCTCTACTTCTGCGCCCTTCAACGTTTCCCGAAATTATAAGTCTCTCAAGATTATCATCACTAGGGAGCGGATTTTATGCTAAATGCATATTGCATGCATATTTCGCATATTTAAGAACTTTACTAAATTTTACATATTTTTAAAGAAACATGCATATTTTGTGCATATTTAAAAACATTTAAGTCCAAAAAAAATTTTAATTTTTTAATTCGACACAAAATATTTCCCCGCACAGGCTGTCATATTTATTCTTCGAGAACTACCTGAAGAGAGACGGTTCATTCACTGCCTTTTCATTTTTTCTTAGAAAATATAGATCAGGAAGGATCTGCGAAAAAACGTCTATTTTTGCATGTGAGAGGTGGCATTCGGATTTTTGCAGATAAAGTTAGGTGACACTTTCAGTAATAATAATTGACTTATGCTCCTTCTCAAATATGCCCGGAACATTAATAAAAAAATTAAAATATTTAAAAATTTCGAAAAACATCGATTTTTTTCTGATTTCTTTGCTTATAACTTTAAAAAGATTCGTTTTGGAACAAAGTCGTAGAGAAATAAAATAAAGATAATTGAATTTTGTATGATATACGACTGGTAAAAAATGTCTTAAGGTATTACCTTTTCTGCAATATAGCAATAAATACAAAATAAGGAGCAAAATAAGTCTGTTGTTATTCAATATTTTTAACCACTTTGGTGGCACTTAGAACCTTAGTAATTCACTTAGGAAATTCTTTGTAACATACTTAAATCGTGTACCAAATTTCATTAAAATTGACCTAATAAATTTTGCATAATTTTGCAATCTAAATGTTTTTAAAAAAGTTCAAATTTTTTAAAATCTTTCTGAACAAAAAGTAGACCATTTAGAAGTTGGCTATTTTTTTTTTACATATAAAGAGGTGCTTTACCTATCTAATACACTTTACAGAATTAAAATCGGATTATTTAAGGGGCCCCAGCAATGTTTTAAATTTACAAACAATTTTTTGGCTTATAAAAAAATAGCTTTGTTTAATAATAAAAAAATTAATTTTTAGCAATGCAAATAATTAAAACCGGTATAATTTGACTTAAACTTTCAGATGCTGTCAGCAGAATTGCTATTTTATTTTTGAATCAAACGTTATTCGCGTTCAAAAATTGCAATTTCTCGATTTTTTTGAAAGTTCCACCGCGTTCCACCGCATCCTACGAAAAAACTTGTAAGAACATTTTTTGCTTAGGATTACCCAAGAAATACAAAAAAAATACAAAATGTTTTATTTTGCGAAAAATCGATGTTATGTAATTCCTCAAGTTCTTTGTTTATAACAATCTTATCGACATCCGGATCAACTGTTACCCAAAAAATTCGTGTTCTACGGGTCAAAATACATAAAAAACTTGGGTAAGTCCATCTAAATAAAGGAGCCCGTAGCACCCCCTCCTGGCCACAGCACTAATTTGTTTATAAGCCAAAAAATTGTTTATAACTTTAAAACATTGCTGAGGCTGCTTAAATAATCCAATTTCAATTCTGTAAAGTGCATTAGATAGGTGGAGTACTTATATGTAAAAAATTGATAAATTTTTGTATGTTCTAGTTTTTGTTGTGCAAGATTTTAAAAATTTTAATCTTTTAAAAAAAGTTTAGATTGCAAAATTATTATGCAAAATCTAGTAAATCAATTTTAATGAAATTTGGTGTACAGTTTTAGCACATTATAAAATTTTCTAAGCGAATTAGAAAGGTTCCAAGTGTAACTTAAGTGATGAAAAATCATTCAATAAAAACAGGCTTGTTTTGCCCCCTTATTTTATATTTATTGCTATTTTGAAGCAAGGGTGATAAATGAAGACATTTTTAACCAATCGCATCTGATAGAAAATATAATTATCTTTGTTTTATTCCTATAGGACTTTGTTGTAAAATGAATAGTTTTTAAGTTATAAGCAAAAAAAGTAGAAAAAAAAAACGAAATTTTTTGAAATTTTTAAATATTTTATTTTTTTTTTTATTAATGTTCCGGGCATATTTGAGAAGGAGCATAAATCAATTATTATTAACGAAGTTATCACCTAACTTTATCCGCAAAAATCTGAATGCCACCTCTCACATCCACCTAAAAACAGATCCTTACTGGTCTAATACAAGATCTTTACACAAAGTACTTATAGGTGCTTATTTTTTATAGTACACCGTTATAAAATGATTGTAGGATGTTAAAATGATGAAGGATGGTTTACCGGAAAATCCGAATTTTATTTACTTTTATTATATTTAGTTAAATTTGTATCCCAATTTAGTAGGTACCTATAATTCTGGTGATTCTTTTAAATCCCCTATTGTTAAGAGCATTTACACCTTTAACCATTACGATTTTCTAACGGAAATTGAAATATTCATGCTTTAGATCAGATCCCGTCTTTAAACGGCTTTAAAACTTTGGAGGACATATGCGAAATTTTTAATGGAAATTTTGAAATTGATTTTGGTGCAGAATTTTCGGCTTTAACAAGTTATTTTAAATACGCCCCAATTACTTCTGTTGATGTTGAAGAAAGAAATTATAAAAATATTTTATCTTATCAAAGAAAATGTTTCCTCGTAAAAAATTTGGAAAAACATATTGTAGTGAATTATAATCGAAGATATAATAGTGATTTGTTGTTTTATTTTAAATAGGTAACTATTGGTATCAATTTTTGTAGAAAATGTGAATAAATTGCATATTATAAAAAATAATCATTTTATTTGAAAGATAATAAATAAGATTGCCGCCCCCGCCCCTATAAAAGAACCCCTTAGAATAGAATTGAACATAAAATTTGTGGTTTCTCGAAATGCGCATTTTTTTGAATTTTTGTGCATATCTTGCGCATATTTCGTAATTTTTTACTGCATATATATGCGCATATTTCATCAAAATTTATCGCATATAAATCCGCTCCCTAATCATCACTTATTCTTGCAATATGGCCGAAAAATTTTAAGACGGTGGAGAGGCAAATAGAGGAAAGTCGAGTCTGAATATTAAGCTCTTGGAGGATTGAGTGATTTGTTCTGTGTTCCGTCCATGAGATCCGAAGCATTCTTCTCCAGCACCACATTTCAAAGACGTCAATCCTTTTTCTGTCGTCCGATTTCATTGTCCATGTTTCGGATCCGTAATTAAATATGGGAAAAATTAAGGCACGTACTAATCTTATTTTGGTGTTCTTCGACAAGGAGCGATCTTTCCAGATTTTTGATAATCGACTCATAGCGTTTTTGGCCATGCCTATTCTCCTACGTATTTCTGTTTCACAAGATCCTGTATTACTGATGTAGGATCCTAGATAATTAAACTCGTTAACCACTTCAAACTGGTCTAAGGCTCCTGTTGTCTAAAGTGAATTTGAATAATCTACTATCATAATTTTTGTTTTTTGTTTATTGATCTTGAGACCACATCTATTGCTTTCGGCTTCCGCTAGCTGCAGCAGGCTGGACATTTCTTCTTCGGATGCAGTTATTAATGTTGTATCATCTGCATATCTGAGATTTGAGATCTTCTTTCCTGCGATAGAAATACCGCCATTCCATTTATCGAGTGCTTTTCTCATTATATATTCCCCATAGAAATTAAAAAGACTTGGAGATAGAATACATCCTTGTCGGACTCCTCTACCTATTTTAAAAGGATCGGACGTATGGTTTTCAATTCTTATTCTGGTTTCACTGTTCTCATATAGGCTTTTCACCAGAGCTGACAGATGATCAGGAACCCCCATCTCATGTAGAACTTTCCACAAAACTGTCCAGTCTACACAGTCAAATGCCTTCTGATAACCCAAAAAGCAGATGATCATCGGAATTTTGAATTCTCGTACTTTCTCAATGAGTTGTCGCATATTAAGAATTTGCTCCCTTGTGCCTTTACCCTTCACGAAACCTGCCTGTTTGTATTTGTCTATCCAGGTATGTCTGCATGCGACACTTGATGATTCTCAACCGAATTTTACTTGGGTGTGAAATTAGTGAAATGGTTCGGTAGTTACTACATTTTGTGGTTACGCCTTTCTTATGAATGGGAGTAAATAGTGCGGTACACCAATCACTGGGCCATTTGCCGATTCTCCATACATGATTGCATAGTCTCCACATTAATTGGAGACCATGTTCACCCATGTTCTGTAAAAGTTCTACCGAGATGTCATCGCAACCAGGTGATTTATTTCTTTTAAGGTGTTTTATGGCTTCATCCACTTCATTCTGCATATGGCAAACTTTAAAACCTAGCATTTTCCTTTTGGTGAAATCCAGAAATTAAACATCTCCACAATTATCAAGGCGATAAGCTTTCGAAACAGGAATTTCACCCAAAAGCATATAAAACTATAATTCGCCCTACAGTACAACAAATTCTTAAAATACATCGTAACACCACATCTCGAATCATTCGAGTTCTCTTAAAGAACCTTCAGAAAGTGTCCATGCCTCTACTTTGTATAATAATGTATAAAATACGTAGCATCTGATGATAGAGATTTTGGTACCAAGTAGTAAATCATGACTTATGAAAAGAAACTTCATCGTTACAATCGCTGATCTTGCTTTTCCTTTGCGTTGTTGTATTTTAGTAGACCTCATTGGCTGTTTATGTTAGTACTAAGGTATGTGTTAGTATTAAATTCGTATAATAACGTATAAAATACATAGCACATGATACTAGAGATTTTGTTAGCAAGTGGTAAATCGTGACTTCTGAAAAGATAATTCATCATTACGATCGCTGATCTTGCTTTTTCTAAGCCTTGTTGTATTTCAGTAGAATAGTTCCATCGGCTGTTTATCTTGGTACTAAGGTATATGTAGCTATCCACCCTATCAATTGGTAACCTTTTGTAGTTAACCAAAAGCTGAGTATTTAATATTTCCCACTTCATGAGTACCATTTTTATTGAGACCAAAAGTCCATGCTCTCTACTTATGTATATCTGATATGCGTTACATTATTCTTTGCACTCTTTGCAGACTGTCTAAGCTATTTGCAAAAACTACTGCGTCGTCGGCATATCTGGTGTTTTAGAGGCAGTCCGTTTGTACAATTTCTTAACTCAAAGTTCAGATAATTCTAAAATCCTTTTAAAAAATACGAAATACATACTTAATTACGATATTGTTTCTATACATCAAATATTATGTTAAATAACAAACAGATGATCAATGTATACCACGAATGTGGGTCACGCATTTTGAGGACACAGTGACTTCTGTTAAGCAAGCAATAAACATATTATTATATCATAGATATTCAAACTTGATATAAAAATGGAAGTATTTATACAAACAAATCGATCTAATAAATAGATACGCGCGGAATAATACGGGGATTATTATTAGTTAGATTGCAAGAGATTTCATTAGGTTTGGGATTCCCTGCCGCCTAGAGTAAAATATGATGATTGCCGTGATCAGCTGAGTACTATAGGGTAAGTACTGATGGGTAAACAGGTGTATTCCTGCTGACCAAGCTCATACCAAGGGTAAATACTACCCTACATCTTTATACGTTGACTAATATGCCTTCCTGTAGTTTTCCCAGTGCTTGACTCAAAGATATGTACCTATCAATACCCAGTATAGGGTTCGTTTAAAATTAGTACCTCATTTGTCAAACCTGTATTCAAGTTTGTGGTCGTCCTGTAGAATAAACTTATAAAATCAATACATAAACTTTTTCAACGCGATTATGCATCAGCTTGTAGACCAAATTTTATATTATATATTTTTAGTCCAACTTATATATTGTGATGATAGATTATTCGTTTCGTATTTTCCTTTGCTTTCGGTCTATATGTTCGAATTCCTGTATATGAATATATGTATATTTTGATGTTCTTAGCAATACGCTCACATTTGTGATATAAACTTCAGGAATTCGAACATATAAACCGAAAGCAAAGGAAAATACGAAACGGATAATCTATCAGCATACCAGTATGGGTGTATAGATACAAAACAAAGCTCTTAGTGCTATTTACAGAAACACCATTTGTCACTCATGTAGGATTTACTTTCGCACCAAGTCAATTAGATTAAAACTGGGATGTGAAGGGTTTTGCTTGTTTTTTATATCCTTACTTCTGAAATGTTTTGATCTGTCAATAAAATACAATCATATCGAAAATATTTTCATGGTGAAAATATATTAGTACATTTTTTTTATCTACAACAAACCAAATAAACTATGGCAAAACAAGTCTCATTTAATGCAATAAACTTAAATATTACATTTTTTATAAGTGAGTAAGCCACAATTCATAGTAACAAAAATTATATTTTATGTATTTTGTTTGGCGTTTCGATTTCCACTTCGGAAATCGTTTTCAAAAAAAGATTATTTTTTCAGAACAACGAAGTTGGTAGCAGGTTATGTTTTTTCAAAATTAACAGTGACGTTTGAGAGACTTGTAAAACTGGTATGGGAGGAGATTCCTACAGGCAAAAGACCACTTGGACGCCCCAGATTGCGATAGAGAGATAACATCCAAGCAGATCTGCGGAAAATGATCATTCAATTTGACCCTAGGTTGATGGAAGACCGGACAAATTGGAAAAAAGTTGTACAGTCAGCCAGCACCCACCCAGGGCTGTAGCGCTACGTGATGATGATGATGACGTTGACGTTTGACTTACTTGGCTTCGATCTTGTAAGCAATATGGCATTCCAACATGTCAAAATTAAATCAATATGGCGGCTAGGAGTGAAACATAAATGTTATTCTATCAGGTCTGAATATGTTTTAGATCATTTTAGTTGCGTTTCTTTGTAATTTTGTTTTGTACAAGGATTAATTTAACATTTTTACTACAAAAATTAATTTAAAAAGATAATATGCATCGTTTGTGGTACATTTTAAGCATAAAACAACTAAATATATTATCATCTGAGGGACAAAAATTTGTTAGTTATCTGAGAGACAAAAAAAATGTTTAATTGTTATAAAACGTCATATAAAAATGCTAAATAACTAGCTATGTCCATGTCCATAGTACTTACGCTTGAAAAACTGTCTAAACCATAGACTCGGACACTCCTCAGTTAACAGAATTGCATCAGTGTTGAACAAATAATGGAAACAATGTACAATAGTATATTATTCAACGAGCATGTAATAGCTATTACATGCAAGTAGAATACTTTACTTTTTCTACGACTTTTTTTATTTGGATTAGTAAAAAATATAATTATCAACTACTAACATTATTTAAAAACAAAAGATTTTATTTTTCATAAGAAAACATATTTTATATAACTATGGCAACACTGTTAGAATTACCCTTCTTGAGCTTGTGAAACAATCAAACAGTTGTCATTAAAAGTGTCATGGAATGGCGGATGGCGGTGGCTTTTAAAAATAGGACATAAATTTTAAGGCAATTACATGAAAAAGAACGTGTGCTCTCAATAAAAATCTATTGTACAATCAACAGTAAGTAAAACAGAATTCATTGATTTAAATTTCATATACGTAAGTCCTTTTACGGAATTAATACCGATTGTTTATTTACCTTTTAATAACTTCAATCTTAAAATGTCAAATGTTGAAATTTATACGTAAAAAATACATATACTAACCCATTGTTACAGTTAAAAATCCTTTAACATTTTTCGAATTTAATTGTTGATATAAATTACAATGTTTATTTTATTAAATAAACAAGTTTGAGTAATTTTATTTGCTAATAGGTATATTAAGAGGATCGGTACGTATTTGCGGCTGCAATGCTATTCAAATGGGGATTCATTTTTTTCGAATCCTGAGAAAACTAATAAGTATTTTTGAAAAATTTAAACGCAGAATGAAAGATTACGATATTAGCGAGGGTCGAAAGTCCCTGAGAACTTCTATAATGTTTAATTTAATAAGTTACAGGGGTGAAAAACTAAGAGAAAATTTAGTGTGATTTTTAATTTCAAATATATCATTCAAAATAAACTTTTTATTTATTCTAAGGGACTTTCGGCCCTCGTGTGGTATTATAATATCACCCTGTACAAAATATGTTTAAAACTCATTCAAAGTCATTAATCCATGTAGTATCTGTTCTTGTATCAATAACCGCAAGTAACATTGAATTGTCATGTTTTGTTATTATTTAAATGTGTATATAAACATTAACTCGGTGGAGAAAGATTATTGTACTCAGTATTTAATTAATGTAAGGTAGGTCGCTACTGATATATGTAAACAGATTGTTATGGTTAGTCATTGATGGAGTTGAGTGTAAATAATATAATGTATTTGAACTAAGAAGAGAGTTTTAAATAATTACGACCTAGAAGACAGTAACATCACACTATTTAATACATGGCGCTCCTGTAAATTAATTGGGAAAATCTTCTGACAATGGGCGACAAAAATTGGAAACGGAGACGGCGAAGATGGACCAGGACGAAGATGCAGAGAACCCAGGGAACAAAGACAAAGTGATAAAATGTAAGTAAGAATGTCTATCTTTATTAAAAATGCTTCCCTCGTTTTATATTATTATTGAAAATTGAATATTTATCTTTGCTGATTTTTGAATAATTTATGAAGTATCGATTTTTTTTTAAGAATATCTATAAATTTTGAAATATGAAGTGATTTTTGAATTGAATATTTTTATAGAAGTTTATTATATATGCTATTATTGAATTTATATTGAATTTTGAATCTTTATTGAATTTATTTGAAAAATCTCTATCCGATTTCGATTTTTAGTACGGTTATTTTTGAATATTTTATGGAATATCGAATTTTTTTCAAAAATTTCTATCGAATTTTGAGATATAAACTTATTTTGAATATTTTTATCTAACTTTTGCATATGCGATTTTGTGTTAAATTTTGTATGATATGAACCTGAATTAATAATTTTTGTGTGATATATAAATGATTTTTTTTAATGAATAATGATTAGTGATGACATACGTTAATATAAGAGCTTAAGACAAACATTGCTATAAGCAAGAGATTTATTTTTAACGAACCGACCTGATGCGTCGAGATAAGGAATTTGGAGAAGAACTATATAGATAAGAAGAAGAACTAACAATAGTATAAGCTAAATATTATGAGACAACTTGAGACAATAAGAAACCCACTGCTCTTGTCAAATTGGGAAAGTACTAAGTGATTTATAGAAGCTTGAAAGCTTATTAGAGACCCACTCTGTGTTTTGAGAGTACCTATTTTATTCATGATTATTCGTGAATAAACAACGGCCTCAAAGCAAGGGATTGAGGTTGTGATATTTTTAGAAGAATTTGAACCGCATAAAATACCTATTTCGTGTTTTGAGTTAACTATACCACCTTAATGGTGCGTACAGATCAGGGCGAAAATTCGGGTTAATATTGGCGGAGAACTAAGACATCCGAGTGAAACCTCTTTTATTAAGGTAAAACGAAGGTATCGGAGCTAGTATATGAAGTGATGATTATGATGTTATATGAAATGATATATGAGATATATGATATATGATTGTTATATGAAATATGTATATGAAGATGAATTATGTACACTGTAGAAGTGTTATTATGTGGAGAAAAATGAAGAAATATAGTTATAGTACCAGACAAGAAGAAGAGAGAGAGAAAAAATAATTTTATTAAAATATGTGGGAAAAATGGAAGAAGGAACATAAAATTTGTCAGAAATGTCAAAATAAAGCAGAATTAAGAATAATATCAAATAAGTAGCTAATCATTGAAATATGTCTAAGAATTAAAGCTGTAATTTTTTTTTCTCTAAAGTAACGTAAATTATAAATAACTTATTTTTAAATGCATATAATGAATTCAGGTTAAATTTTCGCGGAAAATGGAAGTGTTTGAATTAAGGATAGACAACATCTTACAATAGTGTTAGTAGATAGTAAGCAAAGGGACACAAAAAGTGAAGTTCTTAGAGAGATTAAATCTGTATTATAGGTACAAGAGAGTTATTAGAAGTTTTTAAAGACACATTAGAAGTTTTTTAGAGAGATTACATTTTTATTATAGGTACAATATTTTAAAGTTAGTAAGGCGTAAATAAATAAATCAAAATAAGACTGAAATAATAAGATGAAATAGTAAAGTAACGTTAAATTCTTTTTTTTATATACCATTTAATAGAAGTTTAGGTAATATTTAGCTTAGCTTAGGAAGTATTAAAGTCGAGATTTTATTACAATTAGATTAGTTACGGCTTATAGGCACTAAAAGACTATTTAAAAGTTAGGATCAATTTCATTCACTGTGGACACTGTTTTGATGAAGTGAATTAGTGAACGAAAAAAAAAAGAACGAAAAGACACGACGTGAAAGTACGTGAACTAGTGATATGTTATAAAATACCAGTTTAGTATTAGAAAAAACCGGTTTAAAATAGGAAAAAGAATATACATGTTTAGGGAAAAATCGATTGATCTGAAACGTAACATGTTAGTTAGGATAGTTAGGAAATTTAATTTTTGAAAATAGTATTAGGTAACCATAAACATTTTTGTAAAAGGGAAAGAGGAGCATCACATTTTAAAAATATGTAATTTTAACAAAACGGGGAGGTGTGGTATTATAATATCACCCTGTACAAAATATGTTTAAAACTCATTCAAAGTCATTAATCCATGTAGTATCTGTTCTTGTATCAATAACCGCAAGTAACATTGAATTGTCATGTTTTGTTATTATTTAAATGTGTATATAAACATTAACTCGGTGGAGAAAGATTATTGTACTCAGTATTTAATTAATGTAAGGTAGGTCGCTACTGATATATGTAAACAGATTGTTATGGTTAGTCATTGATGGAGTTGAGTGTAAATAATATAATGTATTTGAACTAAGAAGAGAGTTTTAATTAATTACGACCTAGAAGACAGTAACATCACACTATTTATTACACTCGGTAATAATTTAGTCTTCCATTCTGCGTTTAAATTTTTCAAAAATATCTATTGGTTTTTTCAGTATTCGAAAAAAATGAACACAATGCCTTGGTAATATTTTCCAAATCTATCTTTGTCTTACAACGCACTCAGCCGAATATAATATTGTCAGCATATATTGTCAGTCAGACACTGACAACCGCAGTGACGATGTTAAATATTTGACATTGCATCGGGAATATGTTGAGTTATTGATTAAATATTATTGATATATAGTGTATTTGATAAATAATTGATTTAAGACGTGAACTTAATAAAAAGTTATTTATTGTGTATTATTTGTGGAAGATCCAAGCAGAGAATACATCAGGATAATATATTCTGTGATCCAAGTATTTTGTTGTTAAGGATGTTCAAAATTGTAAGCGTTCCATAACAATATATTATTAAAAAATCACTTTAACACTTTTTCTCTTTTCTCGATTGAGTATTAGTCTTTGTTGTACAAATAAATTATTACAATCACTGAATACATAGTGAAAAAATTATCACATTTATTAACTGAATTAATAATTTGCAATTATAAAAATAACAGTTATCCAAGAACATTCAAAACCCATCTCTTTAAATTAATGATGACATTTTCAAGTAGAATTACATTCTAGTAATGTTTACATATCCATACCAGTGTGAATTTTACTACACGTAATTTGCCGTGTAAAGACAGAAAAAGTAGGGATACACGTAAAATATTTGCGAATTATGTACCCATAGCCTTAAAAGTGCCATTCACCACTTGAATCTAACTTCAGTCCGTGTGTAATGAACTTACTCACGGGTAAAGTAATGTGTCTTATTATCTATTCAAAAATATCGAATAATGAGCATATTATTAAACGGTCGTAGAAAAAAGAGATTAACTACAAATAGACTGACATAGACTGCTTACATAGACTGACATGATACTCTAATAACAGTATAGGGCAAAGCCGACATATTAACACTGATATCCAGTCAAGAATTTATAACGCCATATAAGACCAATAATGACGTATGTATCAGAAACAAGACCCAAAAAAAAATTAGCCTGATTAGAAAAAAAATGAGAAATAACCACATAACCAGAATGGGTGACTCATGGGAGACCCATGTGGTCAAAATAGCAACAGATAAATCACCAATCGGTACAAGAAATATCGGACGACCACACAAAAGATGGAGTGACAACGTTCCATAGAGGCATCAATCCGCGAATGAACAAGCTAATTGCTTATAAAAAGGAGGAAGAAGGAAGTATAAAGAAAAAAGAATAAATAAATATAATTAGTACCGCTGACTCAACAAGGCACAGAAGTGGAAGTTGTTTATTGTCTCTTGACTAGATGTTTATTAACCCAATATAGTCCAGGAACCGAAGCTTTTCACCTCGCAATTTTTACAGAATGGATCGATTTGCTTGAAAATTTGAGAATAAGTAGTAGATAGTCCAAGGATCAAAATCTATATGATGCCGAAAGGCGCTTTTACCATGGGGGTGGTTGCCACCCCATCTGGGGGTGGAAATTTTTAATTATATTTTGACTGGAAAAGTTGATAAAAACATTCATTCTAAGCAAAAAATGTTCTATACATTCTTTTGATAAAATTAATACTTTTCGATTTATTCGCTATCGAAAGTGTTAATTTTATTGTTGTTCTGTAACTATTTTTCTTGTGGAATCTTTACAATTTTAATTTTTACAATGGGAAATAAGCCACAATATTATTAAAAATGATTTTTTATTAACGTTTCGACGCCCAAATCGGGTGCCGTTGTCAAAATACAAAATACTACTAATATAAACAAAAATGTTGTTGCTTATTAAAAAAAATCGAAACGTTAATAAAAAATCATTTTTAATAATATTGTGGCTTATTTCCCATTGTAAAAATTAAAATTGTTAATTTTATATCATAAAAATCAATGTTTTTCGATATACATATACTCATTTACCATTTACTCAATTTTTGCCGTAGAAAAATTTTTTTGAAAGCAAGTTCTTGGGAATTAAATAACCTACAGTTTCATATTAAAATATTTTTTCGTATATCTGTTGCTAATCTTTCTATTTTGAAGAAAATTGCATTTTTTACCAAGCTACAAAAAGTCGTTATTCGCTTTTAACTCCAATTTTTTCAAAAACTTATTATTCTAAGCCAGTCAAACTTCTATAATATGTTAATAATACATAAATAAAGAAGAATGAATAAGGCGAATGTCTAAAAGCACCGCTAACTTACATTATTATGCTTCCAATTGAAATTCTCCTTTTTTTTTTTCAAAAAAATATATTGATTTTTTAACCGTAACCTTTTTAATTTTTATGTTAGAAAGTTTGGTGAAAAAGAGTTTTGTAGGTTTTTACAAGCTCTATACGGCTATTAATTTTAAATCGTTTTAGAATCCTCAGTCTTAAAAAGTGGTGACTTTGAACGGTTTGGTAAAGGTGGTTTTTGCATGTTATTACCAGATTTAATTGTCAATAGCTCACTCAATTTTTACAGTCAAAAATTTTTTTTCAAAACCGGTTCTTGGGAATTAAATAAGCTACAGTTTCATATTTAAACATTTTTTCGTATCTCTGATGATAATCTTTCTATTCTGAAGAAATTTGAATTTTTTACCAAACACCAAATATTCGTTATTCGCTTTTGACTTAATTTTTTTAAAAACTAATTATCTTAAGCCGGTTAAACTTCTAGAACCTATTAATATTATATCAATAAAGAAGACTAAATAAGGTTAATGACTAATTTTAATTAGGGTGGTGATTAGGGGTTTGCTTTCCATCACTTTTCCGCTGAAACATATAGAGACTGACATTCTTTTCATTACAAGCCACTTAATTTTTGAGTTAAAGACTTGTTTTTTATTTCTGAAGATAGATATTTTTAAATGCTGTAAATTAGTTTAAACATTTTATCCTCGAAAAATGCATAGTTTTCCCGTCTTTTGACGTTGATACTACAATATTTAGCATTTGACGAAGAATAGGTAGCCTATAATACAGTATGGCTCGATTACTATTAGTCTTAAGAAAATTAAAAAAAAAAATTTGTTGATTTTTTTACAAGATACATTTTTGTTAAGCAAAGTTGTTTTGATAAAATGAAAACTTTTTGAGTTATTTGCAGAAAACTGATTAAAAACATTGATTTTTTCGATATAAAACTAACACTTTCGATAGCGAATAAATCGAAAACTATAAATTTTATCAAAAAAATGTATAGAACGTTTTTTGCTTAGAATGAATGTTTTTACCAAATTTTGCAGTCAAAATATAATAAAAAATTTCTACTTACGACATGGGGTGGCAACCACCCCCATGGTAAAAGCGCCTTTCGGCATCAAATAGATTTTGATCCTTGGACTATCCACTACTTATTCTCAAATTTTCAAGCAAATCGATTCATTCTGTAAAAATTGCGAGGTTTTGTCCTATTTTAAGCTTCATTACTTGTAGCCCAGTAAATGAACGGGAAATTCGGCGATACCGTGTAATTTTCAGGGGCAACTACGAATTGCATGAAAATTTGGATTTAGGTTCTACTTACCCTCCACTTCAAAGTTGAAATTGTGCCGTTGGTTGCTTTTACTTGGGGGGGGGGGTGGCAGTCACCCCTTCTCGGGGGTGAAAAAACATACGTTCAAGATAAGACCGGAAATGGATAAATTTTAAGATTTTAAGCAACTTTTGTTCTATAGAGTTTTTTACTTAAGTCAATACTTTTCCGAGTTATTTGCCATTGAAAATGTTGATTTTTCGACAAAAAAACTACGTTTTCAGACGGTTTTTCGCAAATAACTCAAAAAGTAAATATTTTATCGAAAAAATATCCTTAGCAAAAGTGTAGCTTATAAAAAACCCCAAAAATGATGTACCAGTAAAGTCTATCAAT
The DNA here is from genome assembly GCF_917563875.1 of Diabrotica virgifera virgifera. Classification (NCBI taxonomy): domain Eukaryota; kingdom Metazoa; phylum Arthropoda; class Insecta; order Coleoptera; family Chrysomelidae; genus Diabrotica; species Diabrotica virgifera. The sequence goes on along the minus strand of NC_065451.1, from coordinate 207,002,908 downwards.
CAAATAAAAACAAAGTTGTAGCTCATGAAAAATACGTTGTTATTCGTCTATTGTTGTTCTGAAGCTATTTTTATATTCTGAAGCTATTCTTATTCATCTAATTCCAAATCGAATATTTCAAGGTGAAATCACCGAAAAATTGAGCACTTTTCGGGAAAAATCCATTTAAATTTTTTTAAAGTATTTATAAAAAGCTTTGTTTTAATTTCTAAACAAAAGTTTTAGCATTAAAAATAAGCGAGTTACGCTCAAAATAAAGTTGGCCCTCTTTTTTTGTAAAACATCATGAAAATCTCTCCGTGTTTAGCTCCCCAAATGAAATTAATCGCTATCGCTTTACAAACAATTTACTTACCTATATATTTTTTATATCATCTGTCAGTCTCACCGGTTTAAATTGTTTATTTTTGATAGGGTTTAAATTGAGAAAGCTTGAATGGGTCACTAATCACGAGTGTATGCAAATTTTGAACAGCCATATCTTAACCAATTTTTGTCTTACGGAGAAACAAAATAAAACTAGCATATTTATAATAGCAAAATCTACATTTTTTTACTCTTTAAGATTTTTCTTATCACTAATACTTTTTAAGTTATTTTGAAAAAATGAAATTTTTCAAATATTTTTAGAAAATTTTATTTTACTATAAAACCAAATGTTTTCAAAAATAAGCCCTTCAAACCAACCAAACTTACAGATCATATAAACAATATACATACAGTTAAAATAAATGGTAAAGCCAAACGATTAATTTCATTTAGGGTGCTAAATAGAGGGATGTTTTCACGATTTTTTTTACCAAAAAAAAGGGGCCAACTTTTTTTTTCAGTGTAACTCGTTTATTTTTAATGCTGTAAACTTTTGTAAAAAACAAATAATAAGAATTTTTCGATACTTTAAAAATTTTTATAAGGATTTCCCGAAAAACGCTTCTTTCTTCGGTGATTTCGCGTTGAATTATTCGATTTGGAATTAGACGAATAAGAATGTATTTTTCATGAGCTACAACTTTGCTTCTACTCAATTTGTAGACTTTACTGGTACACCATTTTTTCGTTTTTTTTTGTAGGCTACACTTTTGCTAAAAATATTTTTTTTTCGATAAAATATTTACTTTTTGAGTTATTTGGGAAAAACGGTCTGAAAACGTATTTTTTTTTGTCGAAAAATCAACATTTTAAATCGCGAATAACTCGAAAAGTATTGACTTATGTAAAAAACTTTATAGAACAAAAGGTGCTTAAAATAAGTCAGTTTATCCATTTCCGACCTTATTTTAAACACGCGTGTTTCACCCCCCGAGAAGGGATAAATGTCACCCCCCAAGTAAAAGCAACCAACGGCACAAATTCAACTTGGAAGTGGAGGGTAAGTAGAACCTAAATCCAAATTTTCATGCAATTCGGAGTTGCCCCTGGAAATTACACTCCAAAACGGTCATTTATTGGACTATTGAACTAATATATTAATTTATATAGTATCCTTTATTTGGTTAACCGTTGACTAATTTGTGCTACAAAGATATATTTTAACATTGTGGAGAAAATAATAGATAATTTGTGCCTTATTCTCTACTTTCTCAAACACCACCCTTTCCAAAATACAACAAAAATCTCCAATATTTTTCAAGATATTAAAACAATCCCCGGAAATATTTGGAATATAACCACCGAACGTGACTTGTTCTCTAAAAAGTGTTTGACTAGGGTACGGCATCATGGAATACAAACGGCTCTATTATTGAGTTCCGTGTTTTCGACTCGGATTTGAAGCTATTTGATTATGTTCGGAGAGTCAGAACAATACCCGCGAGCTGCAATTGTTTTACCACATTCTTAATAAGAATAAAAAGGAGAAAAAGAAGAGTTCAAGATACCGACGCTGCTGAAAAGGATTGTGAGTGTGGCGAAATAAAAACGAAATTATTAATTAAACTGAAAGTACGCTATTGTCTTTCTGAAAATCCTGACAAGCATATACAAATTTTCAATGAGATGGAAGTAGACAAAAGAAACACTCGAATAAGTGCTAATTTGTTGTTAAGTAGATTTTTTCTGTTATTGTTATGTTGTATTTATACAGTATCGGAAATAATTTAAGGTAGGTATTCACTTTAAACGGTAGTAGATGAGAAAAATATAATTTAAAATGATATAGCCACATTAGTAGGCCGGGCAACCAATCCAATTCGATTCATATACTCTGGGCTAATTAGCAAAATTCATGGAAAAGTTATTTACCAGCAATTTTATTGCTGGAATCGAATTATAAGATCCTATATATTAATAATATAGGTATGCAAAGTCCGCAGATAGTGTGCTACTTTTTTTATAAACAAAATGGCGCCGACAAATCGTATTTTTTTCAATTATTGCTCTATAACTCCGAAGATTTTAATCTTACAACAAAAACACCCAAATAAAAACTCACCGCAATTAAATTCTCCATAGGGATGTGCTTTTCACGATTTGCTCCGACGAAAATTTTCCTCGGAAAATGTGGGTTTTCCCAACAAAATCTCGAATTTTCAAATAAATTTTTTGGGCCAGTAATTATTTATCAATAATTATATAGCTTGGTGAAATAAAAGCTTTCTTGTTATAGATTATAAATTCGGAAGCCGGTGAAAAGGAAACGAATATTTTAGTAACAATTCAATTGTTAATTAACAATTTAGAGTCGCAATAACAACCAAAATAATCATGAGACACTGATCAAACTTAGAAAGATTATAAAGGTGTGATGCATATTTAATATTTTGTCGACAAAATATAATTTTTTCATTTTTTTGCATAATCTTTAAATGTTTAAAAAAAAATGTTATAAACAAATTAACATTTCTCAGAAATTGTTTATTATATTCTAATTTTAAAAAATACTTAAAATGCGTATTTCATAGGTCTTGAAAATGAATGCTTTAAAAAAATTTTCCAACCATTTGCAAAAAAGTTATGAAACAGCAAAGTAAATATAGGAATTCTCCGTTGTTTGTAATTTGTTTTAATTGTTTCAATGCTTAAAAGTGAGTCTATGGTACAACCTAATTACTCACAAAGAATGTCAAAAATTAGTGCAATGGTTATATTTTAATCAAAGATTAAAAATATTTTATTTTGTAATTTTTAGCGCAAACGTAGGCCTGATACAGAGTCGGAGCTAAAATTTTCACTCAAAGCGACAGTACTGTGTTACTTTATTTTCGCGCTTGTAAATTACAAAAAAATATATTTATAATCTTTAATTAAAATATAACCATTAAACTGATAATCGATATTTTTTTGTAAATAATTAGCTTGTACTTTAAACTCACTTCTACGCTTTGAAAGAATTAAAAAAAATTATAAACACAGTAGTAATCGTATGTTTACTTTGCTGTTTCATAACTTTTTTACAAATAGTTGCAAAAACGTTTTAAAGCATTCATTTTCAAGATATTTGAAATGCACATTTTAGCTATTTTTTAAAATTATAATATAATAAAAACTTTCTGAGAAACGTTAATTTGTTTATAACTATTTTTTTAAAACATTTAAAGATTATGCAAAAAAATAAATAATTCATATTTTGTCAACAAAATGTTAAATAGGCATCTCATCTTTATAAGATTTCAAAACTTGATCAGTGTATCATAATTATTTTGGTTATTATTGCGACCGTAAATTATTAATTAACAATTGAATTGTTGCTAAAATATTCGTTTAATTTTCATCAGATTGTGGAATTATAATCTAAACCAAAAATTCTTTTAAGTCACCGAATTATTTAATTATTGGTAGATAATCACTTATCTAAAACTTTATTTGAAAATTAAAGATTTTGTTGGGAAAACCCGCATTTTCCGAGGAAAATTTTCGTCGGAGCAGATCGGGAAGAACGCGTCTCTATGCAGAATTTAATCACGGTGAATTTTTATTTGAGTGTTTTTGTTGTAAAGTTAAAATCTTCGGAGTTATGTTATAGAGCAATAATTGAAAAAAACACAATTTTCGTGCGCCATTTTGTTTATAAAAAAAGCAGCATACTATCTGAGGACTTTGCATACCTATATTATTAATATATAGGATCTTGTAATTCGATTCCAGCAATAAAATTGCTGGTAAATAACTTTTCCCAAAAATGGCCTATTCTCCGATAATCAGCCCAGACTAATAGGTATATTTCTGTAAGGACTACGTTACTATCTTCTTGAAGTTCATCATCAGCTCCTTTATTATATAAATTGGTTATATTCACAGTTGTAACCTTCTGATGGTGTAAAATTGACACAACCGTTTTGAAGATAAACTGATTGGAGTGAATACCTAAAGCCTTATAAAGTGTCGGAATGAATGGAGATAAGTCGTTTATACCGCGTTTAGGCTCTATTGCCTCATCGTTGTTCGGTATCTCCCTTTTTTGTGGGAGTATGGGTGGGGGCATTACAGAGTAAGGTAAGATGGAGAAGCAAAACCATTAAGGAAAGGCACACCTGTGGTTGAAATTGACAATGGATCATGGGAGCCATATTTTACAGAACTATATAGATGTAAAGAACGCCCTGAAGAGGAAGAATGCGCAATGGAAGACATTAGAGATAATGAAATAGGAACTTATGATAAATATTTATACATCATTAAAAAAATGAAGCAGAAAAAAACACCTGGCACAGATGAAATTCCCAGCGAGCTAATTAAAAATGGAGGGGAAAATTATTAACAAGCATAACCTAATCCTAATAGTTAGAATATGGGAATGAAAATAAATATCCGAGGATTGGAAGGAAGGCAGAATTATACCAATATTTAAGAAAGGAGAAGTAAAAGACTTTGGCAACTATTCGCCGTGTGCAAGTACTTGGAGGGGATACGAGAAACGATTGTGCGCGAATAGCGGAGAAATCTTACAACTTTCTTAAATAATTGTCAATTAAAATTGTCAAATTGACGTATATTTCATATTTACTGTCAATGGAGAAGAAAAATTATATGGTGCTCCACAATATTGATATGATATGCAATTATTATACAGAGTGAGTTTTATGTATGGAAACACTCAATTATCTCGAAAACGGCTTGCACGATTTTTATAGATTTTGGTAGGTAGGGGTTTTCTAATGCGTTCAATATTATAGTGCTAAATACATTGTTGTCAGATCTTATCTTTTTCTGCAAATCTAATGAACTTTCTTATTTCAAATGGAATACCCTATATATTTTTTGCGTTTTGAAGTCCTTAAGAAATGCTGATTATTTTTCATGTTATATTCCCTATACCTAAATGCCATAATTTCTGAGTTATTGCTACATTTATTTTAAATTTTTTTTTTATTTAAACAAGTTATAAAAATCAATTTTCTCGGCCCAGGTGGATATTATTTTAGGTTCTTTGAATCATTGGAAACAATAAAGGACTTTTGTAATTTTTCTCTAAAGTTAATCGTTTTCGAGTAATCCACAATTTAAAACTGAAAAAATCGAATAATGACGATTTTTAAGGTTCTAAAACAAAAGTAAAAAATATAATTTTTGAAATTATAAAGTACCTAAATTCAGTAAAGTACTTCGCAGTTTCAAAAATAAAATTGTTTATTTGTGTTCTTGAACCTTGAAAATCGTCATTATTCGATTTTTTTTCAGTTTTAAATTGTTTATAACTCGGAAACGATTAATTTTAGAGAAAAATTATAAAAGTTCTTTTTTGTTCCCCATGAGCCAAAGAACCTAAAATAGTGTTTACCCGGGTCAAAAAAATTGATTTTTATAATTTGTTTAATTTTTTTTTTAAATAAATGTAGCAATAACTCCGAAATTATGGTATTTAGGTATAGAGAATGTAACATGAAAAATTATCAGTATTTCTTAGGGACTTCAAAACACAAAAATATACAGGGTGTTCTATTTGAAATAAGAAAGTTCATTAGATTTCCAGAAAAACGGAAAATATGACAACAATGTATTTAGCACTATAATATCGGCCGCATTAGAAAACCCATACCTACCAAAATCTATAAAAATCGTGTAAGCCGTTTTTGAGATAATTGAGTGTTTCCATACATAAAACTTACTCTGTATATTAGTTTTAGGATAAGATACGAAAAAATGACTAATAAAATAAAAAATAGTAAAATTGGCAAATGGATTTAGTGTCCGCAGTCTTATAAACCCAAACAAACAACAACAGCAATTATTATATAAAAGTAAATTTAATTAATTGTATTTTGCTTGTAGTAGTGCATTTTAATAATTAATTTTATTTACTACATACAATTGTTTACCTTTTAATAACATAACCTTAATATTACTTTTTCTTCTTATAATTTTTTTGGGCTATAGCCTTGACAATTGTCCAGTAACCAGGACCAATATCTCTACTGAGTACAACATACAAACATAACAGCCCTCATCAGACAAAAACTCACCCAATTCACAGAGAAAAGAATTGAGGAGTAGCAGCAAGGATTCAGAGAAGGCAGATCCACCACAGACGCGCTTCACATAATTACGTAAACAATCGAGAAATATCATAAAACACAACATAGAACTTTCTACCCTCTTCGTAGACTTCACACTTTGACTGTGTCGGAAAAAATAAATTATTTATTGAAATGAAAAATGAAGATGTACCAGCAAAGCTAAACAGATTAACAAAAATGACTAGATGGGTTTCGAGCTAAAGTAACAATAGAAGAAGGTAGCACAAAATCAATTGCAATAGAAACATGAGTGCTATAAGGCGATTCTCTATCAACCACCAAGGAATGATTAAAAGAAGCAGTAACAACCATGGCAAATGAAGCCCGGAAAAGAGGCCTAGAAATTAATGAAGGAAAAACAAAATACCTATGTATATACTTTGCTCTACTTGAAAAAATTAAACAACTTTTCAATATCTGCCTTCACAACGCCAATATTCCAACAGACTGGAACAACGCTACTATGATTCTATTACACAAAGCAGGAGACAAAGCCAATTTAGAGAATTACAGACCGATTAGCCTCCTCAGCCATTTATATAAGTTATTTACGCGAATAATAGTTAAGAGAATGGAAAGAAAGTTAGAGACTTATCAACCAAGAGAACAGGCAGGATTCCGAAAAAATTACGGAACAAATGACCATCTACAAAGTATAAAAACCCTGATAGAGAAAGTAGTGGAATACAATAAACCCCTAGTTCTAGCTTTTATCGATTTTCATAAAGCCTTTGACACAGTTGAACTTAGCAAAATATTACAGGCGCTTAAAGAATGCAGGCTAGATTATAGGTATACAAAATTATTACACAAAATATACTTACAGGCAACAACCACTGTCAAATTACATACTAACAGTAATCGCATAAAAATAGAACGGGGGGTTAGACAAGGAGACCCAATGTCACCTAAACTTTTTAATACGGTCTTAGAACATGCTTCAAGAGTTTGGATTGGATGACAAAGGGAATAAAAATAGATGGAGAATACCTAAACAACTTACGTTTCGCCGATGATATAGTCATAGTAGCTGAGGATCTAGGTATGGCAAGAGGGATGGTACAAGAACTCGTTGTAGCTACAGAAAATGTAGGTTTAAATATAAACATCTCAAAAACAAAAATAATGACAAATTTGGTACCCAACCAGAACATCAGTATTGGTGGGAAGGAAATAGAACTCGTAGATAGATATAAATACCTGGGACATGAAATTACGATTGGCAGGGATAACCAGACTCATGAGCTGAAGAGAAGAATCGGTCTTGGGTGAGCAGCATTTGGAAAACTGAGAGAAACTTTTAAAAGTGAGTTACCCACATGTCTAAAGAGAAAGGTATTCGATCAGTGCGTCCTCCCAGTCTTGACGTACGGATCAGAAACACTTACCTTAACTAAAGCCTCGGCTACCAAACTAAGAGTCACGCAGAGAAGAATGGAGCGGTCAATGTTAGGAATAACTCTGAGAGACAAAATCAGAAACGAAGAAATCAGGAGAAGAACAAAGGTGACTGACGTCATCGAGAGGATAGCCAGGTTGAAGTGGAGATGGGCAGGACACGTAGCCAGAATGACAGATGGGCGATGGACGAAGAGGTTATTGGAATGGAGGCCAAGAGAAGACAAGAGAAGCGTCGGTCGACCGCCTACAAGATGGACTGACGACTTAAGAAAGGTAAATAAAAACTGGATGAGGGCGGCGCAGGATAGATGGGGTTGGAAACGAGGGGAGGAGGCCTATGTTCAGCAGTGGACTTTTGAGGCTGGATGATTTGCTCTAGAAAAGAAAATAACAAGACGAGAGATATCAAGATAGAAAACTACACTTTTGCAAGAGTCCAACAATTTAAATATTTGAGAATAATAGTGAATGTCAAAAATAAGAGAAGTGAAGAAGTAACTGAGCAAATACTAGCAGACAACAAAACATACAGGACATTTCATAGGCTAATGAAGAACAAGAACTTATCCAGAAAGACAAAGCTGAAAATATACAGAGTTGCAGTCAGCAGTGGCGTAGCTGACAGGCCCGCAGGGCCCGCAAGGCGGGGGGCCCCGACGGTTGGAGGGGCCCCTTAAAGACTTCAAGCTTAATACTTCTACTTTCTTTAAATTGGGGACCAAAAGATATTTTCCTAAAAGCATCAAAATAATAACTAGAAGTCGCAACTCTGCATCACTGCCAGCACCGTGTCTTTATTACGGGGAATCCCTGGTGGCAATGGGAACAACCGTCCGATTGAATTCGGCAAAACGCAGTATTTACCTTATAGGCCTGGATATCGGGTACCAATAAAAATTGATTAATGGCAAGCTGAAAATTTGTTAATAGCTGAATGGTGTCTCGTCGGACAAATTTTGATGTATGGGATCACTGGAACAGGGGAAGTTTTAATTGTGGAACAGGTTAAAAATTTGAAACGTCAGACTATGAAAACGTCCCATGTATTCTGTCGGATAGAACTTCCAATTGATTTGTTACCCTTTCATTAAACTCTCATGCAAAAATCAGACTGGTATTTATCACCAACTGGGCATTTTAATTAGTCTGACACGTAGAACATGTCAAATGACAGGAATTATGACAGGTAATAAGTAGCAGTCTGATTTTTGCATGAGAGTTTAATGAAAGGGTAAAAAAATCAATTGGAAGTTCTGGCCGACAAAATACATGGGACGTTTTCGTAATCTGACGTTCCGAATTTTTAACCTGTTTCACAATTAAAACATCCCCTCTTCCAGTGTTCCCGTACATCAAAGTTTGTCCGCCTAGACACCGTTAAGCTATTAATAAATTTTCAGCTGGCTATTAATCAACTTTTTTTTGGAACGCGGGATCCAGGTCTATTATCCATTTCGGTTTCGCCTTATGTTGAAACCGTGACGTAAGTTTAATAGGTATTTTTTTGTATGAATTAATGAATTTCACTGAGTTCCTAAACAAATCCAGAACTAAATAAGTACCTACCTAGTAGGCTATTGATTATGTACTGTAGAAAGGAACTACAAAGTTAACGGGGTTTTATTATTCCATATGGTCAATGGATCTCTATATATGAAAAAACCGCGGAGTGCTACCATTTACAGGGGTGCGTTTTTGAGAAATGGGTGAATTAGTCCCTGGGCACAGGTTACATTAGGGTGAGTTCTATGCACTTTTGGTACAAACACGTCTACATAAAAATTGTTCCTGGTTAAATTTCCTATCTAAATATCACTTTTTTAAGTCAAAGATACTTTTTTTTACAAAAATATATTCAAAATAAAAAGCACAAAGAAACCCAAAAGAAAGAAATTTTGTTTTTTGTCCCTTAACTTCTGTCCCCGGGGATATAAGTATAGATATTGCTTCACAGAAAAAAAAACTTACATCTTTTCTCTTTAAAATGCTGCTTAGTAGAGGTCATTGCGATTTACAGTTTTCGAAATATGATTTTTCAAAGTTTGCCGCTCACAGCAATTTTGGGCAATTTTCCTTGTTATTTCGCACATATTGTTCTGTAACTTTTTTCTACGTAACTTTAGGTATATGTAATGGTACATGTAATAGGAAGAGAAATGAATTACCTTTAAAATGGTCTACTGCATAACGTTGTGCGACTTTTTTAAGAGGTTATGGTTTTTCAAGGTTTTATGCTTTTAACGATTTTTCATATTTCTTACGATTATTTTCTAATTTCTAATTATAACTTTTTTTCTTCTACATTTAGGTATATATTATATAATAAAAAAGAAAGCTTATTTTGTTTACTTTAAAACGGTGTATTATAAAAAATTCTAGGATTATTTTTGAATAAAATGCGCTTTATAAAATATGCTTTTTCAAAATGTAGTAAGTACTTGAAACGATTTTTGATTTGAGGATTATTTTTTAAATTTCTTATTATAACTTTTTTATGTGATTGTGTGTTATGATTGAATTTTATTTTTTATAGGTAATCCATTTGACTGGGGCTGGCAAACTTCAAAATATAGATTAGGTAATTCCAATATTTACTGTCAAAGCTCCTGCACCACAAGCTTTGATTGAAAAAATAGCATGTAAATATACAAAAAACTACGGTTGTAGGAAGATAGGAATTAGTTGTTCAATATTCTTCAAAGGGTGCATGGGTATTAATTGTGAGAACTCTAAGGTAACTGAGGTGTCTGAGGAATATATTGAAGCTAATGCTAACGAAGAGATGGACTATGATTTTGAAAATGTTTTAAATGTCAACGTTTAAATAATTTTAACTAAAGTGATGTTTTCTAAGACTAATGTTTATGTAATTTTTGTAAAAGAAATAATTTTAAATAATACAGGTAAAAAAATATCAAAGAATCACTCGGTTTCCATTATTTAAATATAGATGGGACCCCATTTTAAAGAACAGAAGGTAAGCTCTCTTTATTGAGCAATATATAGTATATTCATGTACAAAAAAAAAGTTATAATGAGAAATTTAAAAAATAATCCTAAAATCAAAAATCGTTGCAGGTACTTATTACATTTTGAAAAAGCATATCTCATTCAAAAATAATCCTACAACCATGTTAAAGTAAACAAAATAAGATTTCTTTTTTATTATAAAATATAGTATATACATAAATGTAGAAGAAAAAAAGTTATAATGAGAAATTTAAAAAATAATCGTAATAAATATAAAAAATCGTTAAAAGTATAAAACCTTGAAAAACCATAACCTCTTAAAAATGTCGTACAACGTTATGCAGTAGACCAGTGGTTTTCAATGTTTTTGAGTCATGTTCCACCAAATTATTTTAAAATTATTCTTGGTACCACCTAACTGAAGTACCTATGGAGCTTAGTAATCTAACTAACTGCAAATAGCTGGATTTTGGCTGTGTTTTTGTATTTTGTGTACCACCCCAAATAATTATATGTACCACCAGTCGTACATGTACCACAGATTGAGAACCCCTGCAGTAGACTATTTTAAAGGCAATTGATTTCTCTTCCTATTACATGTACCATTGCATATATCTAAAGTTACGTAGAAAAAAGTTACAGAACAATATTTGCGAAATAACAAGGAAAATTACCCAAAATTGCTGTGAGTTGCAAACTTTGAAAAATCATATTTCTAAAACTGTAAATCCTAATGACCTCTACCAAAGAGCATTTTAAAGAGGAAAGATGTAAGTTTTTTTTTTCTGTGAAGCAATGTCTATACCTATATCCCTGTGGACAGAAGTTATGGGACAAAAAACAAAATTTCTTGCTTTTGGATTTCTTTGTGCTTTTTCTTTTGAATATATTTTTGTAAAAAAAGGTATCTTTGACTTTAAAAGAGATATTTAGATAGGAAATTTAACCAGGAACAATTTTTATGTAGATGTGTTTGTACCAAAAGGGCATAGAACTCACTCTAATGTAACCTGTGCCCAGGGACTAATTCACCCATTTCTCAAAAACGCACCCCTGTAAATGGTAGCACTCCGCGGTTTTTCCATATATAGATGTCCATTGACGATATGAAATAATAAAACCCCGTTAACGTTGTAGTTCCTTTTAGCTATCTTATTTTGAATATAATCAATAGCCTATAGGTATATCATAAAATATAAAATGTGAATTAAATGAACAGATTATTTGGTGAGTTTCTAACCATGTTTTTTTCACGTATTTCTTTCTGTCTGTGGTTATTTTGTTTGTGACGCATACACGCATATCAGCATGTCGGTATCTCCATTTTCTTGTGAAATGTTTGATTCTTTTTAAAACTTGCCTAGTTTTTTAATATATCCTAGATCTAGATTAATCTGCATAGCACATTAATATCTATAACAGAATAATTTCGCAAGGCAATAATAATAAAAATACACTGTGATCTTTCTTATCGCGCTTCACAGAAATGTATATGGTAAAATTTTGAATGGGTATGTATTAACTTTTTTGTTCAGACACACATAATGTGACACCCTAATTATTTATTAAGTGCGTAGGCTGCAAAATTTCGGCGCCAATACTTTTTAAATACATTAATTTTTTTCGAATCCTGAGAAAACTAATAAATATTTTTGAAAAATTTAAACGCAGTATGAAAGATTACATTATTAGCGATGGCCAAAAGTCTCTTAGAATAAACAAAAAGTTTCTTTTGAATGAGATATTTGAAATTAAAAATCACACTAAATTTTCTCTTTTTTTCACCCCTGGAACTTATTAAAATAAACATTATAGTAGCCTTTAGGACTTTCGGCCCTCGGTAATAACGTAATCTTTCGTTCTGAGTTTAAAATTTTCAAAAATACTTATTAGTTCTTTCAGGATTCGAAAAAAAATTAATGCATTTAAAAAGCATTGGAGCCGAAATTTTGCGTGTATTAAAGTGTAATAATGTATTGTAAGTTTTTAGAAAAGTAAGTAGGTGTACCTAGACAGTAGGTATGTAATGTATCTTTTATTTACACATATTTTAGTAATTATACTGTTATTAGTTGTCATTAAGTTTATAATATATGGGGGCCCACAAAAATTGTCGCGGGGGGCCCCCGAATCTTTAGGTACGCAACTGAGTCAGACCAGTATTTACATACGAAAGAATATTCGAAAGGAAAATCCTCAGAAGGGTATGGGCCCTATAAGCATGAAAAATGGAGAAGGAGAAGTCGAGAGATTCAATAGGGAGAATGGAGAAATGGAGAAGAGGATACGTTAAAATTCGCGTTATAAACTATATCTCCGGTTTTTGTTTATGGATTTTAACGTTTATTTTTTAATTTGCACGTATTCTTTTCGTATATTAGTAATATACATTTTGTTAACAAATTTAATGTTAGATTAACCATGTAAATTTTTAATGGCTCGGCCTGCTGCTATAAATTATGTAACTCTCCATAGCTCTCGAGTCCACCCCGAAATTTCCGTCTTTCTGTATTACGACAAACAGTAAACAAAAACCACAATATTTACATTCCACCGGAAATAGCTTTCCACGTTAAGAATATCCTGAATGGTCTGATTTTTCCAATTCCCAAATTTATGAATAAATAATGATGTTTTCTTAAGCTTTCAGGAAGTTTGTCATCAAGCGTCGGTTGCTGTAAATAAAAAGTATTTGTACTCTTGGGATCTGTGTGTTTACACGAAAACTTTGGTTAGGATTTGGGTGGAAGAGAATTGAGTAAACCAATAGAGATCGAATAATGAAATAGGGAAATCCTCCCATTCGGTGCATTGTCAATTGAAGGCAGCGGCGTACTTATTATATAAGAAATCCGATTAACTTTAGTATTTCCCTTAAACAAAATAGTTATACTATATTTGTTTGTAACTGACACCTCATTAGGATTGCACACAGCAGGTAAAGTGGTCAAAATTAAATCACTCAAAATAACATCCTCTTGCATGCATTTCAGATATCTATATTGATGGACAACTCTGAAAGAAAGGATCTTATTATAACTGGGAAATAAGCCACAGTTTAACTTAAAAAATGATTTTATTGACGTTTCGACTTCCACCTCGGAAATAATAATATATCTAATATAAAGCTTCAGAGCAATATTGAAAGGAGCTATTAACCAACTAGCGCCTTCCATAAATAGAAAAACTGTAATACAGGTAAGTTCTTTTATAAAAATGTGTATACCTACTTATGTATAAACTATAATATTTTTCTTGAATGTATCGTCTTCTATATACAATCCTACAATTCAACGTTATATCAAACATGGCGTGTGCTTTATTTGTCATAAAGGAATATTAGTTAGTCTAAAAGAAACATCTTAACGATTAAGAACTTTTGTTGCCGAAAACTGAATAAGTTAATAGGCATAAAATAACTTGAGATGTAAACTAATAATACTTTCCTGTAATAAAATTTCCTAATGATTAGGTTTGCTGTTTCTTTTAGATTATATAAATAAATAAAATTACAATATGTCTGCTTCAATGTTTTACATTGGTTGTATTTTTCTTCTTATTTTAGCTAAACATTGTGTGATATTGTCTATTGTGTGATATTATACAGATAAATAATTAATATTTCATATAAAAAAATTAACATAGATGGTAGGATAAATAAAGCCATGTTTGAACTAAATATGATTGATTATTATTTGTTGAAATGCCAAGAAATGTTTTTGGATTGTAAACTGTTTTACTGATACCTACCGTTTTTATACCAAAAAATTAATAGTTTTTATGTGGGCCCGTGCATTTGTTTTTTTTTTTGTATTTCCTTTTGTCAAAATAAGTATGTATTTATATCCGTATAAAAAATTTTTTTTATTAAAATAAGTTTACTCTTTCTCCATAACGGTTTTTTAGGTAATTGCTGACATACAAAGTGCTATTAACAAAAAGAAGGAAAAATTAAGGAAGTTGGATTTGCCTCTCCATCCTTTTATTATTATATAGGAGCCAGTGGTTTTAGAGTGGAGAAATGATTTGTATGTATTAATTTCTAACGTTTTATATCCTGTTTTTATTATCTAATAAAAAATAATTTTACCTTAACAGAATGATTTATTTCGCCTTTTGTAATATCACTTTATTTTTAAGAAATATAACTTAATTCTAAATATACAATTATATCTGCGGAATATATTTCTAAACGTTAAATATAATAATTAATAATGGTAAGATAACAATATTCCTTAATAAGAAATATTATTGCTCAGAAAGAAGAGTTTTGTAATGCCAAGAAAATATATTCCTATGACAAATATATTTTCTTTCTAACAAATGAGTTTGCAGTTTGCAAGAAAGTGATAGTTCAATCCTGTTTAAGATATATTTCTTTGGGCATATTAAAATTTATTTGAAATATTTTAGAAAATTATATCTTACATACAAAGATATATTTCTTAGGTAATATGCCAAGTCGATCTTTCTTAAATATTAATGAAGTTTCTTTATGTCAAGAATTTTGTTCTCTCGGTGTGGTGATGACTAACTTCACCACATCTATTCAATCTACCATTACCATAACATATCACTTCATAACCCTTATGCATACTAAAACCAAATCAATAATTTTTATTGTTTCTTTCTAAGGTCCGTTCATGCTCCATTCTCATTACCTCATATACACCTTGAAATAAAATACGATGGACTATCCTGGCTAATTAAAATACCATTCGGAAATAATACTTTAACCAACCAAGACAGCTAAAAACAAAGAACGCGATAGGCTACATCAGGTAATTGAAATACCATTCGAAAATAATATTTTAACCAACAAAAATAGTTATCGTTCACCCTAGCTTAGCTCAGTCTCCCAAGGTGTGTGTTCGCCTTGCCCTAATATTAAATATGACCCATGAAAATTCGGAATAGAAGCAAACAAAACAATATTTTAAACAATCATGTTTATTGTTTATAAAGATATAATAAAAATGTGACTTATTAAATGCATTAATAAATATATTCAAATTCTTGCCAAAAACTAACAATTTCTGGATTATGCTCATGGCTTTTGGTATCGGTTGATGGTAACTTCTTGATGTCAAATGGTTCTAGAGGCTGTATTCCACCAGGCCTACAGATGTTGATCGTTGCAGTCTAGATGATATAGTTGCAGTCTAGATGACATGTCCCTGGTTGTTGTATCGCCGGCGATTGAGGATTTTTGAAGCTCCCGGAGGGAGGACGGTGATCTTTTATCCCAAAAACTAGAAGATATACTGCGTATAAGTGACAATCAAGAAGTTAAAACCCAAAATGTACCTTTGCCAAATAGTATCCAAAAACTAGCAAATGGCAAGGGTAAATTAAATGGAATTAAGATTGATACTAGTTAAAATTTGATTTACACGTGCATATACGTAAATTAGAAAGAAATAGGTATTTAAAATTGACCATGTACTCGTAGAAATGGAAGGTTACGTATAGGAAAAAATGGCTATAATAAAATTAATACAGGCTTAGAATAAAAACTCACCCCAAGAGAATAAGTGCTGAAATAAAATAAATCTATTATTCGAATTTCATGCCCTATTTAAGGAATAAGTCTTCCCTTTCCACTTAGTGTCAGCGAGCGATGAAGTGTCACTGTCATATCAGCGAAACACACAACACAGAACATGAAATTTGAAATAACGACTATGGAACACAAGATTAGATCAGATGCTAGAACGTAAGATTATGAAGTATGTTGAGTATGACTTAGATGAAAAGAGAGTGGCCTATAGAACGGGCGCCAAACAGGTTATTAACGAAAAAACAAGTTAAAGCCAATACAGAAGATAATTATTAATGAAATATTAAAGAAAATAAAGCAAAATAATTATTTAAAAATAAAATAGCAAAGATGTGACGATTGTAACGATACAACCTTCTATTCCATCCTCTCCTCCCCCACCGTTAGCGACATCTTATGAGGGTTTATTGTCAAATACTTGGGGTTCTGGGTAACCTGCGGGGTCCTTAGGAATTAGTCGCCTAAGTCTGAGTTTGTTTTTAATTATATACACTCTCTGGATTAATTGATATAATTGTACACTTCCATCACCCTTACTGTGTTTTTTCTTGGAAATTACATAAATTCCAACAACTACCAACTATTTAAATAAATTCAATAGCTAAGAAATTTAAATCGAGACAAAATGCATTCCCAATCCTAGGTGTGACCAAACACAAAATGATTTATTATCGATTTTCATAGTTATTGATCCTATGTGTAATGTTGTTAAATATAATGTGTTAAGTGTTAAGTGTACTGTTGATAAACACCATATTAATGCATTTTAATATAGCTTCTCTATGTCCATAACTTTAACATCAAAGTTAATTTTACTTTATTTAATTTTTAATCACAGTGGAGTGATGTTCGCTATTGTTTTCAATTTAAACAAATTATACATTAGCTACATAACTAATAGGTAAATATTACCAATTCCTGTTGCACTGCCAGTTCAGTCATGTCATCATTCAGGATGTCCGTTACAATTATCAGTTGCCAACAACCAGTCAATATGTGAACAACTCAATTTGGGGCCAGATGGTACCCTGGGCATAATACATGTGATATTTTGTGCATCCATGTTTAATTTCATAATTATAGTCAATGTTTCCATGACTGATTAAGTTTAAAAGGTTTTTACCCTAATATTTTCATTTTGGTGGTTAGTATGTCAGCATCTTGTGAGTATAACCTATAACTTTTTTTAATCGTAGTCAACATTTCAAAATTTTGGTAAGATATTTATAGGCAAAAAGATTTTTTTCACTCTTTAATATTGTAGATGATTTAACTAAAGACTTTCTAACGAAAACGTTACAAATATTACTACCTACTTTAATATATCGCAGAGGTCATTTTCTTTGGAAGTGAAATCTTCATTAGAATTCAGTAGATTTTACTTTATAAAGAAGTAAAACTGAAAACCCCTTAAAACAACCGTAGATCTGTCGCTGATAGAAATCAAATCGGTTGAAATTTGCAACAGTGTTTGTAGAATCGATTTTGTCGATTTTGAAAAATGGAAATAAAAGTGCCAGCCGAGAGGAGAAGAGAGAAGTAATATAAAAACACAAGTTCAAATATCAACAACTATGAATGTTAATGATACTACTCAATTTTAATTAGTATGGCTAAAGGTGTAAATAATCAAACACCCCCATTTTATCCAATTTTGAGTTCTCGTTGAGATGGCAGATGACGTTAATTTATAAGATTTTGAGTAGTGAAAAAACCGACAAACTGTGGTAAGTTGGAATTATTCCTATTAATTCATTAAAATGTGATGTAAAAGAAAGATGTTTCCTTCTTTATCTATAGGGTTTCTCCATATTTATAGGGAAAAGCTATTTCCTTCTTATAGGCAAAGAGTTTTTTTTTCCACATTTTAAAGTTTTAGATGATTTTATTAAATACTTTGTAACGAAAGCATTACAAAGATTGCTATTTTAATATGTCGCAATGTGCAGTCTCTTTGGCTGTGAAATCTTTAGAATTCAATAGATTTTACTTTAGAAAGAAGTAAAACTGAAAACCCCATTAAAAGAATCGTAGATCTGCCTCTGATAGAAATAAAATCAGGTGAAATTTGCAACAGTGTTTGCGAAATCGATTTTGTGGATTTTGAACAAAGAAAATGAATCCAAATGACGGTTAACAAAAGTGCCAGGGAGCAGAAGAGAAAAGTAATATAAACACGCAAGTTCAAATAACTATGATTGTTAATGATACCACTCAATTTTTGATTAGTCTGGCTAAAGGTATAAATAATCAAACACTCCCAGTTTGTCCCAGTCTGAGTTCTCGCTGAGATGGCAGACGACGTACATTTATAAGATTTTAAGTAGTGAAAATATCCACAAACTGTGGTAAGTTTGAATTATTCCTATTAATTCAAGATATGATGTAAGAGAAATATAATTCCTTTTTATATGGTTTCTTACCACAGCCGTTTCGATCCCTAACCTTACATGGCTACTTCCCTAATAACACCAAACATTCCATGTATGTTCCTAGAATGTACACACAGGGCATTGAAAACATTCCTGGAATGTCCTCAAAAGCACAACAAAGTCCCCTAAATGTCCCAGGAAAGTCCTGTGTCAGCATTTTAAACATTCCTTGATTGTCTTGTTGGAACATTCCATGAATGTCTACGAATGTTCTTTGGACATTCACAGTATATTTTTTAGACATTCCCTGGATATAGTCGCTGATGTGACAATACCTCCGATTTGTTTTTTTATGAGTTTTGTAAGAGAGACTATAAATTTTTTTACAGTCATCTCCTGTTTTCATATATTTTTTGACATGTTTTGTAGTAAATTCAACTATCTATTTACTACAAAACATGTCAAAATTTACATGTGAACAGGAGATGACTCTAAAAATGGTTTTTCGTCTCCTACAAAATTCATGAAAAAGCAGATAGGAGGTATTGTTACATCACCGACGATATACCAGAAGTATATGTAGCCATACCAAATAATACATCCTTGATAAATATAAAAAATTTTATTGCACAAAATTTTGTCTTATATTTTTTTCCATAATCATCACTACGATGATGATTCATTGTATTGAATTGTACATTACAATTACAATCTGGTCATAACTGACCAATGAGCAATTTTAATTTAACCTAAATTACTACTGTTCCTTAAAATGAAGAGCTTACCCCATAGCGTCTCTTATCTAATCTAACAAGATCCTGCACTATTCTACCATACACAGGCACACAAGCACTATGCTCTGCTTTTCACTATCACCTACCACTCAAACTAGTTCAAAAGGCTTTGTCCTCTTCAATCTTCTAGTTTGCCCAGTAGTATCGAGGAGCTGGATTTCCTCAATATTCTCGTACTTATGAAGTTGTTACTCGTAACTTCCTGGCATCTTCTTGATGATTATATCCAGGTTCCATTTCTAGGTCCTTATAGAGATCACTGTTGGTCACATACCAAGGAGCATCTACAATACTTCTCAGTATTTTGTTCTGGAATTTTTGTATAATTTTTATATTACTTGGTCTAGTAAGTACACCCCCATAGTGGGCATCCATAAGTCGATACAGGTCTTAATATTTGTTTACAAAGTAATAACTTATTATGCATCGACAATGTGGAGTTTCTTCCAACTAGCCAATACACTTTTTACATAATATATCTTCCTTTTGCCTTTCATAGCCACAAGGCTATACGTTTCCTTCCTGTTTTTTTTGTAGACCACTTTCAGTTGATTCTAAAAAAAATTAAAATGAATGGTAATTTTTCTATTTTTACAATTAAAAATCAAAAGGAATAGGTACTATTTACAGGTAATAATATCTATAAATACCTAATTCGTTTTATAAAGAATAAAGAAAATTGAAAACGGATTTTATAATACTTACATAATTGTTTAAACAAAAGAGATCCAGGCAGAGCAAAACTAACATACAGAACAGCAAAAAAAGCCACTAATTCTAATTTTCCATTTTCTATCCAATCATAAATTTCTAGGTTATCATGAAAATGAAATTTAATGTGATGGTGATGACCACGAGACCACGCCGCACGCGACCCTACTTACATAGAACACGCGCGGCAAATTTGAAAATGAACGCAAATTGAATAGGAAATGGCCTCACTTAAAATGTAGGACATTGGTAGTATGTTCATAGAATGTCTTGTGGTAACATTCCACAATGCATTCCACCAATAATTTAATTAGATGTTCACCGAATGTTCCTTGAATGTCCAGGACATTCAAACATTAATAAAACTTTGATAGTACTTTCCAGAAATGTTTTGTGTTGTTAGGCTTTTCTGTTAGTTGCTGTTCTGTAAGGTGTTTATAG
This sequence comes from Diabrotica virgifera virgifera, assembly GCF_917563875.1. NCBI lineage: Eukaryota > Metazoa > Arthropoda > Insecta > Coleoptera > Chrysomelidae > Diabrotica > Diabrotica virgifera. The sequence continues at coordinate 206,982,207 of NC_065451.1, read as the reverse complement.
GCAAAAAATATTTTTTTCACTTTTTAATATTGTAGATGATTCAATTAAAGACTTTGTAACGAAAACGTTACAAACATTACCTTATTAATATGTCGCAAAGCTCTTTGGCAGTGAAATCTTCATTAGAATTCAGTAGATTATACTTTATAAAGAAGTAAAACTGAGAACCCCATTAAAAGAACCCTAGATCTGTCGCTGATAGAAATCAAATCGGTTGAAATTTGCAACAGTGTTTGCGGAATCGATTTTGTCGATTTTGAACAATGGAAATGAATCCAAACGACGGTTAAGCAAAGTGCCAGCGGAGAGAAGAGAGCCTCCTCGTCCCGACGCCCGGCGTCATCGTAATGTTCGGTGATTTCAACAAATTCCGCGGTGTACGTGATGGTGTTGACTTCAAATACCAAATACACTTCCACGATTCGGAATTTGCTATTTTCTGCACAATTTCAAATGCAATTTTGGATTAAATTAAAAATAATGGTGTGGAAATGGAATACAAATTCTCTGGAATTACTTTTTTTCCGATAAGTTATAATAAAATAAATCAGAGCGTAAATTTAGAAGTATCGTGTAATCGACAAATGGATTGAATAATTTCAATCCAAAGAGAACAATTAAAATGCCAGTATACACATTTTTTCTTAAGAGAACTTTTACTTTCTGAATTTAGAAAAAATCGATTTTAGTTTTTTAAAGTAAAAACATTCTAGTATCATAGAAAAAAATATCCTAAAATTGTATTAAGAAATTCGAAATAGAAACGAAGTTATAGTTACATTTATAATGGTACCTACCTAAGCTAAAACTCGTTTGTATACAAAGCGCGCGGCGCCTTACCTGTGCAGCTGCAACTCGACAGTTGGGTTCTAAAATTTATAAACGAGGACGTGTTTTATATTACCAGAAGTTTATCGAAAATTATTGTTTTTAAAATCGAAAAAATGCCTAGATCTAGTGGTCATTTAAAAGGAAGTAGAAGTAAGGGGACTTATCGAAATAAGAAAAAACTCAAAACACAATTTTAACGGTAATCAGTTTATTGCAGAAAACAATTCTGAGTTGTCCAGTTACTCGGCAAAGGATTAAAATCTACTGATGCATCGCATGCAACTTATAGGAATAAAAATAGAAGAAATAGCAACGAGCTAGTCTGAAAATATCGGCGAAACTCTATTGCCCAAGCCAATATAAGGGGCAGCGATACATCAAAAGAGCGCAAAATTATAAAAAAAGCTTTGACCGACTATTTACAACTTTTACTGGACAGTGAGGGCAGCCAATACACAGAGTGGGCCAAAGAAAAGAGTCCACCTCGATATTTGGCAGTATTTATTAGATTTTAAGGAAATGACGAAACAGGTCGATTTTTGATCTAAGGGAGACCCTTTTAACGGTACATATATCTGTCATTTGTCAACCCCCTCCCTTCCACTTTCTCCACCCTTTATTTTTAAATAGGGAATAGGGGTTGTGTGCTGGCTCATTTGAAAGGTTATTCAATTCTCTATTCAGTAATATAAACATTTACATAATTATTTATATAGCGTGTCCAAGGAAAAAAAATTTTAATTAAATTAATTGTCACAAAAGAAGAATGTATGTAATTTATTTAATTCAAAATACATTATACTGCTATCACAAAACAGAAAAAAATGTTTTTTGATAAATAAACATTGCTTTTTGCTTAATTTCAATGTTTAAGCTGCCACCATCTGCCTCTTGATAGGTTGAATATTGGATTTAAGCTACATACAAACAATGTTTATTTATTAAATAAACATTTTTTTCTGTTTTTTGTTAGCAGTAGAATGTATTTTGAGTTAAATAAAGTACATACATTCTTCTTTTTGTGTCAATTAATTTAATTCAAAATAATTTTTCTTGGACACCCTGTATAAATAATTATATCAATGTTAATATTACTAAATAGACCATTGAATAACATTTAAAATGAGCTAGCACACGACCCCTATTCCCTATTTAAAAATAAGGGGTGGGGATGTGGAAGGGAGGGGGTTGACAAATGACAGATGTATGTACCGTAAAAATGTGTCCCCCTTAGATCAAAAATCTAGCTGTTACGTCATTTCCTTAAAATCTAATAAATACTGCCAAATATCGAGGTGGACTGTTTTCTTTGGCCCACTCTCTTAGGAATCGCTGAATAGAGGAAAAAACTAAATATGAGCATTTTATTCTACAAAAATACGGTAAAAATACTTTAAACGCCTTTTTGTCGAAATCACCTACACCAATCACAAAACTGAGAGACGTCTTTCTCAAAATCTACCACACCAATCTCAGTGAACCAAACTTTTCTTTATACTTTCTACAATATTGGAAATCTTTTTTCGGAACATAACTTTCAATGTAATAAGTTAGATACTGGATTTGCAATTAACCAGTGTAAATTTCAAGACAACATCGCCATATCTCATATTTAATTCATTTGTTCGACTGCACCGAACTGAGGTGCCCCATCGGATTGTATCGTTTGTGCGAGAGCCAGCGGTAAAGGGATTACAATCGAACAAATGAATTATATTTTTAAACATTGTTTTGAAGCTATTTATTTCTAATTTTCAAACATCGCGACGTCATATTGAAATTTATACTGGTTAATTGCAAATTAGAGATCTCAGTTCGGTGCAGTAGTGTTTGAGATTTTTTCAACATTAAGGAAGAATTTTCGCTGGTTTTGAATCTCGTTGGAAGCTAGGAATAACTAACGCACTTTTCACAAATAAAATTTATTACACTAACACAAACTTTTGGTATTAAAGTAATAATTTATGTGGGATCGGACACAAACCCTACTTCCCGTTCTTATATTTTTTTTATTATATGTCAACAAAACCTTAGTAGCGAAATTTCTTTTTTTTTTGAATATTGCGCCTTTGTGTAAACTTCGACATGTTCATAGAACATAAAAACATAGAACAACTTTCTGACGTCTACACAAGGCGCAAATCACTAAACAAAATACCTAAATAAAGTATAGTTTTACTAAATATTAGTGTTGGGAATTTATTTCTCCAACAAGTAGAACAAATAAATTAAATATGAAACATCGCAACGTTGTCTTGAAATTTACACTGGTTAATTGCAAAACCAGAATATGTATAACTTATTGCATTGGAAGTTTCTATGTTCCGAAAAAAGATTTCCAATACTGTATATAGGTATACAACTACCAAATAAACTTCTAATACGTTAAAAAAAGTTTTTATTACAAGGGTAAATTCACCCCCAAAACAGACGTTTTTTCGAACTTAGTGCATGAAAAATGTATATTACCAGTGACTACGTACTGACTTAAGATCATGGCCTTCACAAAAAAAATTAGAACAGCTCAGTAGTTATACTAAAACAGTGATAAAGAGAACCATACTCAGGACCAACTTCAAAGACGTGATTTGGGATACCGACATTCGTGACAGGACAAAGATTACTGATGTAGTGTAACCTACAGCTAGGCTTAACTGGCAATGGGTCAGGCATATTGCACGAGATAACCATGAAAAAGAAGAATAGATAATAACAGCTACAGACCAAGAGAGAACAGCTGAGGGGTGGGCATACGGCATGAGAGGTGGAAGGATGATATCAAACATATCGTGAGCAAGCAATTGATAAGAATTTATCAGTGTAGACATAGACATAGTATAGAATATATAAAGAGAATAAGGAAATACAGCTTTAGATTTAATTGGATTCGGGGGCCACTACCATCGGCTGACTTAAGTTTCTTCTTCTCAGAGTCTTCAAAGCTGCCTGTGGTGTATCCCCAAGCGAACTAATTCTGGCTGTCCCACTAAGCAAAATAATAAAATATTATAAATATGTGTAGAGGAAGAGAAAATTCTCTTAAGTTCGTAATGCAGAATCATTGGTGACTATCTATTGCCTGAACGTTTTACCAATTTATAAAGCATACAGGCCGATAAACAGCAGACAATGGGAGAATCTACAATGTACATTCATCACCATCAGTCTTTACTTATTTTATTTTACTCATATTTGAGTAATAAGGATGCAGAATTCTAATGGAATTTTATCTAGATAAGCGGGTAAGTGATGAATATACAGGCTGTAACAAAAATACAGGTCATAAATTAAATCACACATTCTGGGACCAAAAATAGTTCGATTGAACCTAACTTTCCTTAGTAAAAATGTGCACATAAAAAAAGTTATAGTCCCTTGAAGTTACAAAATAAAAATCGATTTTTTCCAATATATTGAAAACTATTTGAGATATTTTTTTAAGGGACATGTGGCATTCTTATGGTGGGAATATCTTAAAAAGAAAATAAAACTGAAATTTCTGCACCCCTTTAAAATTTTATGGGGTTTTGTTTCCTTAATACCCCCCAAATATGTGTGTACGTTCCAATTAAATTATTATTGTGGTACCATTAGTTGAAAAAAAAATGTCTTTAAAACTTTTTTGTCTCTTTGTAATTTTTCGATAAGTCAGTTTTTACCAAGATATTTTGAACATTTGTAAAATCCATCAAAACTTTTTACATGGTAAGTAAGATTATAGAGACCTGGTAATAATATGAAAATTTATTGTGAATTTACATTTTTTAGGTATAATTTGAAACATATTAATATCTCGATAAAAAATCGTTTATCGAAAACATACTAAGCAAAAAAGTTTTAAAAACACTGTGTTTGACTAATGGTACCACAATAATAATTTAATTGGAACGTACATAAACATTTGGGGCGTTTAAAGGAACAAGACCTCCATAAATTTTTTATGTACCTAAACATATTAAAAAATAATCCGCATCTCGATATAAACTACCTTATCGAACAAATACTAAGACGCAAAAAAGTTTTAAAAACATTGTCATTAACTAATGGTAATGCAGTAATAATTTTATTAGAACGTACACAAAAGTTTGGGGGGGTTTAAGGGAATAAAAACCCCATAAAATTTGTATGGGGCGTACAAATTCCACTATTATTATTTTTTTGAGATGTCCCTACCATAAGAATACCACATGCCCATTTTTAACAAGAAATCTCTAATAGTTTTCGATATATTGGAAAAAATCGATTTTCATTTTGTAATTTCAAAGGGCTGTAACTTTTTTTATGTGCACATTTGTACTAAGGTAAGCTGTGTACTCCAATCGAGGTATTTTTTATTCCCAGAATATGTGATTTAATTTATGACCTGCATTTTTGTTACACCCTGTATATTGTAGATTCTCCCATTGTCCGCTATTTATCGGCCTGTGTCTTTATAAATTTGTAAAAAGCTCAGGCAATAGATAGTCACCAAGGATTCTATTATTTCAAAATAATAATAATAAAACCATTTTATCATTTCGTTATCTCAATTGCAGAACAAAAAACTCGGTAATACATTATGGTAGGGTAGCAAAGTATGCTAATTGTGCAGTCACTCGAGCGCTTTGGGGACCTATTCGGTTGTGAAGAGTAGGTCCTAAAACCAAAAATAGTTAAGTAAAGTTTTCCATTTTAGTGGGCGCTTGCCGTTTTTTAATTTAATTTTCCATTTCCAACAATCGTTTTTTCCGATTATAACGCCATCTATCCATAATTCGAAAAATGTCTCGAATAAAATTATTTATTTTTACGTAAGAAATCCAAATCTGCAATAAAAAATGAGGGCTCCTATTTAATGTTTTAAAGTAACCCCCACTCCACCTCCGTGGAGGGTCGTATTTGATGCCATTCGATAGATTTTTCAAAAATATTGAATAAGTGTATTTCATAGTTTTTCGATCTGATGTTCATTTCGCAAAATATCGCGGGATTCGTATTTAAAATATTAAATGTACCCCCACCCCTCTCCGTGAGAAGTCGTGTTTGGTATCATTCGATAGATTTTAAAAAATATTGAGCACATATTTTTCAGTTTTTCGATCTGTCATTTATTTCGTGAAATATTCGCTTTTTTCTTGTGAAATTTTGGGACTCACCCATTTCCTTACGCCCGGCTCAAATCGTCAGATTTTTGAAATATACACTCTTTTGCATGTACTTAACTTACCTTATCTTAATCTGACAATTTCAAGTTTTTTTAAGGATAGATTTTTTTTTCGGGCCCCCCTTAACGAACTCCCCTGTGTTACGAGCCAATATACGGTAGAGGTACATCTGCAGGGTTACCAGGTTTCTCCCCATATGATAGTGTTACGCGCTCGAGTAACTGCAAAAATCCCCGCTTGGGCTCCCCTACCATTATTTTTGATATCAAAAATGTTTACTTCGGCGTTTATTCTGGTTTACAAACAGTTATTAAACTCTAAATCAATATGTACCTTAATACTTCGTAATTACTGAAACTTTTACGGTAAATCCGAATGGCAAAATATATTATAACTTATGTTTTTACGTGAAAATAACTAGGTCGAAGTTTTTAGGGGAGAAAACTCATTATTTGGGACCGTTCCATTGATTACTTTTTCCCTTTTTTCGCTTTTTCACGTAGTAGAAACAAATTTTTGGGTGATTATTACTGCTGATTGAAAACATATTCTACACAAAGAAAGACAAATAATGCGTCTTTAAGCTTTAGTATTACATTCATACAGTATGGTGCAAATGTCTAGAATAAATTCGATATTGCGTAAACCGGCGACTTTACGTAAGGAAAAATCCCGAAACGGTCGATTTTTATTTTTAAATTACAATATTTTGACATAATATGTATATCTCATACGAGTAACGTCATCCATATGGACGTGATGACGTAATCGATAATTTTTTTAAATGATACTAGGGGTCGTGTGATAGCTCATTTGAAAGGCAATTCAATTCCGTATTCAGTAATAGAAATATTAACATATTTTTTATACACAGTGTCTAAAATAAATTTTATTAAATTAAATTAATTGACAAAAAAGAAGATATATATAATTTATTTAATTCAATATACATTTTACTGCTGCCAGAAAACAGAAAAAAAAGTTTATTTAACAAATAAACATTGCTTTTCGCTTAAATTAAATTTTCAAACTTCCAAGAGGCAGGTGGTTGACGGAGCTGATTTGAACATTGAATTTAAGCGAAAACCAATGCTTGTTTGTCAAATAAACATATTAACACAATATAACTTGAAAAACAAACACAATATTAGTTATAAATTCCAATTAACATAAACAAAATGCGCTAATGTCACTGTCACTAAATTAAATGATAAACGTCAAAATTTTTAGTAAACAAGATATAAACGTAAAAAATATACTGACATTGTTACAGTTAAAATTGATTTAAAAATTTTTCGAAGTTAATTATTGGTATAAATTACACTAATTATTGTATTAAATAAACAAGTTTAAGTAATTTTATTTGCAGTTTATATACGATTAATATTAAAAGTGGCATGCGCTACTTGAATCTAACTTCAGCCCGTGAGTAATGACCCGTGAGTAACTTTAGCCCGTGAGTAATGAATTATTACTCACGGGTACAGTAATGGGTGCTATTATCTATGAAAAATAGCGAATAATGAGCATGTTATTAAACGGTCGTAGAAAAAATATGTTACAACATATTATGTATAGTTATATTATTATATTATAATATATACCTAGTTAAATGTAAATATACATTATAACTATATATGAAATACGTCCACCGACAACAGCCATTTATTAGATTCACTGACAGTAGGTACAAATTTAAGCTTATAATTTTTCGGAAACGAATAGAACTTATATTGACTATTTCTAGTTGTATTTTTACAATAAATAAGAATTTAGTAATAGTAGGTAACCAATTTTTCAGCCACGTACTAGGGGTAAATAGCATTTAGGTATTTTTGTAAATTATTATAATTTAAATCTAGAGTAGTTGATAATTAAATTTTTTACTAATTAAAATAAAAAAGTATAGTATTCTACTCGCATGTAATGGCTATTACTCACTCTGATGAATTACGACACTCGCCTACGGCTCGTGTCGCAAACTTCATCATCGTGAGTAATAGCCATCATTATATGCTCGTTGAATAATATACGATTTTTTGTTTTCTGACAATAGTAAAATGTATTTTGAATTAAATAAATTACGTACATTCTCCTTTTTTTGTCAATTAATTTAATTTAATTTTTTTGGATACTGTGTATAAACAATTATGTTAATATTTATAGTAATGAATACAGAATTGAATACCCTTTCAAATTAGCTATCACGCGATCCCGTGTCTCATTTAAAAAAATCATCAATTACGTCATCACGTCTATATGGATGACGTCAATCGTATGAGATATATGTCAAAATATCGTAATTTAAAAATAAAAATCGACCTGTTTCGGGATTTTTCCTTAATGTCACAGATTTACGTAATATCGAATTTATTCCAGACATTTGCACCATACTGTATAGTAAAGTGTTGTACAGGGTATTTTGGTATATTATTATAAAAATAATGCGTATTTCAAACTTCTGCCTTTATATTAGTTAAGCTTAATTATTTCTTCTTCTTTTCTTAAGGTACCTTTTCCATTACTGAAGATTGGCAAAAACTACAGCAAATTGCTCTCTATCTTGAACTGTTCTTAGTATCGAATATGTGCCCATGCCTGTCCAGTCTCTTACGATCTTTAGCCAGGAGCATTTTCTTCTACCTGGACCTCTTCTTCCTTCCACTTTCCCTTCCATTATGAGTTGTAAAAAGTCGTGTCGTTCTCCTCTGTAAATATGTCCTAGATAACTCGTTTTTCTGTTTTTTACAATATTTATGAGTTCTCCCTGTCTTCATTCTTCCCAGTACCTAGTTGTTGGTCACGTGCTCTGTCCAAGAGATCTTCAGCATCCTTCGAAAAACCCACATCTCAAAGGTTTATGTACCGGGTGTCCCAATAAGAATGGCTCTCGGCCATATCTCAGGAACCGTTTATAGTAGAGCTTTGAAATAAAAAATTTTATAACAAAAGTTGCCTCAGGAAAAGCCTGGAAATTATGAAATTATTTTTATAATTGTGGGACCACCGCTAGAGGGCGTAATTGAATATCAAAAATTAAAAAATCTAAATTTTACAAAATTTTCCTAATGAAGGGGCACTGGAAATCCGATCGTCGTATTCTTCATAAAATTCTACGCATATTTGACTTGACAAGTTTAGATTTACCTTTGAAAATAAGAGGTGGGGGTGAGTGGGAACCTTGTTATGAAAAACTGGCTGTGAGTCCGGTTCTGCTTAATCAAATTTAGCAAACTTGGTCTTGTTGAAGACAGATCTTTTTCGTCAATGTAAAAGTTATGATTTCGAACCAACTTACTGAATAATATGCCAGCTAGAAGGCGTTATTTAATTTTTTTCAGAAATCTAGTGTTCCTTGGAAAATATTAAATACCAACATGCATTTCTGATACCATATTACAAAATTAGACAAAATTAGCAACAGAATAGCGAAAACCGCATGTTAATACCTTTTTTCTATCTCGAGATATCTTACAAAACGTGTAAATTTAAAAACATAACTGTTACTGTCACCGGTAAACGAAATTAATTAAAAGTAGTGTGCTATGGAAACAACAAAGAAACATTTTCCAGCTGTTAACGTATATTAGGTCTTTTCAACGCTTCTCATTTGTTTCGAGCCTCGTTCATATCTCGTATATTAATATTATACACGGATTATACGGCATATGACAGAGGCTCGAAACAAATGAGAAGCGTTGAAAAGCCCTATTACAAAGAAATAAAAACAACTATTTAGTGATGACATAAACGTTCAAATTTTTGCCCATCATTTTCGTTGCAAACATTTACTCTTTCAAGAGTAGATTGAACAGCAGTCTCAATTTCTGCTTTCGATATGCTGTGAATGGCGTTTAGTATTCTCTGGATAATGTATCCTAGAGTAGTGTGTGATGGGCAACAATTTGAATATTTAGGTCGTCACTAAGTAGTTCTTTTTGTTCTGTGTTATATTTAATTTTAATAGTATTGTCTCTCTTTATATTGTTGTTTTAATTCATTGTATTTTTATACGTTGACATCTGGAAAATGTTATTTTGTTTTTTTCCACAGCACACTACTTTTCATTAACTTAGTTTACCGGTGATAGTAACAGTTATGTATAAAATTTACACGTTTCTCGAGATATCTTGAGATAGAAAAAAGGTATCGACATGAGGTTTTCGCTATTCTATTGCTAATTTAATCTAATTTTATAAAGTATGATTAAAAATGCATACTTGTATTTAATATTTTCCAAAGAAAACTAGATTTCTGAAAAAAATTAATTAACGCCTCCCAGCTGGCTTATTACTTATTAGGATGATTCAAAATTATCACCCTTACATTGAAGAAAAAGATCTGTCTTCAACAAGACCCAGTTTTCAAAATTTGATTTAGCAGAACCGGACTTACAGCCATTTTTTTATTACAAGGTTCCCACTCACCCCCACCTCTTATTTGCAAAGGTAGAGTTAAACTGGTTAAATAAAATATGCGCAGAATTTGATGAAGAATACAGTAATCGGATTTCCAGTGCCCCTTCATTAGGAAAATTTTGCAAAATTTAGATTTTTTTATTTTTGATATTCAATTACGCCCTCTAGCGGTGGACCCACGATTATGAAAATATTTTCCAGGCTTTTCCTGAGGCAACTTTTGTTATAAAATTTTTTATTTCAAAGCTCTACTATAAACGGTTCCTGAGATATGGCCGAGAGCCATTCTTATTGGGACACCCGGTACGCCTCATACTTGTAATTCCGAGATTCTATGTTTCCACTCCATATAGCAATATGGAATAAATGATATTATTAATTATTGCTACAACTTTTCAATTGGTTAGAATGGAATATCATTACAAAATCCGAGTCCTGGAATAATTTGTAAAAGAAATTTTTCTTGGATTTTGACAATCTAAATTTTGGTGGATACTCGTACATAGATTTGGTGGAGTCGGTGGTAATGAAAGTGGCATTAGTCATAAAATTTCAAAAGTGAGTTAAATCCACTTTTGAAATCCCCTGACTTAAGTGCTATTCAACTTAAAAGTGGCTTTAGTCATTAGTACATTAATTATAGTACAAGCCGCTATAGTAGGGGAGGAAAGTACACTAAATTTGCAGTTACTCGAGCGTTATGGGGACCTATTGGGTTGTGAAGATTAGGTTCTAAAACCAAAAAAAGTTGAGTTAAGTTTTCCATAAAGTGGGGGACTTTCCATTTTTTAATTTAATTTTCCATTTCCAACAATCGTTTTTTCCGATTATAGCCGCCATCTATCCATAATCCGAAAAAATGTCTCGAATAAAAGTTGCTTATTTTTACGTAAAAAATTCGAATCTGCAATAAAAATTGGGGGCTCCTATTTAAGATTTTAAAGTAACTCCCCAGCTCACCTCCGTGGGGGGTCGTGTTTGGTGCCATTCGATAGATTTTCCAAAAATACTGAATACATGTATTTTGCAATTCTTCAATCTGATGTTCATTTCGCGAAATATCGCGGGGATCGTATTTAAAATTTTAAATTTACCCCCCACCCTCTCCGAGAGGAGTCATGTTTGGTACCATTCGATAGATTTTTGAAAAATATTGCACACGCAATTTTTAGTTTTTCGATCTGATGTTCATTTCGGGAAATATACGCTTTTTTTGTGAGACTTTGTGACATTTCCTTACGCCCCGCTCAAATCGTCAGATTTTTGAAATATACACTGTTTTGCATGTACTTAACTTACCTTATCTTAATCTGACGATTTCGAGTTTTTCTAAGGATAGATTTTTTTTGCCCCCTCTTAACGAACTCCCCTGTATTAAGATCCAATATATGGTAGAGGTATTTACAGGGTACAAGGTTCCTCCCCATGTGATAATCTGACGCGCTCGAGTAACTGCAAAAATCCCCGCTTGGGCTCCCATACCACTAGGACCAGCATTAGTGCTGATCCCAGTGAAGTAAGTCACTGTTTGTTATTGCACAAAGACCAGTTAAGTGCAGTTTTGATCAGTAATGACTGAAAATCTGAATATCACTTTATTCGTTGAAAAAGGTGAATGAGCTTCAAGTGGTATCAGTGAATTCAAAGACTTTCTAATTAGTTATTATTATTGGTTATATCAGTGAGTACTTGATTTAATAATGTTTATTTTGAGAGTACCCACAATAATTCAAAATTAAAAGCAAAATGACGCTCAATTTATATAACAGAGTTCAATATTTAAGTGATCATAAACCTGATTCTGATCCGTATTTCAATACTAACCAACTCAGGCCTAGGCCTAACAATTTAGAATACTTTCTCAATCCTTCTGCAGTAAACAGGCTTGTAACGCACTCTTCTAGTTCAAAAGACAAATACGAAAACCTGAATTCATTTTTGGATGGTGGAGAAAAGAAATGGGATCTTTCAACAAGTATAGAACTAGAAAAAGACTTCGAAATCCAACATAAGCAAACTGCAAACTATAGGGAATCAATCCCGAAATTCTGGATAACGATATGTATCAAAGAAAGGAAAAGCTGCCAAAGGTAAAACATTTCAACATACTTCTTATTCGTCTAAAATAAAATGGGAAGAGGGGAAGTTTTTATTTCAATAATTTTTAAAATAAGGGATTTAAGGGATACATAAAAATCCAGTAAAATAAAAAAAACCAAGGAAGGACGGGACAATTCAGAGATCTTCTTCGGCGAAATATGATTTGAAACTAAACAATGAATTATCCGTTATGATTTATAAGAAATATTTTCTTTAGACATTAAATGTGTCATAGGGAGGAGTTTCTCGCACTTTAAGAAAAATAGAAGATGGTAAGAGTCCAGAAGACGACTTGAGGGAATTAAAAGGCTATCCTACACGTAAAATAACAGAAGACTATATGTAAATTATGTCATGCAACATATCTAGTCATTATCTTCATACCAACGCCATTACACAAGAAAATATAACCATAACAGGAAATATATATGCGATGCATTGAATGTACGAAAAATATATGCACTCTATGGAAAATGTTCTGAAGATCTGTAGTTATACATATTCATAGATATTCATAGATACATATTCAATAAAAAATCAAAGAAGGCTGGATTAGTTAGAAATTATATTAAGATGACAAGATTTCCAAAAACAATCAAGAAAGTTATACTTAAGGCATACTTAGTGCATAATGCCTGACATTAAAAGGACAACAACGCCTCATTGCCTTTGAAAACAAAAATTAAGAAGAATTAAGGTTCTTTGACCCAAGCAAGACATTCAAGGTAATTGGAAGATTCGTTTAAAAGCAAAAATAAGACACCTCTCTAAACAACCCCTAATAACAAGTCAGGATCAGGAGACTCATTGCATGGATGAGTCATGTTTTGAGCGGTGATAATGAGAGAGAAATATAGCTGTATCACTGTAACCTCCAGTAGGTCACTGTATCTCCACCTTTGTAAGGAACTGTAATAAATCGCAAAGCGTGGCAAAGTCTATGCAGAAAGGCTAAAATTCTAAAGGGTTGTATGGTCAACGGAAGTAAGTAAAAGTTGGCAATCATCACGGCTATTCTGATCTTAGATGCTGCTGCTCTGAATAGTTCGGTCGATGTGCATCCGTACCATTCCCTTATAGCAGATGGATTTTCCGCTATAATGTATTATTAATATCATTCATTAATTTAATATCCTAATCCCCAAAAAAAGTATCTAACTTTCCCAATTTATTAATTCAGTGTTCTGTTTTAAATGTTTTAAAGCCGTCCCTGTTTGAAAATTGCAGAATGTTACTGATTATTGCGTAACGTTGGATGAGTACCCCTACTCCCCTTTAGAAAAATGTTTGGACTCGTCCAAAGTACCGTATTTCCCTTGAAAAAATAATGGTTTCGTCCGAATCTTGCAAAGTTGCAGCATTAAGGGCGAAAATCGCTCTTTTAAATACGCAACAGGTTCTCGGGTGAAGTATTTCGCAGCCGAGAAGATCAGTTCTACAAGTACCATCGAGACGTAAGGATATTTCCGTGGAAATCCGGAAGCCGTACCTCTGCCGGTTTGAGGCTGTCGTCGTTATGTTAAACTAAGTGAAGGATTTGCAACCTGTCCTGTGAATATTATGGAAGACTAGTAGAAAATTTCACCCACATTATTTTGGATATATAAAGTGAAAGTCCAGTATTCAGTATTTGTGACGCAGTTAGTTATGCCGGTAGAGGAAGAGTGCGGTTTCTGTTTCTTTGTTTGCTGTGCCCTGTGTGGATCAATATGGTCCTCTAGTTTGAAGTCCTCTATTTTCCGAAGAGATGTCTGATTTGGCCCCAAGTTTCGTCTTGTCCCCATTGTCCTGAAATAGAAGTCTTTGTTTGCTGTGCCCTGTGTGGACCAATATGATTCTCTAGTTTGAAGTCCTCTATTTTCCGAAGAGATGTCTGATTTGGCCCCAAGTTTCGTCTTGTCCCCATTGTCCTGAAATAGAAGATTAAAGCCATCCCCGCCACGCCCCATGTCAAGGACCTTGTTGTTTTGTTTTGTGTGACCCGTGTGACATTAAAAGAAAGGTATGATACATTTTTAATTTTGCTAAATTCCAAGTGGATATACTAAAGTTTGTTGGTAAAAAGTTTAAGTATTTGTATAAAGATATAGTGCTTTCATGATGAAAATTGTTTGTAAGTAAAACAATTTGTAAGCGACTTATGACATCTGTCAAAGTCGAATTTTTGTGTTGAAATAAGTGGGTCAAATTTTATTTGACATATACTGCCCAACAAGCTTAATTGTAATTGTTTTGTTTGTAATGTTTAAAACCAGTCAAAAGTTTTGTATCTTAGTAGTCATGTTTGTAATAAATAACTTCGTATTGAAAGGTTAAAATAAATATTGTTTTTTGTAGTAAAATTAGAGTAAAGTTTTGAATAAACATAGTAAGAGTTTGAAGTTTTAAATAAACGTTTTTGTAAGTGTATCTACCATTTTATTTCTGTAACCTTTCTTGGAAAAATATTAACTAGGTTCTAATACAAATAAAATGAGTTTTAGAGTAGAAGAAAAAAAATTTGGCATAGAAGCCAGTTTTGAGAAAAAGTAGCCCAGTTTAACCCCAAAGAGGAATCCAAGAGGAATGTCCCCCCATTTGGTACCCGTAAGTACGGAATATGTCCAGTAAGTACCCATATGTGAACCAGAGGATTTGTTTCGAACGGCGTCCTTTTTTGTTAAATAGTGGAAAGATCCTCTAGTCTGAGTAAGTACCCTTTTGTATTTTGTTATGGTAGTTTAGTCTTCTTAACACCCCTCCCCCTCCTTAACGAATCTACGACCTAGCCACCGCACAACCATTGAGCTGCCGTTCGCATGAAGGTTTGCATGTCTGCTTCTTCTTCTTTAGCCCCATTCTGACCCCCAGTATCTAAGTAGTTGGTTCTATCCCTGCCCCCATTAGAGCAGAGATGTAAAACACTTCACCCTCAAGTTATGCAACCATGAGATTCTTCTCCTTCCTACACTTCTCTTACTCTGGATTGGCCCTTGAGTTGAGATAGTCACATTAAATGCATAAATTTGCTGTTTTGTTAAATCTGTGAATAGTCTTTGTAGTATATCTTTATTTTGGGCTATCAATATTGCGTGTTTTTAATTTTTCTTTTCCAATTCTGCATCCACTTCTTTGGTTGATACTTTGAAATAGTTTATCCACGACTAAATTGAAGAGCAGAGTTTAATGAGCTATTTTCTAAATAACCACCTAAATAAGACATGAGCTCACGTCACCACTTAGCTGTCTTCTTTTAATAACCTTCGTGTACGAATCCTATTACAACATATATTTTTGTGTAGAAGTTTTAAAGCGGCACTAAATTTCAGCAGAAGCTATTAAAACTGCGACACAAAACTCCCGTTAAATGTTTTCATTTTGCACACACTATTTTCTTTTCGTCATCTTTTCAATTTTCCTTTAGTCACAGAGTATTAAAGCAATGCCAACATATTCCACGTTCCTGAAGGAAGGATGTTGCGTGATTGAAAATGTGGAATCGAAGGCAACGGTATATAAACATGCAAAATCTTTTAACTACTGTTAGAGGTGAGGAGATTCTGGATGAACTGTTCTGTTGGTACGACATACAGAATTGACAAATACGGTCCATATGTCTATATTGGGGGCGTTACTATTGTACTTCAACTTCAACTAAGAACTTGACTGTTGAAGAACTTAACGAAATCGACAAGCAAATCTCAAAAGCTACAAGACGCGACATTAGAACATACAATCAAAAGCAAATTAAAAACAAAATAGAAAATAACAAAAGTACGAAGGTTCTACGTAAAAAACTCGAAAGCAGCAAAAAAACAAATGACGAGGGCTAAAGAGGAAAGTATTACAACAAATAGAGAACATATCCTAAAAGTAGTTGAAGACTTCTACTCTCTACAGTATAAGAGCCAAAAAGAATTGAATTTAGACTCGTATGCTGAACAAGATATACTAAAAACTAAAAAGGGTATCGTAAATCAAATATCTGAACTACTACCGGATATCATCCTGGACGAAATAAATCAAGCCTTAAAGAAAACCAAAAACAATAAGTCCCCTGGTGAAGACTGTGTGGTTGCCGATGCAGTTAACATCAGTGGTAACTATTTACTCAAGAAAACAAGAGATCTGTTTAATCTATGTTTTATAACAGCACTATACCAGACAAATGGTAAAACACCTTAGTGATACTAATCCACAAAAAAGGGGATACAGCTGATTTGGAAAACTACCGACCAATTAGTTTACTGAGCCATTTCTATAAACTTTTCACAAGAATAATTACCACTAAACTGGAAAACAAATTGGACTTTTACCAAGCAATAGAACAGGGCGGATTTCGTAGTAGATTCGGAACAAATGACCATCTTCAAAGTGTTAAAGCGGTAATTGAAAAATCGATTGAGTACAATAGGTCACTTGTCCTTGCATTTGTGGACTTACATAACTGTCCATAAGACCTTTGATACCGTTGAGCTGGACGCAGTCTTGGGTGCCTTACATGTCGTATCGATGATCGATTATCGATATACCTACTAAGCTAATATACAACATCTATAAAAACGCCTCAATGGTAGTGAAGCTGCACGAGAATACCAATCCCATACGAATTTGCAGAGGAGTACGGCAAGGCGATACTATATCACCTATAAGCTGTTTATCACCTTTCTGGAATACGCCTTTAAAATGCTTGAGTGGAGGGAGAAAGGTTTAAATATAGTTGGACAAAATTTAACAAACTTGCGTTTCACAGACGATGTAGTTCTACTGGCAGACAAATTTAAAGGATATTAGAATAATGTTGCAAACGTTCAAGAACTCTGCTCTCAGGTTGGGTTAAAAATTAACATATCTACGAAAAAGCTAATGATAAACCTGATCCCCAGTGAAAACATTGTCATTAACAACTGCGAAATGGCGTTTGCGGGTATACATATAATATCTTGGTCATGAAATACGAATCACGAGAGACAATCAAACATGCGAATTGAAACGAAGAGAAATTCTCTCCTGGGCTGCATAAGGTAAACTAAGAGACGTGTTCAAAAGAGATCTTCCAATCTGCTTGAAACCGAAAGTTTTTAACCAATGCTGATTCAAAAGATGGAAAGGTCGGTGATTGGTGTGTCATTGTGGAACCATATAACAAACGAAGAACTACGATTAACAACAGGTGTCACAGATGTTGTATGACAATTGGCTAAACTTAAATGGAACTGGGCCGGTCATGTGGCCCGTCTGACAGATGGGAGATGGACAAAGAGGTTGTTCGAGTGGAGATCAAGGCCGATAAAACAAGTAGAAGAAGGCCACCCACACGATGGACGGACGATATTAAAAGAATGACAACAAATTGGATTCAAAGCTCCCAGGACAGAAGACAGTGGACGGAAATAGGGGAGGCCTATATCCACCAGTGGATGCAAAGGGCTGATTCTTCTTCTTCAGGTGCCATCTCCACCACGGAGGTTGGCAATCATCATAGCTATTTTAATTTTTGAGGCAGTAGCTCCAAATAGTTGTTTTGAGCTGCATCCAAACCATTCTCTCAGGTTCTTCAACCATGAAATTCGTCTTCTGCCGATGCTACTTCTGCCATCTATCTTTCCTTGCATTATGAGTCGCAGGATGCCATACTTCTCGCCCCGCATCACATGTCTGAAATACTGTAGCTTTCTTTCTTTAATTGTAAGTTCAACTTCCTTCTCTTTACCTATTCTTCTCAGTACTTCATGGTTCGTAACTCTATCTACCCAGGAAACCCTCATAATTCTTCTATAGGTCCACATTTCAAAGGCGTTAAGTCGTCTCATTGTCTCTACATTTAACGTCCATGATTCCACTCCATAGTATAGTACACTGTATACATAACATTTTGATAGGCTTACTTTAGGAGCTAATGTTAAATCTTTGCTACATAGGACCTTTTTCATTTTCATAAAATTAGAACGTGCTTTTTCGATTCTGAGTTTGATTTCTGCAGTGTAGTCATTATTTTCTGTTATAAGTGTTCCTAGGTAAGTGTACTTATTTGCTCTTTCGATCTGCTGGCCCTCTACTATCAAGATTTCGTTAGTATTATGGTTGTTTTTACTAATTTTCATAAACTTCATCTCTTTGATATTGAGAGAGAGTCCGTACTCCCTACTACACCTTAATATTTTACTCATGAGTCTTTGCAGGTCTTGTAAATTATCGGCTATTATTACTGTAACACCTGCATATCTGATGTTGTTAACTAAGACTCCCTTTACTCTTATGCCGACTGTTTCATCTTCCAGAGGTTCTCGCATTACCTCTTCAGAATAAGCGTTAAATAATAGAGGTGATAGTATGCAGCCTAGCCTGCACTGAACCAAAAAAGTACGTAAATATAATGAAAAAAACATTGATTCAAAAACGGGGAGCATTAATTTTCGTCCAAAGATCAGTATCATTGGTCCAATGTAAGTAGATATATTAACTAATGCCCAAAAACGTTAATTTTTATGAATTGGTACGTTCATTCAATGTACTTTCTAGTTAAGAATCAATGTATCGGTACATTGAATCAATGTATCGGTACATTGAATCAATGGATCGGTACATTGAATCAATGAATCGGTACATTAATTCTTAACTAGAAAGTACATTGAACCAACGTACTAATTCCTAAAAATTAATGTTTTTAAGCATTAGTTAATGTATCTACTTATATTGGACCAACGATACTGATCATTGGACGAAAATTAATGCTCCCCGTTTTTGAATCAATGTTTTTTTCATTATATTTACGTACTTTTTTGGTTCAGTGAATGGCATCTTCATGTATATTTGTATATAACATACAAATAGTTAATAAGTAAACAAAATGACGACTTAATATCTACATAAATATTTCAAATATAGGTTGAAGCAACGATTTTTTGCCGATTCTCAAACTAATGTTAAGTATTACCTATAAATTAAAAAAAACATATATTTTTAATTAACACAAACAACTTTTTATAATGTAATTTGGAAAAAACAGAATAACTAAATATAACAGAAATTGATTCTTCTTATAAACTATATAAAAATATATTTAAATTATATAAAAAATGTATACCTGATATCGTGAAAATAAATACATCTACAATAAGATCTCCATAAACACAACATCTCTCTGGGATTAGTTATCACTACCCATACAAAAAGCAAATGGTTGAATGGCATTTTTCTTTGATTTCAAAAATCGAATATGATCTTCGACTTCTTGCTGAGTTTTCCCGATGTAAGAATGATTACTGAAAATCTTTGATGGTATATTTTATTAGTTCGTACAAAATATCGATGTAGAACCCAAAGAATTACTGCATGTTAGCCATCTACAATTTATTATAATAATTATTATAAAAAATAAATCTAAATAGTGAACATAGTTGTATTTTTGGGTATCACTTTTTTTATAGAAATATTTTAATTTATCCTGAAAAAATTGCTAGATATTGAGATGTTTATTTTTACTTTGATAGATACTACCGACTGCAAGAGTTAATAATATTTTTCAATTATTTACGGTTTAATCACCTAAAGATTTAATTTACTAATCTTTTATAAGATTACACCATTTAGAAATATTTTCAAATGGTTCCCATTTTCTTTTACCTATGTGTCGAATTAGCTTTTGAAAAAATTTACAGAGAACAAAAATTAATTAATACTGGATATGCAGGATTGAATAATGAAATAAGTACTTACATTCCGTAATGTCTTCAAGGGTAATCTTTTCAAATAAAAATTTATTTGTTTTATCCTTGATATGACTTTCACACTGAAGAAAGGAGATAATTGTTTCGAAATTGCTGTCCCATCCATCAATAAGTCCATTTCCATTTCCAAATGCCACTCCAAAGTTCATATCATCCTGCAAAAGTGGAAATAGAAGTACAACTTTTTTTATAGAAATCCAACAAAATAATTTATAAATACAGTTAAAAATATATGTATATACATACCTTAGAAAAATCAACCAAATCACTAGTGCCAAACACCGCTCCTCAGAGTCTGCAGGGTGACTGTCTGCTAGGAGGCTGCAACTGTTGTCACGTGATTTTTTTACACCAATAAAAACACTTATAGAGTTTTAAGAAATGTATCAGTTTATGTACAAGATCATTGCTACAATGAATTGATCATTGATTCAGGCATATTACATTAATACAATGATTGCGTTACATCAAAACAATGTATCGAGTTATTAATCAAAGTCGAAAACATTGATTTAATGTTACGAAAACATTGGTTCAATAAACGAGTTCGTAATTTAAAGAACACTATACATTAGTGCAACGTTTTATATTCATTAATTTAACCGCATAATCCTGATGTATAATTTCATATATACAATGAACAAATTACTAGTATTATGAAAAAAGTCATTGGGTAGATAAAAAGATTCATTGGATTAATGATTCTATTCATTATTGTTTAATGAATAGAATTACATTGTAATAATGAATATGGTCATTACTTAATGACTACGTGTTTATAGTATTAACGAAATTTTCATTGAATCAATGTAAAAAAAGTCAATGATTGGCGTTCATTGGTACTATGTACAATATTTTTTTCAGTGTGGCTCCTCTCTTTATTTACATTTCTTCAGATGTTTCTTTTTCAATTCTTACTATTGCTCGTTGATTGTAATAGAGGTGTATTATTAGTCATAAATCTCTTTCATCTAGGTTTTTAGTTTTTAGAATTTCCATGAGTCGATCATGCTTTACTTTATCAAACGCTTTATTGTAGTCTATAAAACAGACGTAAAGAGGACGGTTAACATCCAAACATCTCTCTGTCAGCACGTTGAAGGATAATAATGCCTCCCTGCTACCCATACCATTGCGGAACCCATATTTTATTGAGTGTCACTAATATCCAGCTCCAGTTTAGAGTGTATTCTGGCGTGGATAATTTGAAAGGGCTGATTGTTTATGAGTAATTGGACTTCTTCGCACTAATACCGCACCCTGTATATACACTTTATAAAGCTTTTTATCTACACTGTACTCTATATTTTCAGACTATAAATTTGTGATACCAAATATCTGTCAAAAACAATTCACATAATGAAATTATCAATTAGCTTTCCCATAAACTATTTTCCTATAACTACAGCATTACATAAAATTCCCCGATTTGTAACCTGATTTAAAAACTAAAAAGGTATTTGGTATAAAACATATTTCACAATCGCCGTGCATGCTAATCAAACAGTTTTCTTTTGAAATATGTTTCAATAATCCCTCGTCACTGTCATCTGCCAGATGCTTCACGTAGCGTGGCCTACATATGCATACGTTTCATCGATATACAGGGTGTCCCAGACTAATTTAGCCACGCTATATGTCCTAAACGAATAGAGATTTTCGAATGGGACAAAAAGTGGTCTATTCTACTTGTAATATACTTTAATACGGCGTAGAAAAAAATCATCCCCTAAATATTCATCCCTTAGTTACAACCTCTAACTTAAATTTTTTTAATAGCACCCTGTATATTTTTTTATAGTTTTGGATGTGGTCTTCTATCGTCTATTCAACACCTTTTTTGAAAATAAAATCGGTTCGTAAATAACGCAAGAAAATATCAGTTCAGTTTTGTTAATTATGTGTCCCAGACTAATTTATCCAGGCTATATTTATAGGCTGATCTATTGCATTTATAATACACTTTAATATGGCTTAGAAAGAAAATTATCCCCTAAATATCCATCCCCTAGTTACAACCCCTAACTTTTTTTTTAAATAGCACCATGTAAGTTAGGGATGAATATTTAGGGGATGAATTTTTTCTAAGCCATATGAAAGTGTATTACAAATGGAATAGATCAGCTTTTGTCCCATTCAAAAATCTCTTTTCGTTTAAGAAATATAGCCTGGATTAATTAGTCTGGGACACACAATTAACAAAAATAAACTGATAGATTCTTGGATATTTACGAACCGATTTTATTTTCAAAAAATGTGTTGAATAGACGATAAAAGACCACATCCAAAACTATAAAAAAATATACAGAGTGCTATTAAAAAAATTAAAGTTAGGGGTTGTAACTAAGGGATGAATATTTAGGGGAGGATTTTTGTGTACTCCATATTAAAGTGTATTACAAGTAGAATATATCACTTTTTGTCCCATTCGAAAATCTCTATTCGTTTAAGAGATATAGCGTGGCTAAATTAGTCTGGGACACCCTGTACAATCATTGGCCGACCTTGTCTTCTGTAATATTGTCAAACACTTAAATGTGTAGAGTGCGAATATAGGACTTTTCAACGATTATCACTTGTTTCGAGCTTCTGTCATATGTCGTATATTAATACAAGAATAAAAAACCGCTAAACGCCGTAAAAATGAGTACTTAGCGCATACAATATTCCAGCTACAAAAGATCTGATATGAATATTACGTGGCGCGAAAATGTACTTTAAAATAATGAATAAACATAATGCATTAACTAAATGTCTGTGATATGAATCATAATAGTTACTCAAGGCACAACACTAACTGTTCCCAAAACAAACCCAAACGACTCCTAAAGAGGCTGCGGTTGCATCCCCGAAAATGAGCACCAGGATGGTGCCACCCCATGCCTCCTGTAGGCCCAGGTGCCAATACGAAAATGGAACTGGAACACTCCAATAGCTTGTTCCCAATTTGACATATTCCCATAGTGACTTAACTGTGGCTGTCATAGGGTTTCTCTAGATTTTCAAAGGCTACGACTTCACATATTTCTTTCAAATGGCGGGTGATTTTTATTCCGATTCCATTGATGGTACTTCAATCCTTATTCCAAAAATAATTTGTGGTAACTTTTCACTTTAAAATTGCACTATAGATATTTAATTAAAAGTAATCTAATTTTTTAATTATTAACCCGCCATTTGCCTAACCAATTCGACAGCCAGCAGCCAAGTGTCTTCTCCTTTCTTCCTCGAGTACGACGTCAACCTCTCAGAACACAAAAGAATATTCACCGATACCAACCCAAGAAACTAACAGGTAGTTTTAAGTGTGTTCAGGAATGACGTCATAAAATAAATATTTTTAAAATGCAAAAGAAAATAATAGTTATAAATGGAAATTACGAGCAAATTAGAGAAATTTATTTAAGCGATCAAAAGAAAATAATTATAAAAATAATTAAAGAGTCCAAAAATGATTCTGTAACGTGGCAAACCGTTACAAACAGACATTAAATACTTACATTAAAATTATTTTCACATACATAAAGACGTTGACAATGAACTAAATGTGTTTAATGCCCTTTCAACATGTGTGTAACCTCTTATTAAACGCCGTTCCTTATCGACTGGTAATCTAATAAATATTTTATTGGGGGTTTTAACGGCTGTACTTTAACGCAATGGTACTAAACAACACGTATAGTATTTACTTTTGTTTTCCATACTTTTCAATACTATCCAATTTCCAATACAAAGTAAACAAAATGGTATATAATTTTTATATCAGACAAGAGAAATGCCATTACAAAATATTATGATATTACGCCACAGAAAATTTTAAATTTGTACTTCTAAGTTATTATGAGGTTTTGAGGAGTGAAATTTTGAAAATCTTATTTTTAGACGAAACAACATTATTATATCATAAAACAAAGATGTGCAAGTTCCCTATTCGCCCAAAGGGCCTAGCCGGGTAAAATGATGAAAACTGTCCCCAACTCGATTCGAATTCTATATAGGTCACCGTTTAGCATATATAATAACTACTTTCTGAAATTTTGAGCCACCTAGGTGGTCATGTGATCCATCTAGAGCCTAATTAGGGTGTTTTTGATTTTATTTTTTATCTCAGCCGCATTGAGAACTAGCGAAAAACTTCAAATAAAAAAGTTGTAAGCTTTAAAAGTTCTGTCCAATTTTTTTTTAATTTATGGCGGGAAATTTAAGTTTGAGAACGATTTTAAAATTTTAAATGAGTATAAAAAATAACTAAGACATTCATTTCACGAAAAAAATATATAACGTGTATTTTTACATAATATTTCACCTTAAATTTTTTAAAAATTTTAAAATTGGTGAAACGCACCTTTAAAAATTAAAAACCGCATTTTTTTCGTTTTTTGATACAATTTTATACATATTTTTCAAAAAAGGTAACACCGTCACTGGAATAGGCAAAAAACTGAAAAATAATTGGGTTTTGATTAATAAAATTTTTTTGCAATGCCATCTATTTTCAACATACAGGGCGTTGAAGAAAACAAAATTTTACACATTTTTTACGATTTTGCCGAAACTGCTGGCAACATTGTAATAAAAACTGGCGAGTTATAAGAGGTAGTTGTGCGTTTTTTGACATACAATTAAGAATTTTATTTTTATCATTGGCGCGCATAGGAGTAATGGTCTGAACTTTTTAAAGAAAAAAGATAGTAGCCACTGACATATTTCAAATTAGCAATCGTTTTTGAATTCCTCGTTCAATTTGTGACAAAAAATTTATCTTCCTATTTTTCATACGACGCGCCATTTTTATTCAAAAAATAAAACATCTTAAACCTTACAAAGTATTCGAACTTCTAGTAGTTTCTACATCTACATAAACTCGTACATCCTTTATAAAAACTAATTCGAATACTGATATTTTTTTCAGCAAAACGGAGCGTCCTATGAAAAAATGAGAAGATAGTTTTTTATCGCAAAGTAAACAAGGAATTCAAAAATGATGTTTGAATTCCTTGTTCGTCCTGATGTTTGAATGTTAATTTGAAATATGTCAGTGGCGTACTATCTTTTTTTTGTTTGAAAAGTTCAGACCATTACCCCTATGCGCGCCAAGGATGAATATCAAATCCTCAATTTTATGTCAAAACATGCACAATAACTACCTCTTAAAACCCGTCAAGATTTATTACAATGTTGCCAGTAGTTTCGACAAAATCGTAAAAAATATGTAAAATTTTGTTTTCTTTAACGGTCTGTGTCTTGAAAATGGATGGCGTTACAAAAAAATTTTATTAAGCAAACCCCAATTATTTTTCAGTTTTTTACCTATTCTAGTGACAGTGTTACCTTTTTTGAAAAACTTGTATAAAATTGTATCAAAAAACGAAAAAAAAAACCGAAAAAATGCGGTTTTTTTATTTTTTAAGGTGCGTTTCACCAATTTTAAACATTTGAAAAAATTTAAGGTAAAACGGGATTTTTATACTCATTTAAAGTTTTAAAATCGTTCTAAAATTTAAATTTCCCGCCAAAAATTAAAAAAAAAATCGGTCAGAACTTTTTAAAGCTTACAACTTTTTTATTTAAAGTTTTTCGCTAGTTCTCGATACGGCTGAGATAAAAAATAAAAACATAAAACCCTAATGATGCTCTAGGTGGGTCACATGACCACCTAGGGGGCTAAAAATTTCAAGAAAGTGAGTTTCACTATATATGCTAAACGGTGACCTATATGGAATTCGAATCGAGTTGGGGGCAGTTTTCATCATCTTACCCGGCTAGGCCCTTTGGATGTCTTAGCAAATTTTCAAAAGCTAACAAAGATGACAGGTCAAATAAAAGCAAGTTTGGCAACAATATTGAACTTCTCCTCTTGAGTTATTTTCACTATTATATTTTCCATAAGATATTTCGAAGGCCTAATTTCGCTATGCCGTATTAAATATGTTTCTCTCACTTCCAACCGTGTTAAGTGAATATCTGCTTTAAATTCTTTCCGATAAAGTATACATACGTTAAATACATTAAAATTAAATGATATTCAAGGAAAGAAGTAGACATCAGGATTTATTTTCAACGAATCGAATCTTTAAAAGGAACAATTTAATCTACCTCTAACTATACCACTGTAGGAACTAGTAAATGTGTTGTAAATTATTTTATTCCATATTATAGGTTCACTTTGAGCTGATCGCGTGATTCTTGTTTCGTTACCTGATAAATGAGATAGTATTTCTTTGAAATGTTTATGAAAACCTGTGCCTGTTTCTGAGTTTGTAAAAGTGCTAATTATGAGTAATGATGATGCTTACCTTAAAAATAGGTGTTTAAAACAGTTAGAAAATTATATATTTCCTGTTCTATTTTTATATTGAAAGCCATATCTTTGGTTGATCTCTAACATGATTTTTTAATATAAGCGTGTTGCTGTAGAACATATCGTGCATTTTAGAATTCATTTAATTGAATTTTTAAAATGTAAAACAGAGAACATAATACTAAAAATCCACAAGGAATTCCTGTAGCTGGCTGTATACTCTGAATAAACCTCATTAATGCCAAACACATACTCGTGTTGCGATTTTGACTTTTTCACATATCGTGGTAAATAGTTACCTACTGCTTTTTATTCTTTGCATCACCTTTCAACTGATTTATTATAAAGAACTGTCTTGTGAGCCTCTTCCGGTTGCGGTTTCATTCCACATATAAAAATATACAGAATATTTGTCAAAATCATCAAATATTTAACTTTTAACCACGCAAATGAACCTGAATGCACCTTCACCATATATTCAAATCGATTTTAGGCCCAGATAAAGGGCCTAGTAGAAATATTTCGAGAAAGGTAACTTCTTTTTAACGTAACCTATCAAGTCCCCTTGACGTTGGCGATTAACATGGCGAAATTGGCTGCGTTCACCAGAAATAATCGGTTTAAGTTTCAACTAAACAGCTATGTTGCAGCGCTTTAAAACTAGACAAGGCGAAAACGGCGGGTTCGAAGGGAAAAATATTCCCATGAAATTTTTTTGCATAATCACATTCGCGAGATATCCCAGAAAAAGGTTCAAGAAGTCGCCCACGTGAAAAGTGGGCCAATTTTTTTTTAACAATTTTTTTTTAATCAAATTGCAAGAATCAATATTTTTGGCCCGAACAATTTTTTCTTTAATTTTTTGGACCATTCTGGACAAAAAAGGTCTCTTATAATTTTTCTCTAAAGTTGATCGTTTTCGACTTATAAGCAATTTAAAATTGAAAAAAACGAAAAATGGCGATTTTCAAGGCTTAATAACTCGGTTAAAAGTTATTATTATTAAGTCAATATATGACTAAATTAAAGTTTAAAGCCCCTCCTACAAGATCCTGAAGAAATTTTTGTCATTATTTTATTACTAAGCTGTTATTTTTAAGTAACAATAATAAGCGCCATGCACGTGTGCGGGGCTGTAAATGCTGAGTGCGAGAGAGAAGCCATTCCAGCAGTCCAATTGTGCATCTTACTCGCACTCACATTTACAGCAGCGTCAATACGATGTAACCACTCATTGTTATTAATTAAAAATAACAGTTTAGTAGTAAATTAATGACACTGATTTCTTCAGGATCATGTAACGGAAACTTTAAACTTTGATTTAGTCACTTTCTGACTTTCAAAATAATAATTTTTGATCGAGTTAAGTCTTAAAAATGGCTATTTTCGCGTTTTTCGAATTTTAACTTGCTTATAACTCGAAAAAGATCAACTTTAGAGAAAAATTATAAGAGACCTTTTTTGTCCAGAATGGTCCAAAAAACCTAAAAAAAATTAGTCCGGGCCAAAAATAATGATTTTTACAATTTGATTAAAAAAAAATTGTTAAAAAAAATTGTCCCACTTTTCTCGTGGGCGACTTCTTGAACCTTATTCTGGGATGTGTCACGAATATGATTATGTAAAAATATCTCATGGGAATATTTTTCCCAACGAACCCGCCGTTTCCGCCTTGTCTAAACTACGTTTAGTCTGGTGAATGGTATTTTTCCGTTTGACACTTTAGTTAGTTTTTTTTTGTGTTCCCACCAATCCCACCTGTTCTATGTATGAACCTAACCTAAAACGAGATTCGTTGTTTTTGTTGATTTATTATACTTATCGTTCAACGATAAATTGGACGTATATCTTAAACAAATTTAATTCAAAAATGGATAATATACTATTTACCTTTATTGATGTTTGATAATGAAATGAACAAGAAATAATTTTTGGTGCTACTGGCTGTGCTGGACTTGGCAGAGCAGAACCATTGGACGACCCACCATAAATAAATAATAATTATCACGTAATTATGTTGTTCCTTTACACAGATTTACAATTTCGTGAGCATATACAATTATGTATCTCCTAAGTTTCAATTACTTTATGATTAAAACCATTGTAAAATAAATATTTTCAAATAATCGCGCCATTACAATATATTTCTTAAACACGTTCAATATTGAAGCGATACAAATACTACGTTCAATAAAATGGCGACCGCTTCGTCAACACGTTGAAGTTTAGCCTAAATTGACATGACGTTCACCCGAAAAATCTTAAACAGTTTCAGAGAGCTGACGTAGCGCACTGGTCTGGTGAACGCACCCATTGTCTCTGTCTCGAGCTATTCTAAATAGGTGCTCTGCTTTCTTTATTCCTGTCCATTCCTGGATATTCTTCAACCAAGAGGCCTGCTTTCTACCAATTCCTCTGCGTCCTTAGATTTTATACCCATCATAATAAGTTGAAGAATATTATACCGGTCTCCCCTTACTACGTGTCCAAAATAGGCCATCTTTCTATATTTGATGTTATCAAGCAGTTCGTGGGCAGCATTTGCTCTCTTAAGGACTGCCACATTTGTCAGCATAGCCGTCCATAGTATGTTAAGTATACGTCTGTGCAGCCACATTTCAAAGGCCTCCAAACGATTAGTGGTGGATAATTTTAATATCCATGCTTCGACACCATACAAGAGGACTGACCAAATGTAACATTTAATCATGCGCTTCCGAAGTTGAAGTTGTAAGTTATCATTAGAGAAGAATGACCCCATTTTTAAAAATGTCGTGCGGGCTATCTCAATTGTACATTTTATCTCTTTATGTAGATGTAGTTGTTCAGTATAATGGCAACCAAGATATTTAAAACTGGGTAGGCTCTTTGAATTATGTGACCGTCAACATATAACCGTGAATCTTCATGGGCCAAACGGCTAAATACTATGTATTTTGTTTTTGAACAGTTTATGTTTAGGCCAAACTCTCTTCTCACGGTGTCAATGGCATTTAAAAGGTGTTGTAAGCCATTCATATCATCACTTAAAAATAACTGTATCGTCTACATATCTGATTGTATTTATCAGAATTCCATTAACTTTCACACCCTATTCCAAATTATGCAGCGCTTCCTTAAATATTATA
Organism: Diabrotica virgifera virgifera; assembly: GCF_917563875.1. Lineage (NCBI taxonomy): Eukaryota > Metazoa > Arthropoda > Insecta > Coleoptera > Chrysomelidae > Diabrotica > Diabrotica virgifera. Next base: position 206,952,576 of record NC_065451.1, on the reverse strand, counting down.
TCTGAATATAAATTGAATAACAGTGGGGACAGTATACAACCCTGTCTGACACCTCTTTGTATTTTGCATATTTCTGTTGATTTTCCATTTATGCAGGCTGTCGCTGTTTGACGCCAGTATAATTTTTCTATGATTCGTACATCCTGACTATCAACTCATTTATCCTTTCATATTTTAATTATTAATTAATTTGTGATGTTATACTCGATCAAAGGCCTTCTCATAGTCAATAAATACAGCAAAGACGTCTTTCCTTTGATTTCGGCATTTCTGCAATAATACATTTAGTGCAAAGAGTGCGTCCCGGGTTCCCAGTCCATTTCTGAAGCCAAATTGTGTTTCATCCTGGTCTTCTTCACATTTATCTCTGATTCTACTGTAAATGATACGTAGAAAGATTTTCAAAGTGTGGCTCATAAGGCTCAGAAAGGTAAGAGAATCGTGAAAATTTGAATAAAGGGATTTTGAAGAGTAATCTATAATGAAAATATTTTCATCTATTTCCTACTGCCGGCTATACCAGAAGTTGCTTATAACTTCGTTTTTTTAATGGGACACCCTGTATATTTTTACATTTTTTTATTCTCCTCGATGTCTTCGTTGTTAAAATATAAGGTTTTGTAATGATATACAGGGTAGTTTAAAAGATAATTACGTTTTTTTTTTCTTAATTTCGTAGCAATATTCACACCCTGTAGAATTGTAGTAGTTTGACATCAAACACTCTCTTTATGTTTAAATGATTTTTAATATAATATAATAGTCTACTATTGTAAAGAATTGTTAGTATAGCTAAATTTTTCATTTCAGTATACCGGGTTGGTTGAAACTCGGAATGAGTATTGTCTAAGTTTTCTTAAATGGAACACCCTTATTTTAGTATTGCAATGAAATGATATTTTATGATACTTTTTTATTTCTTAAGCATTCCCTATACCTAACTGCTTTAGTTTGTGAGTTGTTGGTGATTCAAGCCAAATATTAATTGCAACAATAAATACGTGATATTTTATTAGGTTGGCCGTGAAAATATTCAGTCACAAATACTTTTTCGAAAATAAATACATAGTAATCTAGACCGATCCTTAAATTACCAATTATGGTTGAGCCATCAAAATAACTACGTAGTTAAGATTGTTGGTGCGATTAACAATTAAGCACAAATAAAAGCAGTTAAGTATAGGAAATGCTTAAGACATAAAAAAGTACCATAAAATATCATTTCATTACAATACTAAAATACAGGGTGTTCTATTTAAGAAAACTTAGAAAATACTCATTCCGAGTTTCCCGACTCACCCTGTATACTAAAATTCAGCATTTAGCTATAGTAACAATTTTTAACAATAGTAGACTATATCAAAAATCATTTGAACATAAATAGAGTTTTTGATGTCAAATAACTACAATTCTACAAGATGTTAAAGTTGCTACGAAATTAATAAAAAAACGTAATTATTATCTTTTAAACTACCCTATATAACATTACAAAACATAATATTTTCAGAAAAGGCATCGAGGAGAATCCAAAAATATAAAAATATACAGGGTGTATTTGTGTAAAAATATTTTCATTAAATAGATCAATGTTTAAAACTCCTTCATTCCAATTTTCATGATCCTGTTGTCTTTAGTTCTCGAGATATTTCTAATAAGTTGTTTATCTGCCTCACTGTATATTCCAAAAAAAAATTAATTTTATTACTTATAACAACCCTTCAGGCATCAAAGTTCTGCGCATCCCTAATAAACAAAGGACAACACGTAACTAGCTAATTTTCAAAAATAAACTACACTGGTCCTTTGCCCTGCCACTCGCTTTCTGACAGGAAGAGATTTTTCAATGTGAAAAACGTCGAAGCAACCGGCGATACTTGGACGAAAACGAGCGCCAACTGCTTTTTTATTCAAGGCACGTTTTACGCAGATTTAATCCTAATGAAGATGTATGATTCGGTAATAAAATAAATGAAATTGCTTTGAGGCTGACAGTGAAAAAGTGATGATATGCCCGAAGGACACGGCGATATATAAATTTGCGTATGTATGCAGAAATGTTTTTCATCACGTTTCTTATAATATACATTTTGCCTGCGCTCTTTTTTATAACATTTATTCGTCATGCGTCAATTATTTTACTTCAAATTTTAACGATTCAAATAATTTGTTATTTTTTTAATTCCACAAATCGTTGTTTTTTCGAAATACCACTTAAAATCTTAAAAGCGTCGATTGGATAAACAAAATCGAATCAATTATTTTCATTAAAAGAAAGCTGATGCGGCTGGAGATTCAAGGTTTTGTGAATTCAATCGACAGAGAAATTTTAACGGCAAGATCTTCTTACGGTGAATTAAATTCATTCCTGAATTAGAGATGTAGAAAATCCCATCGGTTCGACAATATGTTAGTACAGTGGAACCCCGATAAGTCGGCCCTCGATAACCTGGAACTTCGGCTAACCTAGACCGATTTTTATCAGACAAACATTTCAACAATAAAAGTGTATGTAATATAATATTTGAGAGATAATGGGTATTTGTGTAATTTGAACTACATATACGATAGTAAAAATGACTCATGGCACACGACGTTCATTGTCTTGTTATCGGAAATAACAGGCACCTGCAGTATCCCTTAATTTATTTCAAACTGTCTTAGCATAGTTTAAAAAAGACTAAAAGACTATTAAATTTTTTTTAAACAATGGTCTTAGTCTTCACTGTTATTAGATAACATAACATCGTTGCGATTGAGACCGTATTGTGTGTAGTACAGTCGTATTGTTAGCTTCTGTTCTGTAATCGTTCGTAAATCTATTCAGATTTTGTGTTTCCGTGTTTTTTGTCTACGTAATGGCAGCAAAACGTAAAAATGTTATAGTGACAATGGAAAAGAAACTAGAAGCATTATGTAGGATTGATAAAGGCATAATTTATACGTAATTTAGATGTGTACTGTGCATATATATTTCATGTTATTTCAATTATAACGGAGTTTATCTGTAAGTATACCGTATTTTATTCATTTTTACCATTTTCTCCGGCTAACCCGGATTTTCGATAACCCGGATCGGCCGCGGTCCCGATTAATCCGAGTTAACGAGGTTCCACCATACTGGCCAGTACTTCGCCAGTACAGGCAATTTATGAGATTTTTTGGGATCATAAAGTATCTTTGGCAGTAGTGATGGTTAGTGATAGTAAAGCAGTCAATACAGTTATTCCAGGTAATCAGATATTGGCAAGTTGTTATTCAAAGTTCTATGTAGTTTGTGATAAAAACAGGACAAACTGAACTTTACCGCATGCTGGTCAATGTAAACAAAAAATTGAACTGTCTTTATTCCGATACTTGGACCAAAACGAGCGCCAACTGATTTTTTATTCAAAGCACGTTTTACCCAGATTTAATCCTAATGAAGATGTATGATTCGGTAATAAAGTAAATGAAATTGCTTTGAGGACGACAGTGAAAAAGTGATGATATGCCTGAAGGACACGGCGATATATAAATTTGCGTATGTATGCAGAAATGTTTTTATCACGTTTCTTATACAGGATAGCGATAAAATATGGAAACACGGTAATTTCTCGAAATCTGCTAGAAAGATTTTTATAAATTTTGGTGGATAAGAGTCTCCCAATGCGGCCGATATTATAGTTATAATTACATTGTTGTCAAATCTTCCGTGTTTCTGGAAATTTAATGAATTTTTTTTATTTTAAATAGACCACCCTGTATAATTTTTGCGTTTTGAAGTTCTTAAAAATACTGATTTTTTTCATGTTTTATTCCCTATACCTAAATGCCATAATTTCAAAGGTATTACTAGATTTAATAAAAAAATATTTAAACAAATTATAAAAATCAATTTTTTCGGCCAGGGTAGACATTATTTCAGGTTCTTTGGATCATTGGGAACAAAAAAGGTTTTTTGTAATTTTCTTCTAGTTAATCGTTTCCGAGTTATAAACAATTTAAACGAATATTTAACGATATCTAAATGTAATTTTAAGGAAAAATGGGAATTGCATTGGAAAAAATATTGCTGTAATTGCCCCACACGATACACAGTTACATTCAAATATTCAGACAGTGTTGTGGCATAAAGAGTATGATTTTACAAGGAATGATATTGTGACCATTTGTAGGCTTAAATTGGGACATGCAAGCTTTCCTCAACATTTATATAAAATCGGTGTAGTCAATACCGAACTTTGTGAAAACTGCAATGTGGTGAGCGACTTAGATCACATTTTTATGCTTGCAGTAAATTTGAAATACAAAGACAGGAATTTATTAATATTTTATTATTGGAAAGCTTATACCCCCTTTCAATCTACTCCATTTATGTACTATCATTAAATATGTATCAGGTCTACAAAATTATTCTTAAGTTTATTAAAAAGTGTAACTTAAAACTTTAGTGTAGGTGTTAAGCTCGTTACCTCCGTTATATCGCCAAATACCTTACCTATTTACCTATATTTTCCGTGTCTACCCTTTCTGTCTGTGAGTCACCTTGAATGACCCCTAGGTGCGAAAAGTAATCCTAGTTCCTCTCCCCATCGTAGATTTTCATTTAATTTCCAGAATAATAGTGTAGTTAGTTTAGTTAGAATAGGTTACTCATTTTCTACTGGCTGAATGGGCACTTGAGCCCAAAGGCCAAAAAAAATAATTAAAAACTGAAAAAAAATCGAAAAATGACGATTTTTTAGGTTCAAAAACACAAGTAAAAAATATTATTTTTGAAACTACGAAGTACCTAAATTCAAGTTCAAACCTTATTTTAGGTATCAGCTACCGATAAGTGATTTGGTTTTTTAGTTGTTAATGCAGCCCGATCGCCCGTCCTCTCATATGAGCTTCCTTAACAGTTATTAAAAAGCAATGTTTTAGAATAAAACGTGCCAAAAATTCTTAAAGGGAGCTGATATAAGAAGGTTTGAGCTTGAATTTAGATACTTAATAATTTAAAAAATTATTTTTTTACTTGTGTTTTTGAATCTTGAAAATCACCATTTTTTGAGCTTTTTCAATTTTAAATTGTTTATAACTCGGAAATGATTAACTTTAGAGGAAACTCCCAATGATCTAAAGAACCTAAAATAATGTCTACATGGTCCGAAAAAATTGATTTTTATAATTTGTTTAAATTTTTTTTTATTAAATATAGTAATTTCTCCGAAATTATAGCATTTAGGTATAGGGAGTACAACATGAAAAATAATCAGTTTTTCTTAAGGACTTCAAAACGCAAAAAATATATAGGTTGTTCTATTTGAAATAAGAAACTTCATTAGATTTCCAGAAAAACGGAAGACGTGACAACAGTCTAATTTCCACTATAATATCGGCCGCATAAGAAGATCCTTACCTACCAAAATCTATAAAAATCGTTCTGGCGGTTTTCGATAAATTACCGTGTTTCCATACTTTCTCGCTACACTGTATATTTTGCCTATACCCTCTTTTATATCACTTATTCGTCATACGTTACTTATTTGACTTCAAATTCAATAAAAATATTCAGAATATTGGATAACAAAATATCCAGAAAATGTATTGATTATGTATTTTTAATAGAAAAGAAATCACTTATGTAAAAAAAATAAAATTAGTTAATATAGTGATTTGTCCTGTTCTTCTTCTTCTTCTTCTTCTTCTTCTTCTTCTTCTGCATAAGTAATTTGAGTCAAATGTTACAAATGCGTATTACATATACACAGGTCCGCCGAGAGGGGGTACAGCCGGTACATTTTACCTGGGCCCGGCGATGTAAGGGGTCCGGCGTTTACCAGACCCAAGACGTAATTTTTCCCGTTTTTGTGCTCTTCACTTTATGTGCATAATGCTTTTAGTTAATCCTCAACTATATTTAACATGACCTTTACCTCTATTTTGAAATATAGGGCCTAGTATTGAGGCCACTAATAATTTTAAGCCCGACGCAATATTTCGCTGTGAAATATTTAATATTGTCATAGATTGTATAATAAGCAACTTAACCAGAAGATTTAATGCGGCAATTGAAATTCATTCGCTATTTAACATTTTATGGACATTCTGAGATGAAGATAATGCCAATATTAAGAAAAAAATTGATATATTGCGCGAGTTTTATAAAGAAGACCTTTCTCCAATAGATTTACTAATAAAATTAAACATCCCAAATTGTAATCATTGTTTTCTAACGTCGTTATAGAGCGTCAAGGATATTTTGCACATTACCGGTGGTAGTCGCAAAAGGAAAAAGATCCTTTAGTTTTCTTTCTCGCATAAAAAATGATATGAGAACTACAATGAAACAGGATCGGTTAATTGGCCTAGTAATTTGTGCATTGAGAATGATTTGGCAAAATCGTACGATTTTTCGAAAATAGGCAACTCTGCCAATAAAAAAACTAGAAAAGTACCAGTACCTAGTAATAGAGTGGGGTATGTGCAAAAACGCCAGCGTAGTTCAGACAGAACTGGCCATTATCTCCATAGCTGCAAAAGAGATAACCCGAAAAGATATAATCGGCAAAACTCATTCACCCTCATCACAAGATCCCATTTCCTATCTCCCTAATTCAGGAAAGGTCTCGAATTAATTATTTATTAAACCGGTTGATAAATCTGAACTGATCCAAACAATCAATAGTATCAAAAGCAAATCTTCCTGTAGTACCGATGGACTATCTTTAAAAAAATTTTCAAATCTCCCAGACAGTGTGTTGGGAGTCCTCATCTCTCTAATTAATGATTATTTTGAGAAAGGTAAATTTCCAGAGTGCCTAAAGACGGCCATCATTATTCCTCTTCATAAGGGTGGTGAAAAATCAAATGCCTGTAATTATAGACCTATTGCATTACTACCGGTACTCTCTAAAATTATTGAGAGACTCATAAAAACCCGACTTATGTCCTTTCTCGTTGATAACAATATTTTTATCACAAAATCAGTTCGGCTTTTTAAATAATAAATGTACCACATATGTCATGTTTTCTGTACTACATGAGGTTTATCAAGCATTAAACAATAATCTCCACACTGCCACTGTTTTTTGTGATTATGCCAAAGCTTTTGATTGTGTAAATTACGACATTTTGATAAAAAAATTAGATTTCTATGGAATTCGAGGTATTTCTTCGAACTGGTTTCAATCTTACTTGGATCATCATCCAGCCTCAAAAGTCCACTGCTGAACATAGGCCTCCTCCCCTCGTTTCCAACCCCATCTATCCTGCGCCGCCCTCATCCTTACTTGGATAATAGGAAACAACTCGTTAGAGCAAATGATACAGACTATAGTCTCAAAAATGTTGTATGTACCACAAGGTTCAGTATTGGGTCCTCTACTTTTCATTATCTTTATTATTAACATCACTAGCTTAAAAATCGAGGGAGAAAAGTTTTTCTTTTTGCTGATGATACCAGTATCACTTGGAGCAACTAAAATATCGCAACTCTTCATGCTACTATAACTTTTGATCTACTCACAATAAAATCCTGGTCCGATTCAAATTTACTCTCTTTTAACGTAGATAAAACCGTAGCATAATCCTATAAAGGAGCTCTTCAATCTTTATCTCTTCATAACAACCAGATCAGTATCGTTGATTCTGTAAAGTTTCTTGGTATTTTTTTAGATAGCAACCTTAAATGGTCCCATCATATTGATGTGTTAAGCAACATACTATCCTCAGCTTGCTTTGCAATAGGATCTGTTTCGAAGGATATGAATTTAGCCTCTTCCAAAATATCATATTTTTCTTTGTTCGAGTCCTATCTTCGATATGGTCTCCCTTTTTGGGGTTCTAGTACGGGTGCCCAATCCGATGTTATTTTTAAATTACAAAAAAGAGCAATAAGGTCTCGGTTTGGCCTCAGAAGAACAACACATTGCAGAAGCTACTTCAAAGATCACAGGATTCTAACAATACGTTCTTTATATATTTTAGAAACTGTTTGCTTAATTCGTAAACATCTACATGTCTTTCCAACAAGACCTAGACATGACTATTCCACCAGAAATTCTACCTTTGACATATATTTACCGATCCAGTCCAGTGAGTTAGTAAAAAATCTATATTATATTCTGCAAAAAACTTTACAACCATCTCCCTCTACAACTTAAATCTGCAACATCTTTCCCCAAGTTCCGTAAAATGCCGAAAGCCTATTTATCTGAAAGACCATATTATTCAATAGCAGAGTTTCTTAACCAATAACTAAGAAAGTACAGTATTCTTATTTATAAGTAGAATCTTAATCTATATTTGAGTGTCATATGCAGCAGCTTAACTTAACTTATTAAATTTCTTAAGGTAGTTTGTGTAATTTGCAATTTTTTTTAAATTTTGCAATAGATTGTTACCGGTGTTTGTTTCACTTCATTATATTTTATTTATATTGACGATTTATATCATTTTAGCAAATTGTATATGTTATTGTTCTTATTTATGATTCTTGTAAGCTTTGTCTATAAAATTGTTAAATTTTTCATGACAATAAAGCATATTTCTATTCTATTCTATACACCGCTAACAGGTAACTAATTCAAGCTTTGGATGGTAATAACATCCTGAGATAGGTTGAAGAACACAATGCGAATAAAGACTACATTGTTGAACAACTAGCTAGGAAGGAGACAGGCCTAAGACTCTTACCACCTGGTGATCTTTTTGGTTGGTCAACTACAATAAATGCGGAAATTGACAAATGTCCCTTCCACGTGAAAACCGTGAAAAAGTGGAAAGAAGTGCAAGGGTATAGACTTGTCAGGGTAACTCTAAAGAACCTTGAAAGGTCATAGCTATATCGGCATTTTTTTGTGTTCTCTTGGTTGTTTCTTTAATTTTTTTTATTTTTAGCCTACTTTTATATAAAAAACAGTTATTTTTAGAAGTCTTTAGCAACTTATTAGTATAATATAGTATGTATTAATGGATTAACGTCGAAGGTCGATATGATCAACCAAAAAAGAAGATTTTTTTGGTGATTTTTCTAGTGACTTTCTTGGGTGTAATCTGTCTTATTAGTTTACTCCTGGTTTTAACAAAAAGCATAGCTGCTTTAAACGATTTGATTTATCTAATCAAATAAATGATGAGGTACGTGCAAAGAGCTATCAGACTGAATAAATAGGGCTTTTCATTCACAGTCATTTGTTTCGAGCTTCTGTCATGTGTCACATAATATTAATATATCTACGTCATACGTTATTGATATATACCACTAATACAAACCAAAGACGTATGACGTAGATATATTAATATTATGTGACACATGACAGAAGCTCGAAACAAATGACAATCGATGGAAAGCCCTATTATAATTAATTTGATATTTTATGTCTTTGCTTGCAAGTTTCCAATATAATTTTAAAGTTATTTTACAAATATCTAGAAACTTTTCACAAAGCAATTTCTAAATATACCCGTTAAAATAAAAACGATTTATTTCACAAGCAGCATTATCTGCCATTTAAACGAAAATAACGACGTAATGGAACTGTTTTAGGTTTCCAGAAATTAACTAGACTACTGTAGAGTAAACGTGGCAAATGTTTGATGTTTGCCTTTGAAAATAGCGGATTCACTAGATAGCATCGAACAAACCGTAAAGTAAAGAAAAGTCAAAGAAAACAAGCAAAAAAACACAAACGGCAGAAACAATTGAGAGTTGTTGGTTAAATGGGGATTCAATCGTTAACAAAAGAGAGTGATTGAAGAAAAGCAATCACCGTAATATTGTAGCGTGACTCACGAGATCGTTTTACAGGCCATAGGCGTACAAGATAAGGTGGTAAAAAAGCTTAGTCATTGCGACTAATTAAATGAAGAAACTCTTTTATATTTTTATTGTTTGATATATGACAGCATGTTAAAAAAATAGACTTGTCTATAGTCCGTCCTATGAGAACTACCAAAATTAGCATCAAGACGCAAAGAGGCGAGACAGATGAATCCATTATAAATCATCATCATTCTCTTTGCCTTATCCCTATGCGGGGTCGGCTTCCCTCATTGGGAAATTATAATTAAAATTATAAATAAAGGAGTGAAACAAGGAGATGCCTTATCCACGACACTGTTTAATCTAGCTTTAGAATATTATGTACTACGAAATATAAACAAAGAGAACCTAAGAACAAGAGGTGGACAAATAATCGCCTACGCAGACGACATTGTTAATATTGCAAAGAATAGAAACATAATGAAAGAAATGCTAGAAGAAATAAAAGAGAAAGGGAAGACAATGGGACTTAGATTAAATGAAGAAAAGACAAAAATATTAAGACTAGTAAAAACAGCAATAAAAGAAAAAACCAAAATAGGAAATTCAGAGTGTGAAGATGTAGAACATTTCAAATACCTGGGAGTGACAATAAGCAAAACGGGTGACAGAATACCAGATATAAATGAAAAAATATTGGCAGCGAATAAAGCTTATTTTGCAAATAAAACACTACTTAAAAGCAAAATACTTACTATTAGAACCAAGATCAGAATGTATAACACCATAATTAGACCAATATTATACGCCGCAAAAACAGTGACGATGACTTAAAGAGATGAAGAAAACTTAAGAATAGTGGAGAGAAAGATCATGAGAACCATACTGGGACCAATCAGAACGGAGCAGAATGAATATAGAAGCCGAACAAATGCAGAGATTAGGAAAGTACTGAAAGAAGACATCGTGGCCAAAATAAAGCAATGCAGAGTTATACGGTTAGGTCACATCTAGCAGCAGGAGATGAAGCAGTGACATATGCTATGATAGGATGGAATCCACGAGGAAGAAAAAAAAGAGGAAGACCAAGATCAAAATGGTTGCAAAAAGTTGAAGAAGACTTAAAAAACGCAGGAGTCAGATAATGGCGGGGAAACACTAGAGACAGGAAAAAATGGAGAGAAATCGTTAAGAACATAACATAAGCAAAAGGGACTGATCCTCCCAAGAAATTGGATCTAGAAAGATTTCGCGGCTTAGTCCCATATCGGGGTGTACAGTCATTATAATAGTCCGTCCCACCTTGACTTTACAGTATTAGGAACATAGGCAATGCAGTCTTTATGAGAGTTTTAGCGCGGTAAAACTGGTTTAGGAAGGCAATCTACAATTTTAGGATTCATATGCGTTTAAGTTTATTTGATGTACTATAGTTATTACGCATATGAATCCTAAAATTGCCTTTAGAAAACAGTTTTAATTTATTCTCTCTAATGTTTTATTACAAATTGTTTTTGATAAAATCGGCATCACCGCACTAAAAACCATCATACCCCAGGCTGTGGGTGAAAAAACGTGATAAAATTCAGGAATTTTTGAAACCTATCAGGTGTTGTAAAGGACGATGCCAGGAATAACTTCTACTAAAATGTAACCAAAAATATTGTGCCCTTTTTTTTATTGCGATTTTCATTTGTTAAATTTGCAATTTTTAATGATGTTTAATTTTGCAGTTTAGGATATTGATTTTAGAGAAAAACTTTTTAATAGAAAGTTGTAGTAAATTGAAAAACCTACAATTTGAGGTATGGTAAGTTTAATTTCGTTAATTGGTTATTGCAAAACAGCCTGCGAAAGGTCCAAAATGGCCGTTTCTTACAATTGCATTATTTATTGTACAAATATTTTTTTCTATTTTTTAAAGCTTTAAAATGAAGATCTTTTCATTCCAAACATGAAAAAAATTGTAAAGCGAGATTAACGAATTTGTTGCTTAGATATTATAAATTGTTTATCCCAAGAGGTCAAAAATGTCGAAGGCTATAACTTTTTGAAAAAAGTTGGTGAAACATCCAATCTCCTTCTAAAGAGTTATATTTTCGTATTCTCATGTAAATAGATGCATAAAACATTTTTAAACCTCTAATTTTTTGGTTTGAAAATAAGGGGAAATTTCGTTATAAACATTTAGAGCTGAAGCGGCCCTGTACATCCTATGAGTTTCTAACTTACAGATTATTGTTGCTGAAGACGAAACGAAGATTTATAAAAAAATAAAAAATTTCTACAACCAACTGAAGCCGCGATAATTGTTTTTTTTTTTCTTAAATCGTAGTGCCTTTATTTAAAACAATTAAGAAAGTATTTTACAGTCATTGACTAAAGAAAGACTATATTATCCTAAAATAAAAATTATTATAAAATATAATTACATTTAATTATTAAAAATTATTTTTAAAATCGGTGCTTTTGCAAGCGGCCGAACTTTGCAAATCGCCCGACTCGCTTCAAATCCGTGCGCTCGAAAAATTTTTACGTAACTTGTATTAAATTTTGACAGAAAACAATTTAATAATATTACCATTATAATATACAGTCTATTTACCACTCTATTTGTTTTTCTTGATAAACTTGTATATTATGTGAAATCCAAAACGAATAGTCACTACAAGAAGAAAAAGTTTTATAATGTATATTATAGTAAGAAGTAACATTATTATTATTATAGTTATATAACAATGAAAAAATTAAAAATATAGTTATATATTTCATATATATGTATCATTTTTGTAAAATTATTTCTTCAGAAATGAAACTTCACATATAAAAGGTTATCAAGAAAAACAAATACAGTGGTAAATAGACTGTATATTATAATGGTAATATTATTAAATTGTTTTCTGACAAAATTTAATACAAGTTACGTAAAAAATTTCCGAGCGCGCGGATTTGAAGCGAGCCATTCGGCCGCTCGCAAAAGTACCGATTTTAAAAATAATTTTTAATAATTAAATGTAATTATATTTTATAATAATTTTTATTTTAAGATAATATAAGTCTTTTTTTAGTCAATGACTGTAAAATAATTTCTTAATTGTTATAAATAAAGGCACTACGATTTAAGAAAAAAAACAATTATCTCGGCTTAGTTGGTTGTAGAAATTTTTTATTTTTTTATAAATCTTCGTTCCGTCTTCAGCAACAATAATCTGAAAGTTAGAAACTCATGGGATGTACAGGGCCGCTTCAGCTCTAAATGTTTATAACGAAATTTGCCCCCTTATTTTCAAACCAAAAAATTATCTCGGCTTCAGTTAGTCGTAGAAATTTTTTATTTTTTTATAAATCTTCGTTTCATCTTCAGCAACAATAATCTGAAGTTAAAAACTCATAGGGTGTACAGGGCCGCTTCAGCTATAAATGTTTATAACGAAATTTGCCCCCTTATTTTCAAACCCAAAAATTAGAGGTTTAAAAATGTTTTACGCATTTATTTGCATCAGAATATGAAAATATAACTCTATAGAAGGAGTTATGTTTGGAATAGAAATATCTTTATTTTAAAGCTTTAAAAAATAAAAAAAAATTATTTGTACAATAAATAAAGCAATTGTAAAAAACGGCCATTTTGGACCTTTCGCAGGCTGTTTTGCAATAACCAATTAACAAAATTAAACTTATTATACCTCAAATGTAGGTTTTTTTAATTTACTACAACTTTATATTAAAAAGTTTTTCTCTAAAATCAATATCCTAAGCTGCAAAATTAAAAATCATTAAAAATTGCAAATTTAACAAATGAAAATCGCAATAAAAAAAGCGCACAGTATTTTTGGTTACACTTTAGTAGAAGTTATTCCTGGCATCAACCTTTACAACACCTGATAGGTTTCCAAAATTCCTGAATTATATCCTGAAATCGACCCATTTTTCACCCACAGCCTGAGGTATCATAATTGCATTGTCTATGTTCCTTATACTGTAAAGTCAAGATGGGACGGACTATAAAGATTGTACTAAGTATGATATAGTCTTAAGTATCATGGTATAGTACTAAGTATCATATAGTATAGGCTCTTTTTCTGAATTGGACAATTCCCATAAGAGTATATTTTGTAGAATTAGAAAAAAATGTGAAATACAGAAGTTATTCAATTTCGCAAAAACCACAAATTACCCCCTTTAACGGGATGAAAAGGGGGATTTCCGGGACTACGAGATACATCACGGGATACATTCCTTGATATACCAGAAAAAAAAATAAAACCGGACTTGTGTCCATTTTGCCAGGTTCAGCCTCTGTTTCGTACACTAATATGGATCGATATCAATTGTACATGGCCAAAACCCAATCTAAAATGCACAAGAGATGTAAATGTGTCACCTCAATTCACTCTATCATAAAGTCTGGATGAAATTTAACAATACAGTTGTCGATTACCGTAACGAATCATCCGTCACATTATGTCAAATTGTCTACACCGTATCCATTAGAGCTTCCACACTTCCTGAATTTCATATAATTGAAGAGGCTTTCAACGTAAAACTTTAGGTAGATTTCAATAAATAGCATACAAACTTTTCGATTTTTTTAAAGTATCGCAATCACAAAACACTCGCAGGAACAAAAGAAAAACTACATTATACAGGGTGTTTCACGATGAGTTACATTATACGATGAGACCACAAAAAATAGATTTCCCTAGATTTCCTGAAAATTTAGACATTTCACAACACCTGCCAACAGCGCCCTCCTTAAGAGCTTATGTGTTAGAGAGAGACAGATATTGAATTGTTCCCCAGATTTTGGGAAGATTGTGAAAAATATCGAATGTACCTCTAAAAATAAAAAAATACCAGAAATAAAATACTAAGTCCACACATCTTTCGGATTTGAACAATAAAATCTCCATTTCCCCGCTCGAGAATGATTGAGGTATGCCAGTGGGTAAAGAGCGTCGCTTATCGTTTCTCTTTCTCCTTGAGGCGGCGGCGTCTGGCATCGTTTTTGCCCAATCAATTTAATCCTTCAACTGCGATGGTGGTGAAACTTTAATGAGCTATTTACGTCTAAAAAGTAAAGCTTTCGCTAAATCTCCTGAAAAATTGGGCATTTTACAAGATCTGGCAGCAGCGCCCTCTATAAGAGCCTATGTATTAGAAAGAGACAGAAATTAAATTTTCCCCAGATTCTAGGGAAATTGTGAAAACAATCTAACGTCCATTATGGTAATTTTTGGCGATTTCTGTGGTAGCGGTAGAATGAATTGTGATTGTAGATTGAATTGCGAGGTTATTAGAAAGAGAGTAGCTCAAAAAGTAAATAATGAAGGGTTGAAATCGAATATGACATGACGAAAAAATCAAAGATAGCGTCATGCCAAAGGTGCCTTATTCAGTTAGCGACAAAATGGCTTAACGTGCAGGGATATGCGAGGTAGCATAGGATATAGAACCAATACAATGTATCGAGGTAGTAAAGGGACCACAAAAATAAAATTCCTTTACGGGACCACAAAAAATAGATTTCTTTAGATTTCATGAAAATTTAGAAATTTCAAAACATCTGGCAACAGCGCCCTCCTTAAGAGCTTATGTATTAGAGAGAGACAGCAATTGAATTGTTCCCCAGATTCTGGGGAAATTGTGAAAAAAATCTAATCTACCTCTGAAAATGAAATATAACAGGAATAAAGTTTATTTCCACACATCTTTCGGATTTGAACAATAAAATCTCCATTTCCCCGCTCGAGAATGATTGCGGTATGCCAGTGGGTAAAGAGCGTCGCTTATCGTTTCTCTTTTTAATTGCGGCGGAGGCGTCTAGCATCGTTTTTGCCCAATAAATTTAATCATTCAACTGCGATGGTGGTGAAACTTTAATAAGCTATTTACATCTAAAAAGTAAAGCTTTCGCTAAATCTCCTGAAAAATTGGGCATTTTACAAGATCTGGCAACAGCGCCTTCCATAAGAGTCTATGTATTAGAAAGAGGGAGAAATTAAACTTTCCCCAGATTCTAGGGAAATTGTGAAAACAATCTAATGTCCATTATGGTCGTTTTTGGTGCTATTTGTGGTGGAGGTAGAATGAATTGTGATTGTAGATTTAATTGCGAGGTTATTAGAAAGAGGGTAGCTTAAGAAGTAAATAATGAAGGGTTGAAATCGAATGTGATATGACGAAGAAATCAAAGATAGCGTCATGCCAAAGGGGCCTTATTTAGTTAGCGACAAAATTGCTTAATGTGCAGGGATATGCGAGGTAGTATAGGATATAGAACCAATACAATGTATCGAGGTAGTAAAGGGACCACAAAAATAAAATTCCTTTACAGGACCACAAAAAATAGATTTCCCTAGATTTCCTGAAAATTTAGGCATTCCACAACATCTGGCAACAGCGCCTTCTATAAGAGCCTATGTGTTAGAGCGCGAAAGAAAATCATTTTTCCCAAATTCTGGGGAAATTCTGAAAAAAAAATCGAATCTACTCTAAAAATAAAAAATAACAGAACTAAAGTACTATAAATTCCACACATCTTTCGGATTTGAACAATAAAATCTCCATTTCCCCGCTCGAGAATGATTGCGGTATGCCAGTGGGTAAGGAGCGTCGCTTATCGTTTCTCTTTCCCCTTGAGGCGGCGTCTGGCATCGTTTTTGTCCAATCAATTTAATCATTCAACTGCGATGGTGGTGAAATCTTAATAAGCTAACTACATCTAATAAGTTAAGCTTTCGCTAAATCTCCTGAAAAATGGGCATTTTACAAGATCTGGCAACAGCGTCCTCCATAAGAGCCTATGTATTAGAAAGAGAGAGAAATTCAATTTTCCCCAGATTCTAGGGAAATTGTGAAAACAATCTAAGGTCGATTATGGTTGTTTTTGGCGCTTTTTTTGTGGTGGATGTAGAATGAATTGTGAGTGTAGATTGAATTGCGAGGTTATTAGAAAGAGGGTAGCTCAAGAAGTAAATAATGAAAGGTTGAAATCGAATGTGACATGACGAAAAAATCAAAGATAGCGTCATGCCAAAGGGGCCTTATTTAGTTAGCGACAAAATGGCTTAACGTGCAGGGATATGCGAGGTAGCATAGGATATAGAACCAATACCGAGGAACCAATATAGAACCAATACCAATATCGAGGTAGTAAAGGGACCATAAAAATAAAATTCCTTTACGGGACCACAAAAAATAGATTTCCCTAGATTTCCTGAAAATTTAGACATTTCACAACATCTGCCAACAGCGCCTTTCATAAGAGCCTATGTGTTAGAGCGCGAAAGAAAATCATTTTTCCCAAATTCTAGGGAAATTCTGAAAAAAATCGAATCTACTCTAAAAATAAACAATAACAGAAATAAAGTACTAATTCCATACATTTTTCGGATTTAAACAATAAAATCTCCAATGATTGCGGTATGCCAGTGGGTAAAGACCGTCACTTATCGTTTCTCTTTCTCCTTGCGGCGCGGCGTCTGGCATTGTTTTTGCCCAATCAATTTAATCATTCAACTGCGATGTACTTACTTACTTATTCCTCTTCACTCCATGCGGAGCATAGGGCGTCAACTGTCTGCCTCCATTCTGTCCTATCCTTTGCACTAATCTTTATTTCTGCCCAGGTTTTCCCAATAGCATTAATTTCTTTGTTCACACGTCTTTTCCACGTTTCTACGGGTCTACCTGGTTTTTTCTTGCCATGTGGTGTGTATTCTAGAGCTTGCCTCGCTATGTCTGTATCAGGTCTTCTTAGTGTGTGCCCCATCCAACTCCATTTCCTTTTGCATATTGTCTTAGATATAGGTACCTGGTTAGTTCTTGTCCATTATTCTTGGTTTGATATGCGGTTTGGCCAGTAAATGTTAAGAATCTTCCTTAGGCATTTATTTATAAACACTTGCATCTGTCCGATAAATTTCCTTGACACTTTCCAAGTTTCTGCTCCGTATAATAACACAGTCTTCACGTTGCTGTTGAATAATCTTATCTTGGTTTTACTTGTCATCTGACGTGAAGACCACATTTTCCTTAGCATATTGAATGCGTTTTGAGCTATTCCTATTCTCCGTTTTACGTCCTTCTCCGTCCCTCCTTTGTTGTTCAAAATACTGCCCAAGTAGTTAAATTTCTCTACCGTTTCTAATTCCGTGCCTCCCAGTGATATTCCCATTTCTTTTGGTATATTTGTTTTCATTATCTTAGTTTTTCTGACGTTTATGTTAAGTCCGACCTTCTTCCCTGCCTCTGCTACTTTTTCAGTTTTTCGTTGCATGTGTTGTCTTTTTTCTGTTAAAAGGCATAATATGTCATCTGCAAATTCCAAGTCCTCAAGTTGGTTAAAAACATTCCATCTTATTCCAGTCTTATTACTAGTAGCCTTAGACATGATCCAGTCGATTACTATCAGGAATAAGGTTGGAGAGAGCACACAGCCTTGCCTTACTCCTGTACCAATATCTATTTGTTCTGTTAACTTGCCTTCGTGGACTATGCGTGCTGTGGACCCTTCGTAGAACAGTTTTATAATTCTGATATACTTGGGAGGCATGCCGTATTTCTCTAGCAATTTTGGCGATCTAGAGGTTTTGCGATCTAGACGATCAAACGCTTTCTCGAAGTCTATAAAGTTCACATATAGCTTATTCTGCCACTCTAATGATTGCTCTATAATCGTTCTCATCGTACAAATGTGGTCAATGCAGGATCTTCGTGCCCGGAATCCAGCTTGGTTTTCTCTTATAACTTTATCAAATTCCTTCTTCATTCTTTCAAGCATGATTCGGGTCATTATTTTGCTTGTTGTGCATAGCAGGGTGATCGGCCTCCAATTTTCACATTAGGATGTGTCGCCCTTCTTAGGAATTTTTACAATTAAGCTTTGCGTCCATTCTCTGGGTAGCTCTTCGGTTCTCCAAATTTTATTTAAAAGTGTGTACTCAACTGCTATGTAAAGGACCAGAAAAATAAAATTCCGTTACTGGACCACAAAAAAAATAGATTTCCCTACATCTCCTGAAAAATTAGGCATTTTACAGCATCTGGCAACAGCGCCTTCCATAAGAGCCTATGTGTTAGAGCGCGATAGAACATCATTTTTTCTCAAATTCTATGGAAGTTGTGAAAAGAATCTAATCTACCTCTAAAAATAAAAATAAAAAATAACAGAAATAAAGTACTATTTGCACACATCTTTCGGATTTGAACAATAAAATCTCCATTTACCCGTTCGAGAATGATTGCGGTATGCCAATGGGTAAGGAGCGTCGCTTATCGTTTCTCTTTCCCCTTGAGGCGGCGTCTGGCATCGTTTTTGTCCAATCAATTTAATCATTCAACTGCGATGGTGGTGAAACTTTAATAAGCTATCTACATCTAGAAAGTAAAGCTTTCGCTAAATCTTCTGAAAAATTGGGCAGTTTACAAGATCTGGCAACAGCGCCCTAGATAAGAAAGAGCCTATGTATTAGCAAGAGACAGAAATTCAATTTTCCCCAGATTGTAGGGAAATTGAGAAAACAGTCTAAGGTCCATTATGGTCGTTTTTGGCGCTTTGACGCTTTGGCTGTGGTGAAGGTAAAATGAATTGTAATTGTAGATTGAAATGCGAGGTTATTAGAAAAAGGGTAGCTCAAGAAGTAAATAATGAAAAGTTGAAATCGAATGTGACATGATGAAAAAATCAAAGATAGCGTCATCCAAAGGGACCTTATTCAGTTAGCGACAAAGTGGCTTAGCGTGTAGGAATATGCGAGGTAGCATAGGATATAGAACCAGTACAATGCATCGAGGTAGTAAAGGGACCATAAAAATAATATTCCTTTACTGGACCACAAAAAATACATTTCCCTAGATTTCCTGAAAATTTAGACATTTCACAACATCTGGCAACAGCGCCCTCCATAAGAGCCTATGTATTAGAAAGAGACAGAAATTCAATTTTCCCCAGATTCTAGGATATTTGTGAAAACAATCTAACGTCCATTATGGTCATCTTTGGCGCTTTTTGTGATGGAGATAGAATGAATTGTGATTGCAGATTGATTTGCGAGGTTATTAGCTCAAGAAGTAAGTAATGAAAAGTTGAAATCGAATGTGACATGACGAAAAAATCAAAGATAGCGTCATGCCAAAGGGGCCTTATTTAGTTAGCGACAAAATGGCTTAACGTGCAGGGATATGCGAGGTAGCATAGGATATAGAACCAATACAATGTATCGAGGTAGTAAAGGGACCACAAAAATAAAATTCCTTTACAGGACCACAAAAAATAGATTTCCCTAGATTTCCTGAAAATTTAGGCATTCCACAACATCTGGCAACAGCGCCTTCTATAACAGCCTATGTGTTAGAGCGCGAAAGAAAATCATTTTTCCCAAATTCTGGGGAAATTCTGAAAAAAAAAATCGAATCTACTCTAAAAATAAAAAATAACAGAACTAAAGTACTATAAATTCCACACATCTTTCGGATTTGAACAATAAAATCTCCATTTCCCCGCTCGAGAATGATTGCGGTATGCCAGTGGGTAAAGAGCGTCGCTTATCGTTTCTCTTTCTCCTTGCGGCGGCGGCGTCTGGCATCGTTTTTGCCCAATCAATTTAATCATTCAACTGCGATGGTGGTGAAACTTTAATAAGCCATCTACACCGTATCTATTAAATATTCAATTCCGCCTTATCAGTTCATCACGAGAACTTTTACGACTGTGCTTTAAACGGTTTTCATGCAAATAGTGCACTGGATAATAGTTTCTTGAAAAAAGGTATCACGCTGAAGGAAAAAGTGAAGGAAGTTGATTGAAGTTGGTCATATATGTTATGCTTTTTTTAACAATAATAATTAAAAATCACACACATATGTCATACAGTCATACATCCCAATATTCAATTCACGGTGACAGTTGAGACTGAAGCGTATTTGCCATTCCTTGATATTCTTATTCAGAAACACCCAGCTAACAGTTTTTCCTATTCCATGTACCGAAAACCCACCTATACAAACCGTTACCTCAATGCTCAGTCATATCATCGCCCCGCCCAACTCAATTCAGTTATCAACACTCTTGTTTCCCGTTTCATAATTGTTAGCGATGACAATCACAAACCATCCGATATCAATTCAATAAGGCAATCTTACAAAACGGCTACCACAAAACCCAAATCAATAGGAGCATTCAAAAACATCTAAACCCCATTCCCTCCAAAAAAGAAACATTACCGCCCGATCAACCCAAAATCTTTCTATCTTTTACCAAAGGTGTCACTGACAAGATCAGTAGAACTCTTAACCCTCTAAACATAAAAACCATCTTCACTACTCACTCCAAGTTGTCAAATCTCGCCAGATTCGTAAAAGACCAAATCCCCAATGACGACCATGGTGTCTTCTTCTTCTTTAGGTGCCGTGTCTGTATTCAGACGTTGGCCGTCACATGTTTATAATTTCCTGAAATCTCTCTCTATCGGCTGCTGCGCGAAACAATTCTTCTACTGTGCAGCCACACCATTGTCTAATATTACGCAGCCATGAAAGTTTCTTTCGACCAATCCATCTCTTTCCCTCCACTTTTACTTGTATTATAAGGCGAAGCAGATGGTATTTAGGTCCTCGAATTATAGGGCCGAAGTATTCTGTTTTTCTCCTCTTTATGATGCTTATGAGCAGACGTTCTGAATTCATAGTTTGAAGAACACCTTCATTGGAAGTGTGCGAAACCCACCGATAGCACCACAATTCGAATGCTTCTATTTTGTTTAGCATTGTGATTTTTAACGTCCATGTCTCACAAACACACAATAAGATAGACCACACATAACATTTCAGGACCTTCTTTCGAATAATCATCGACAGGTTTCTGTTACATAAAACTGGTTTCCAGGTCATAAAAGCGTTCTGTGATATTTCGATCCTAGTTATTATCTCTTCATCAGAGTCACAATTTATATTTAACCAGCTGCCAAGGTACTTGAAATGATTCACCCGTTCTAACTTCTCTCCATCAAGAGAAAGCTGACCTTGATCTATATTAATCTTTCCAACCACCATCCAATTTGTTTTTGAAATGTTGATTTTAAGGCCTCTCCGATAACTTGCTTCACTGACTAGATTTAGTAGTGTCTGAAGATCTTGTAAATTTTCAGCAGGAATGGCTGTATCGTCAGCGTATCTAATATTGTTGATTACTTCTCCGCCTAGCCTTTACTCCCTCTTGTCTGTCATCCAAAACCTCCCTAAAGATTTCTTCAGAGTACAGAATAAAAAGGGTGGGTGATAAAACACAACCTTGTCGTACTCCATGTTTTATCGATAGTTTTTCAGTACGACTCTCTCCAATTTAGATAGAGGCTACTTGATTGTAATATAAGTATTTCAGCAGTCTTATATCGTAGTGGTCAAGTCCTGCTGCCTGCAGGCAATCGAAAAGTGTATCATGTTGGACTCAGTCGAATGCCTTCTCGAAATCGATGAAACAAACATAAACGTTCGTTCGGAATTCACAACTTTTTTGTAAGAGAACGCGCAACGCGCATACACAATATACTCTGGGCTAATTAGCAAAATTCATGGAAAAGTTATTTACCAGCAATTTTATTGCTGGAATCGAATTATAAGATCCTCCATATTAATAATATAGGTATGCAAAGTCCGCAGATAGTGTGCTACTTTTATTATAAACAAAATGGCGCCGACTAATCATATTTTTTTCAATTTTTGCTCTATAACTCCGAAGATTTTAACTTTACAACAAATACACCCAAATAAAAATTCACCGCAATTAAATTCTGCATAGAGATATGTTTTTCACGATTTGCTCCGACGAAAATTTTCCTCGGAAAATGCGGGTTTTCCTAACAAAAACTCTAATTTTCAAATAAAGTTTTAGGTAAGTAATTATTCATCAATAATCAAATAACTTAGTGACATCAAAGCTTTCTTGGTATAGATTATAGTTCCAGAAGCCGGTGAAAATTAAACGAATATTTTAGCAACAATTCAATTGTTGAACTTCCGCATTCGTCCGTTCTCCATTCGTTCTCTCCCACTTTCACACCACCGAAAATCTTCCTAAGCACACTCCGTTCCCATCTTTCCAATGCATTTTCTTCTCTCTTATTCAGAACCCAATATTCACTACTATACAGTACTATGGGTTGTACCAACGTACTATATAACCGCAATTTTGCTGTTCTTGAGATAAGACTACTTTTTAAAAGTTTGCCCAATGCTGGAACTGCTCGCCTTTCCTTCGTAATTCTTTTTTCAATTTCTGGAATATCATCTCCTTTCTCTGTTACAGTCACCCCTAAATATTCAAATTGTCTCCACTTTCTCGAAACAATATTAATTTCCATCGTTATCTATTCTAAATTTTAAAACCTGTTCTTCATTTATTCTATCTCCCATTTCGGTACATTTTGTTTTGTGTTCGTTAATTATTGTCAGACCGTACTGCTTAGCTGTTCTTTCAAAAAGGTTAAATACTCTTATCAGTTCTCGTTTTGTTCTTGTTATTAATACTATGTCTTCTGCATATGCATGTACCTGAGTTCTTCTATCCTGGATCGTACCTTGCGTTCTAATCCTGCTTTCCCTGAGTATTGCCTCTAATATACAATTGAAAAAGACAGTTGGTAGAGGGTCTGCCTGCTTTAAACCCCTTCGTACTTTGAACTGTTCTGAGAGGCTATCCTCCAGTTCTACTCGATTTTCTCTTCTCTCCAGTGTCATTTTCACTAGTTTGACCAACTTCTCACGTATTTCAATTAACCGAAGTGCATGATAAAGTCGCTTCCTTACCACTGTATCATATGCCTGCTTGAAGTCTATAAATAGGAGCTTCATGTTTAGCTGTTGTTCCTAGGTACCGTTATATCTTTAGTACGAAAATCTGATCGATGGTAGATCTTCATTTTTCTTAAAACCACCCTGCACACTAACATGTCTGTCTAATTGTTCTCTTATAACCTTGACAAGGACTTTATAAATTACATAAAGCAAAGCGATACTTCTGTAACTTTCACACTGAGATTTGTCTCCCTTCTTAATTATCGAACATATTACAGCCTGACTACATTGTTTCGGCATTTTTTCCTGATCCCATATCATCTTTAGTAGGCTACATATTCTCTTTTCTAATATTTTACTCCCATATTTAATCATCCCTGAAGGGATGTCGTTGATACCCGCACTCGTGTTATTCTTTATGCTTTTTAAAACTTCCATTATTTCCTTGTCTGTCAGAGCCTCCAGACGTCTGGGTGCTCAGGAGACTGGGAACTCAGTAAGGGCTTGGGGACTCTGGGGACTGGGGACTCAGGAAGCCCTGAAGATAATACCAGAGAAGACGTTGAAAGCTCGGCCCTCTGAACATCACCGCGGTTCAACCCGGAAGCCTGGTTAGTGTAATTTTCACACTTTCATATAATAAAATATCCGTAATATTCGCGTTCTCATGGTGATGACATGTGGGCAATAAATTACAACAAAAGTTTTGACAGTTTTGTGGTTTGAAAGAAGTTTGACTTTTTAAATGTCAAAGTTCTAAAAATTGTAGAATAGAAATGTAATGTATTCCAGTGACGAAGAGTTGTAGTTTTTTATTTGTTTATCATAGATAAAAAAATATTGTATGAAACAACGTAATATTGAAATATTGTAAAATTTAATAGCTATTTTTAGAGGAGTAGCTATGCAGCTATATTATACCAACATTTATATAATAAACATAATTTAATTTACCATATCTTGGCAGGTGTTTATTTGGCATAACATCATCATACCCCTTATAATTATTGTATTATATAGGCGTATTAATAGGCTTAGGTGGAAATCAATGCCCTTAATTGCAGTGTTTGATATCAATATTACCTACAGTTGACGGTTATCAATTTAATTAATCTAATTTTCCGTTTTCGAGATTACACATGATCGGAAATAGAGATTCGGGGCTGATGACTCGGCACGTCAGTCTGTTCGCCGTCAGCCTGACATATCTCCACCGTTTGTGTGTATTACCGTATAATCACTTATCAATTAAACTTGATATCTTAAGGGCCGAACATGAAACATGAATTCTAAAGATAATGGACTTTGCTAGTTCCGTAAAATATTCTTGGGGAGTCGATGAATAGTGTATGGGTAGCGTGTTAAATTTCTTACAACGAGTATTGTCCCATTTCATTTGAAATTAAATAAATCAAAAATTACCTTGCATTTTAAACGAAACATTTTAATAAATCGTAGTTTATTTGGATATATTTGGCATAATACAAAGTGGACGAAACTTCTGGAAATTCAGAAAAGTTGGTTGTATGCAATAATGACACAATACAAAAGTTGGTAATTTTTCAAAGCAGATATCAATGTGACATAACTCCAAAATTCTCACTGATACAGTTTGAAAATCCTACTATAGTGGCACAACTCAAAAGTGTCACTATTGCACAGAGACTGGGTACAGAAACAGTTTGACTTACACTGCACAACTAAAAAGTGCCAGTACTACAAGAAACAATTTACCTCAACCGACAACCTGTCATAGCGACACCAGTGACGTCTAGCGGACATTTGTGGAACTATTACTGTGCCAGTGTTACAGGTCAGGAATAAGGCTTTTGCAAGCCATCCGGTGATGTTACGTCAATTTTGTCAATTTTTGAGTTAAGCCACTTTCGCATGCAGCCGACGATGATCGGAAATAGGAGCTGACGACTCGTATCGTCAGTCTGTTCGCCGTCAGCCTGACATATCTCCACTGTTTGTGTGTATTACTGTACAATCACTTATCAATTAAACTTGGGCCTCTTAAGGGCTCTTAACTGTTAAGGGCCACATGAAACATGATTTCTAAAGATATTGAATGGACTTTACTAGTTCTGTAACATATTCTTGGGGAGCCGATGAATAGTGTATTGGTAGCGTATTGAATTTGTTAAAAGGAGTATTCTCCCATTTTATTTGAAATTAAATAGATCAAAAATAATTATACCTTGCATTTTAAAGAGAGGAAAATTTTTATATAAATCTTGGTTTATTTGGTATAATATATACAAAGTGGTCGAAAGAAAAGTCTGGAAACTCAGGAAAGCTAAATGTATGTTATAGTGGCACAACTCAAAAGTGTCAGTATTGCACAGAAACTCGATACTGACACGGTTCGACTTACACTGCACAAGTAAAAAGTACCAGTACCAGTACTCTAAGAAACAATTTACCTCAACACACAGTACGTCATAGCTAAACCAGTGACGTCTAGCAGATATTTGTGCTATTATTGTACAAGTGTTACAGGTCAGAAATAAGGCTTTAGCAGGCCCTTTGGTGATGGTAACTCAAGTTTGGCAATTTTTGAGTTAAGCCACTTTCGCATGCAGCCGACGACATGATCGGAAATAGGAGCTGATGACTCGTCACGTCAGTCTGTTTGCCGTCAGCCTGACATATCTCCACCGTTTGTATGTATTACCGTACAATCACTTATCAATTAAACTTGGGCCTCTTAAGGACTGTTAACTCTTAAGGGCCACATGAAACATGATTTCTAAAGATATTGAATGGACTTTACTAGTTCTGTAACATATTCTTGGGGAGCCGATGAATAGTGTATTGGTAGCGTGTTGAATTTGTTAAAAGGAGTATTCTCCCATTTTATTTGAAATTAAATAGATCAAAAATAATTATACCTTGCATTTTAAAGAGAGGAAAATTTTTATATAAATCTTGGTTTATTTGGTATAATATATACAAAGTGGTCGAAAGAAAAGTCTGGAAACTCAGGAAAGCTAAATGTATGTTATAGTGGCACAACTCAAAAGTGTCAGTATTGCACAGAAACTCGATACTGACACGGTTCGACTTACACTGCACAAGTAAAAAGTACCAGTACCAGTACTCCAAGAAACAATTTACCTCAACCCACAGTACGTCCTAGCTACACCAGTGACGTCTAGAAGACATTTGTGCTATTATTTTGCCAGTGTTACAAGTCAGAAATAAGGCTTTAGCAAGCCCTTTGGTGATGGTGTCACGTTTGCATGCAGCCGAAGACAGGATCGGAAATAGAGATTCGGAGCTGAGACATATCTCCACCGTTCGTGTGTATTACCGTATAATCACTTATCAATTAAACGTGATATCATAAGGGCCGAACATGAAACATGAGTTCTAAAGATAAAGGACATTATCTTTAGAACTTGGGGGAGCCGATGAATAGTGTATGGGTAGCGTGTTGAATTTGTTACAAGGGTATTATCCCATTTCAATTGAAATGAATTATTGATGGATTATTTTACATATTAGTTCATGACCACCTTTTATAACTAACTCATCATCAACATTGTCCAGACCAGGGAATTATGGTTTTTAATTGTTTTTATGGAATTTCTAATTTCTTCTTGGCTTGATAAGGGTATTAGACCTGGATCCTGCGTACCAAAAAAAGTCGATTAATAGCAAGCTGAACATTTGTTAATAGCTTAACGATGTCTAGTCGGACAAATTTTGATGTATGGGAACACTGGAACAGGGGAAGTTTTAATTGTGCAACGTGTTATCCTGACAAGTTTATGATTGTGTGTGAAAACTAGCAGGTTGTTTTTAAGTTTATTCAATAGCAAACTTTATATAATATATGAAAAAAATGTTTATCCGACAAATATGTGGACATTTTAATAAGTCCGACACGTAGAATATGTAACTTGACAAAAATTATGTTGGTGGTAAATATACCAGTGTGATTTTTGCATGAAAGTTTAATGAAAGGGTAACAAATCAATTGGAAGTTCTGTCCGACAAAATAAATGGGACGTTTTCGTAGTCTGACGTTCGAAACCTGTAACTTGTTCCACAATTAAAACTTCTCCTGTTCCAGTGTTCCCATATATCAAAGTTTGTCCGACTAGACACCGTTAAGCTATTAACAAATTTTCAGCTTGCTATTAATAAACTTGTTTTGGTACGCAGGATCCAGGCCTATATTTCTAATTTAACCGTTTGATACTCATGATTTCCATTGTTTCCATTGTTTTTATTGTTTTGATCATTTTCTTCAGTGAAATTTTGGATATTCAGGAGCTTTTCAAAATATTTAGCCAAACAAGTTATGGTGGTGGCCAATATTTGTGAATTCTTTAGTCAGTATTATTGAACTGTTGGAAAATTTAAATATCCACAAGGAAAAACTTTTCCTGTAGTTGGCTGTATATCATATATGTATTACAAAAAACTATTAAAATCCTTTATAACAGGTAGATTTTCAAACATAACAGAACTAGTTTCCTATTGGATGATCAATCATCATCTGTGCTTACGTGATCTAACATGCTAACCACCAAAATAAAATATTATAATGTTTTACCCACATATATTTTTATAATATTTTATTTTGGTGGTTATCATGTTAAATCATGTAAGCACTGATGATGATTGAGCATCCAATCGAAAACTAGTTCTGTGATGTAGCCCTTTTTAGGGATTTTTAAAAATATACATGTTATAAAGGCTTTTAGTCGTTTTTTGTTGGAAAATTTATCACGAAGTCAACAAATCTGGAATGCCGTATTTATAATTTACATCTGATTCAATAAAATTGTGTTTTGACTAGGAAAGTTTTGGGGTAGTTTTGATTTCTTTCATTATATATGATTTTTGGCTGCTGAATCCGAATATGAGTTTTGCGGACAAGATTTCTTGCCGGAACATTGAAAAAATCGCGAAAAAAGCGAAAAATTTCAGCTTTTTTCCGCTTTTTTGCTCAAATCTCGAAAACTATTAACTTTTAGTAAATGGTATGTCAACAGAAATTAAAGTACTTAAAATTATCTACAAACATCACTATTTACTTTTTTTAGACGAACCGTTCGGTCTAAAGTAAAAGTTGAAAATTGCCAATTTTTAACGGTCTTTTACATTCCAAAACTTTATTTTTTATTAGAATGCTGTCATTTGATAAATTTCTCCTACTAGTTTTCTGTACAAATAATAAATGTTAGTTCATAGGTATGGTATGTCTCTTGTGACAGCTTCCATGAGTCCATTCCGTTCTTCTTTTTCTTCAAGTGCCGTCTCCTAATCGGAGGTTGGATATCATCATCACTATCTTTACTCTATCCACCGCTGCTCTAAAGAGTTCTATAGAACTGCATCTAAACCAGTCCCTTAAATTCTATAACCATGACACTCTCCTTCTTCCTATACTCCTTCCGCCTCTTATCTTTCCCTGTATTATCAGTCTTAGCATTTCATATCGCGGTCCCCTCATTACGTGTCCCAGATATTGTAACTTTCTTATTTTTATTGTGTTTATTATTTCGCATTCTTTACCCATTTCTCGCAGTACTTCCGTGTTCGTTTTCCTCTGTGTCCATGCTATTCTAAGCATTCTTCTGTAACACCACATTTCAAATGACTGTAGCTTATTTATGTGTTCTTGCTTTAATGTCCAGCTTTCAAGTCCATATTGTAGTATCGAGAACACGTAGCATCTCAAAGCTCTTGCTCTCAGTTCTAAGCTAAGGTCTTTGTTGCAGAGAACTGTTTTCATTTTTACAAACGCATTTCTTGCTATTTCTATCCTGGTCCTTATTTCTGTTGTTTGATCATTTTTCTCTGAAATCCAGGTTCCTAGGTATTTGTATTTATCAACCCTTTCTATCGGTAAATTTCCCAAATATATGCTTGTTTGTATGTTTGTTTTCTTAGTTATTATCATGTATTTGGTCTTTTTTATATTCATTTTTAGTCCATATTCTTTACAGAAATTGTTTGTTTTGTTCAGTAGTAGTTGGAGTTGTTCAGCAGAGCTTGCTATAATCACGGTGTCATCTGCATATCTTATGTTGTTAATAGGTCTTCCGTTAATTATTATTCCTTCACTTTGAGATAGCAATGCTTCTTCAAAAATGGCTTCACTATATGCATTAAAGAGTAATGGAGACATAATACATCCCTGCCGAACTCCTCTCCTGATTTCAATTTCTGGACTGGGTTCGTTATCTATTACAATTTGTGCTCTTTGATTCCAGTAAAGGTTTGTTATTATTCGTAAGTCCCTTTTGTCTATGTTTTTTGTCTTTAGAATTTGGACTAATTTTTCATGTCTTACTTTGTCAAAAGCCTTCTCAAAATCAACGTAACAAACATGCACATCCACATTCATGTCCATGCATCTTTGAGCTAACACATTAAAAGAAAATAACGCCTCTCTGGTTCCTAGTCCGTTTCTGAACCCAAACTAACTATCATCTATTCCTTCTTCTAGTTTTTTGTTTATACGACCATGCCGGGAATGTCTCTGCTTTTCCCTTAGAGCCACAGAAGATCAGGCACAGATGGAGTCACAGTTTCAGTTGGTGTGAACATTTCCTTCGGATCTGTTATCTTGATTTCTGATAAACCTTGAGGTTTTGTTTTTTTAAATAAATTAGTTGAACAGCTCCCTGACTTCCATAAACCTCCGGCGCGGGTTTCTTTTTTATCCGAGGAATGGATTGCTTAGGAGCTACTGCATGTTTTGGTGCAATACAAGAAATGCCACATGTGACGTGAAAAGTGTGGTATTCGTCGTTTGTATGTACGTTAAAATCAGCTTTATCGTACACCTTCTGTGCAAGGCACGGCAGGCCAATTTTCTGTGGATCGCCTGCGAATGCTGACACTTCCAGGCGAACAGCTTCTGTATAGGATGAACAAAACCCCAAAGAGGAAACTACATGGTGAGACCAAATATCTGGGCCTTACTGCCGCTACAAGACTTTGAGCAAGCGCGTTGCTTATCTGGAAGTGTCAGCAAACGCAGGCGATCCGCAGAAAATTGACCAGCCGTGCTTTACACAACAGGTGTACGAAAACGCTGATTTTAACCCTTTCTATGCCAGGCCTTAATTTGCATGTTGGTCCCTCAATTCCAAAGGTTTTTTCATGCTTAGAGTCCCATTGACTTATATATACGTCGCATATAAATAAACAAATAAATGACCAAAACATGTTTTTTAATGAGTTATTTTAACCACCTTAAACGTTTTCTTTTCAAAAGTACTCATCAGAGAGCAAAACCAACTTGAAAAATGTAACTAACTTAAAAAAAATAATGTAATGTAAAATAACATTAAAAGTTTTCTTTTGTGTGGTACTCCTCAAAACATGACAATACGCAAAGGCCGACTCCGCATCTTGCACACATGTATCTCGATTCGCTTCTTTTTTTTTCTGGTCTTTCCCGTGGCTACAACCGCTTCACCTTCTAGTAGCTACCTATAAGCGTTGCCACCAGTGCTACAATATAGCATATATCTAAAATATGTGAACAAATATATACGGCAATAGGTCCGCATTACCTGTCTTAGGTGCCAACAGTTTAATTCTTTGGGAACAATAATCTAACATTTTCGGACATATTTCTACGGCATTGGGACACCAATGAGTTTAAAATTTTATAAGCAACGCATATTTTCGGCTTTGGTAAACCTTGAATGTATATATACGGCGGCTGGGAATGCAGACCCACTTTTTCAAAAACATATATATGCAGCGTTGGGACAGAAAGAGTTAACGTACATACAATCGACGGATACCACACTTTTTACGTCATGGGTGGCATTTCTTGTATTGCACCAAAACATGCAATAGCTCCTAACCAATCCATTCCTCGGCTAAAAACTAAACCCGCAGCTGAGGTTTATGGAAGTCAGAGAGCAGTTCAACTAATACATTGTGAAAGCACAAAACCTCAAGGTTTATCAGAAATCAAGATCCGAAGGGAATGTTCACACCAACTGAAACTGTGACTCCATATGTGCCTGATCTTCTGTGACTCTAAGGGAACAGCAGAGACATTCTCGGTATTTTAGGATGGAATGGATTCATGGAAGCTTGTGAGAAGAGACATACCATATTTATATTATGAAATAACATTTATTATTTGTACAGAAAACTAAGAGAAATGTATCAAATGACAGCATTCTAATAAAAACTAAAGTTTTGCAATGTAAAAAGTGGGTTTTGCCGAGGCCATTAAAAATTGGCAATTTTCAACTTGCACTTTAGACCGAACGGTTCGTCTGAAAAAAAAGTAAATAGTGATATTTGTAGATAATTTTAAGTACTTTAATTTCTATTAACAGACCATTTACTAGAAGTTAATAGTTTTCGAGATTTGAGCAAAAAACCGGAAAAAAGCTGAAATTTTTCGATTTTTTCGCAATTTTTTCAATGTTCCGGCAAGAAATTTTGTCCGCAAACCTCATATTCCGGATTCAGCAGCCCAAAATCCATATATAATGAAAGAAATCAGAACTACCCCATAACTTTCCCACTAGGGAGCTCGTAGAGCACAAATTGACTGAATCAATCATTATATTTACAGTGGAACCCCGATAAGTCGGCCCCCGATAACCCGGAAGTCCGGCTAACCCGGACCGATTTTCATCAGACAAAAATTTAACAAATAAACAATTTAACAATTTTATCAAATAAAAATGTATGTAGGCCAAATAATATTTCAGAGATAATGTGTATTTGTGTAATTTGAACACATAAGTACAATAGTATTATAAAAATGATTCATGCACACGGCGGCAGCCAGAGCGACCGTCTCAGCTTATCGGAAAGAACAGACACCTGTCTGTATTCCTTTTTCTTTATTTATGTCAAACTGTCTTAGCATTGTTTAAAAAAGACGTGACTATTTAAAAATTCTTGTATTGTGTGTAGTACAGCCTATTAATCACTTCCGTTCTGTAATGTAATCGTGCTTCAGATTGTGTTTGCTTTGTCTACGTAATGGTAACAAAACGTAAAAATGTTGCAGTGACAATGGAAAAGAAACTAGAAACATTAGGTAGGATTGATAAAGACGAATCTTTAAAATAAATTTATTGCAGCATCATAATATGATATTATGCTACCATAGGTCTGGATCCCGCGTATGAAAAAAAGTTGATTAATAGCAAGCTAAAAATTTATTAATAGCTTAAGGGTGTCTAGTCGGATAAACTTTGATATATGAGAACACTGGAACAGGGGCAATTTTAATTGTGGAACAGGTCAAAAATTTGGAACGGTCAGAACACGAAAATGGCACATTTGTTTTGTCCGACAGAACAGACATAAACTCTCCGAACAGAGATTAAACTCTCATGCAAAAATCAGACTGCTATTTATCACCTGTCATAATTCCTGTCATTTGACATATTCTACATGTTCCACTCATTAAAACGCCAATTTGGTGATAAATAGCAGTCTGATTTTTGCATGAGAGTTTAATCTCTGTTCGGAGAGTTTAAGTCTGTTCTGTCGGAAAAAATACATGTGCCGTTTTCGTGGTCTGACCGTTCCAAATTTTTAACCTGTTCCACAGTTAAAACTTCCCCTGTTCCAGTGTTCCCATATATTAATGTTTGTCCCACTAGACACCCTTAAGCTAATAACAAATTTTCAGCTTGCTATTTATCAATTTTTTTTGTACGCAGGATCCAGACCTACCATATTATGGTGTCGGTACATCTCTACAGTATGACTGAGTTTTTTACCAAGAAATGAACAAAACTCTATACACTCTATACAACTATACGTAATTTAGATGTGTACTGTGCATATGTGTTTCATGTTTTTGTAATTGTAATGGAGGTTATTTATTAATTTTTACTATATTCTCCGGCTAACCCGGATTTTCGATAACCCGGATCGGCCGCGGTCCCGATTAATCCGAGTTATCGAGGTTCCACTGTACTTCACAAACTGTGTTACTTTAATTGAATTTTTAGAGGATTTTATTGACACACCCGTATATTAAACTGTTTTTCCCCGAGAAATAGTTAGACTGGTGTTGCGGTCGACTCATAAATCATTTGTCTGCGAAAACAATTAAATAAGCTTCATATTGAAGGTTTCGCTATGTTCTGAGTTCGCAGACAGGATAGAAAATAGATTGTTTTCTGAATGTGATGAAAACCAAATTTCTCCGTAATGACAAAAGGTAAGAACGGAATTATCGAAGTGGAACTTCAAAGACATTCGATATTTACAAAAACTTGGGGAAATCCCTTAATTTTGCTTCAGTTGTCTTCAACAAGAGGCTGCGACACAGAGTTTCTGTATTCTCGAAATGTTCGCCCGCAGTACTTAAAAACAATTTTTTGATCTTTTTAGTATTTTGCAACTGCAACAAGGGCTAAAGAAAAGTAGTATACACGATGTCCGAAAACGAAATTTGTAAGTAAGTAATCTGTACTTATCTTCTTCTAAAAGTGCCTATCTTCTGGAGATGTTGGCGACCACATTGACCCATCTTATTCTATTTACGGCAGCTCGAAATAGATCCGTTGACGTTAGACCAGTCCACTTCCTAAGATTGGCCAGCCAGGATATACGTCTACGTCCAGGGCCTCTCCTGCCCTCAATCTTGCCTTGTAGAATCAACTGCAGCAGTCGGTATTTTTCATTACGCATAATGTGGCCGAAGTAAGCCAATTTGCTGTTCTTTACGGTGTTAATTATTTCTTTGTCTTTTCCTAGCCTCTGGAGAATAGTTATATTAGTTGTGTGGTGTATATATGAGACCCTCAACATACGTCGGTAGCACCACATTTCAAACGCCTCTAACCGTTTTATGGCATCTTCTGTCAGGCTCCAGCTTTCAACTCCGTATAGGAGGACACTAAAGACGTAACATCTAAGAATTCTTATGCGTATATTGATACTTAAAGACAAGTTGCAGAGAATTTTTGTAAGACTTTTAAAAGAGCTTCTGGCTTTTTCAATACGAGTTTTTATTTCGTAGCTATGATCCCAAGTATCCTTAATGTTGCAGCCCAGGTAGCATATTTTCTGTACTCTCTCTAGAGGTGTATTGTTTACTGTAATTTAGGCGTTTATGTTGGTGTTTTTACTAATGATCATTATTTTTGTCTTCTTACAGTTTAGTTTTAGGCCATATTTGTTACATGCTTCTACAACATTATCCATGATCCTTTGGAGCCCCTGCGCACTATCCGCCAGCAATACTGTATCGTCTGCATATCTAATATTATTTATAAGTTATCCATTTACTGCAATACCATCTTCTGATTCGTCCAAGGCCTCTCTAAAAATGTTTTCAGAGTATATGTTAAATAATGTTGGTGACAGTATGCAACCCTGTCTGACTCCTTTTTTAACCGTGAAGATTTCGGACAGTTCATTTTCGAATCGAACTGTTGCTTTTTGTTGGAAATATAAGTTTGAAACGAGCATTATATCCTTACCATCGAGTCCTGATGTTTTTAGGATATCGATTAGTTTTCCATGTGGGACTTTATCAAATGCCTTCTCGAAATCTATGAAACATGTATACACATCTCCAATTGACATCCCTGGCTCTCTGTATTAGAACTTGCAAGCTGAAAAGTGCTTCCCTCGTTCCGAGTCCTGATCTGAATCCAAATTGAACTTCACTCAGCTGTTCTTCGAATTTGGTGTATATGCGCGAGTGAATGATAGTAAGGAATACTTTAAGTACATGGCTCATCAAACTAATTAATCTATGTTTTTCACATTTTCTAGCGTTGGCTTTTTTGGGAAGTGGAATGAATATTGATAGTAGTCAGTTTTTTGGTAAGTAACCAGCCTCGTGTATGTTGTTGAATAACTTCGTAAGAGCTGTAATTTGTTATGCCTCTAATAGCTTTAAAATTTCACCATGCACCTCATCAGGTTCTGGTGATTTCCCATCTTTAATCCGCTTAATGGCCATAGTTACTTCTTCGTTTGTTACTTCTGGGCCATAGGGATTGTCTATTTCATACGGACTTCGTGCAGCATCTTCGAATAATTCTTGCATTATATTCTTTCCATCTTCTTAATTTATCTTCAATTGTAGTCAAAATTTGACCTCCGACGTCTACGACTATGCCTATATTGCGTTGTTTTCTGATGTTCTGTACTTCTTTAATCTTTTTGTGCATATGGAAATCGTCATGTTTGCGTTGTAGTGTTTCAATTTCTGTACATTTCTCCATCAGTCATGCTTCTTTTGCCCCTTTTATTTCTCTTAGTATACTCTTATGCAACTTTTTGTATTCATTGTCATTTCTACCTTTTAATTTCCTTCGCTCTTCCATCATCTGCAATATTTTATCTGTCATCCATTCTTGTTTCTTTTCTCTTTTTGATTTAAGATATTCATGCGAAAGTGTGTTGATAGATGTCTTCATTTCGTTCCATTGTTCTTCTACGTCACTAGGAGCGTCTTCAACTATTTTCGCAAAATTCTTATTAATCTCTGTTTTTACTTTTTCCTGGATGCTATTTTCTTTCAGTAGTTTTATATCTTTCTTGGGTCTTATTTTCTTTTGAATTATTTTGAGTCGTATGTTGATATTTGCAACTAACAGACTATGATCTGAGAAGACATCAGCGCCTGGATATGTTTTTGTTGAGATGACAGAATTTCTAAACCTTTTGCTTATGTTAATAAAATCAATTTGGCTCATAATTTTTGGCTACATAATCTGTACTTATACTCTGGGCTAATTAGCAAAATTCATGGAAAAGTTATTTACCAGCAATTTTATTGCTGAAATCGAATTATAAGATCCTATATATTAATAATATAGGTATGCAAAGTCCGCAAATAGTGTGCTTATTTTTTGTTAATAAAATGGCGCAGACAAATCGTATTTTTTTCAATTATTGCTCTATAACTCCAAAGATTTTAACTTTACAACAAAAACACTGAAATAAAAATTCACCGCAATTAAATTCTGCATAGAGATATGTTTTTCCCGGTTTGCTCCGACGAAAATTTTCCTCGGAAAATGCGGGTTTTCCCAACAAAATCTCTAATTTTCAAATAAAGTTTTAGGTAAGTAATTATTAATCAATAATTAAATACCTTAGTGACATCAAAGCTTTCTTGGTATAGGTTGTAATTCCAGAAGCCGGTGAAAATTAAACGAATATTTTAGCAACAATTCAATTGTAAATTACCAATTTACGATCGCAATAAAAAGCAAAATAATCATAATACATTGATCAAACTTATCAATATTATAAAGATGACATGCTTATTTAATATTTTATCGACAAAATATAAATTTTTCGTTTTTTTTTGCATAATCTTTAAATTTTGAAAGAAATAGTTATAAAAAGCTGGTTTAATTAGTGAAGTACAAAGAAAGGTTATTTACCAGCAATTTTTTTGCTGGAATTGAATATTATGATCCTATAATATATTATATTAATAACATAGGTATGCAAAGTCCGCAGATAGTGTGCTACTTTTCTTATTAACAAAAGGGTGCCCCCAAATCGTGTTTTTTTTTCCAATTATTGGTCTATAACTCCGAAGATTTTAACTTTACACCAAAAACACTCAAATAAAAATTCGCCCCAATTTAATTCTACATAGAGGCATGTTTTTTCCGATTTGCTCCGACGAAAAGTTTCCTCTGAAAATGTGGGTTTTCCCAACAAAATCACGAATTTTCAAATAAATTTTTTGGGTAAGTAATTATTTATCAATAATTAAATAACTTGGTGAAATAAAAGCTTTCTTGGTATAGATTATAGCTGCAGAAGCCGGTGAAAATTAAACGAATATTCTAGCAACAATTCAATTGTTAATTAAAAATTTACAGTCACAATAACAACCAAAATAATCATGAGACATTGATCAAACTTAGAAAGATTATAAAGATGTGATACCTATTTAATATTTTGTCAACAAAATATAAATTTTTCATTTTTTTGCATAATCTTTAAATGTTTAAAAAATAGTTATAAACAAATTACCATTTCTCACAAATTGTTTATTATATTATAATTTAAAAAATACTTAAAATGCGTATTTCAAAGGTTTTGAAAGTGAATGCTTTAAAAAATTTTCCAACCATTTGCAAAAAAGTTATGGAACAGCAAAATAAACATACGATTATTCCGTTGTTTATAATTTGCTTTATTTGTTTCAAAGCTTAAAAGTGAGCTTATGGTACAAACTAATTACTCTAAAAAAATATCAAATATTAGTTCAATGGTTATAATATAATTTTTGCTGTTTCATAACTTTTTTGCAAATGGCTGCAAATAAGTTCTAAAACATTCATTTTAAAGATCTTTGAAATACGCATTTTACCTAT
Organism: Diabrotica virgifera virgifera; assembly: GCF_917563875.1. NCBI lineage: Eukaryota > Metazoa > Arthropoda > Insecta > Coleoptera > Chrysomelidae > Diabrotica > Diabrotica virgifera. Next base: position 206,914,728 of record NC_065451.1, on the reverse strand, counting down.
TTTTTAAAATTAGAATATCATAAAAACTTTCTGAGAAACGTTAATTTGTTTGTAACTATTTTTTTTAACATTTAAAGATTATTCAAAAAAATTGAAAATTTATATTTTGTCGACAAAATATTAAATAGGCATCTCATCTTTAATAGATTTCAAAGTTTGAACAGTGTATCATAATTATTTTGGTTATTATTGCGACCGTAAATTATTAAATAACAATTGAATTGTTGCTAAAATATTTGTTTAATTTTGACCGGCTTCTGAAACTATAATCTAAACCAAGAAAGCTTTTATGTCACCGAGTTATTTAATTATTGGTAGATAATTACTTATCTAAAACTTTATTTGAAATTTAATGATTTTGTTGGGAAAACCCGAATTTTCCGAGGAAACTTTTCGTCGGAGCAGATCGGGAAAACATGTCTTTATGAAGAATTTAATTTCGGTGAATTTTTATTAGGGTGCTTTTCGTGTAAAGTTAAAATGTTCGAAGTTATGGAGCAAAAATTGAAAAAAACACGATTTGGGGGCGCCATTTTGTTAATAAAAAAAGTAGCACACTATCTGCGGACTTTGCTTACCTATATTATTAATATATATAATCATAAGCTTCGATTCCAGCAATAAAATTGCTGGTAAATAACTTTTCCCAAAAATGGCCTATTCTCCGATAATCAGCCCAGATTATTAGTGCCGTTTTTCATTATGTGTCCGAGATATTCTAACTTTCTAATTTTAATCGTGTACATCACCTCTCTTTCTTTTCCTATGCTTCGTAGTACCGTCTCGTTGGTTATCTTGTCCGTCCATGATATCTTCGCCTGTATTGGCACATCTCGAAGGCTTCAAGTTTTTTCTCCATCGCTTCAGTGAGTGTCCAGGATTCAACTCCGTAGTACAATATTGAGAAGATATAGTATCGTAGGAGCCTTACTTTTATCTCCAGATTAAAGTTGTGGCTTTTAAAGAGTTTGGTCATGTTGTTGAATGCACTCCTAGCCTTCTCTATTCTACATTTTATTTCTTGTGAGTGATCCCATTGTTCGTTTAGCTACTATTACTATTGTTCCAAGATAGGTATACTGTTTTACTAGGTTCACTGGTGTATTCTGTATTCCTGATAAGCAGTTGGACGTTTCTAATTTTATTTTTGCTGATGATCATAAATTTAGTTTTTGATTTAGATAAACCAGTCTTATATATTGTTATATAATTTTTATGGGAAAAATTTAGAGAATTCAATTTATGTCCAAGACCACAAGATCGTAAATTTTTATCGCCCTGTATATGGCCAAATTTGTAAATAATATAATTTAGTCGTAAGCAGTGTTTCGTGGAAAGTGGAAAACTTTAGTGGTAAAGATTCTACGAACGGACTTAACAATTCAAAACAATGGAACTAGAATAGAATAGAATAGAAATATGCTTTATTGTCACTGAAAATGTTTACAATTTTATTTACAAAGCTTACATACAGTCAAAAGGAAACATAACTAAATTACGATCGGTTTTAGAAAGTGGATGTATTCGCGGCTGGAGTGAACAATAGAAAGTTTCTAAATGGTTTCCTCGAAAGCAACGACGGTAAACACATTTATTTAGTTTTAGAGTAGAGGGTTTTTCTAGGATATAAGAAAAAAGTTAATTTTAATATCTCCTGGAAATTTGACAAGGCAGAAAATTTGTATACAACACTATTTGTTCTTAAGAGATGAAAGTAGGGAGGTAATGCTGAGAGAATGCTTGTGATTGGCGAGAGAGACCGATGGAGGGAGAATAAAGTGGTTGAGTCTGAGTTTGATGAGGGAAAATATTCACTGTGTAATTAAGATCTGAAGAGATCAGTCCAGTTTGAAAAGTAGTGATTTTGTGTAAAGTGGTTAATTTGGTGGCCGTGTAAGCAGATTCCTGTTGAGACGAAATCGTGATTGAGTCGAGAAGTAAAATCTCCTCGTGTCCGAGTAGATTCCAGTTTCTGTCTGGAACGAGTAGCCGGTTTGTATCAATTTTGCACAAGATATCGAGCTGAGAGAAAAAATCTTGGAATTATAAAGATTGATATTGTTTGTATCGAGTCAGAGACTAAATTAAGGAGAGATTTCGAGCGAGTGCTGTTTGTTTTGTTTGGGAAACAGTTTGGACAAGAAGGACAGTTGCAGCATCCGAGGAGCACGTGTGGGAGAAACGAGGAAACACAATCCATGAGAAGAAGTTAAGAAGATAGATAAGGTTAGTCAGATTATTTGTGAAAAGAGAGAGTTGTTTGATATTACATACCATATTTGTTTTTTGTCAATTTAACGGTTTTACAGCATAATTTATTCATTCATCAATTCATAGAGGACATAAGTAATCTATTTAAAAGGTGAAAATTAATTTTTTTATATATATAATAATAAGAACAGTCCACAGAATCATTCAAATAAAATTTTGTTAAAAGAAATAGTGTAGGAAACAGAGGTTGAACCTTGCAAAATGGACACAAGTCCGGTTTTTTTTTTTCTGGCATATCAAGGGGTGCTTATTATAAGACTAACTTTTTCTGAAAAAATTTCGCCCCGGAATCCCCCTTTTCACCCCTTTAAAGGGGGTAATTTATGGTTTTTGCAGAACGTAGCCCTTCCTGTACCTTTTACAAAAAATTTCTTTTATAGAAATATGAAGAGGACTATATTTTCTACGATCTATTTCCAACAGCATCTCTCTATCGTCCACCGTTTAGCAAGGGTGGCGCCCCAAAGTTGACAAGTTTTTAAAAAAGATGTTTTTAAAAAATATATATTTTTCCTTAACTGTAACGGAAATTAAAAAGAAATGCTGCGGAGATTATTCACAAATAGATGATTGTTTTTTTGGTATAGGCTTCACTTAAGGGTAATTGCCCTTTTTTTAATTACAGGGTGTTACATTTTAAAAAACCCCTTTTTATACCATCTGAACCGTTTATGCTAGAGTAAAAAGACTTTCAGCAATTACCCATGTACTGGTGTTATTTACAAATTTGTATAATGCACCCCCATTTTTCCCCGGAGCCACCCAAAAAAAAGAAGAATTAATAAATAAAGCGATTTTCTTGGAATCCTTCACACACAATGCCCTTCATTAATATGCTTCATATATCATTTTGTGCAAGTTATTATTACCCATGCATGGACACTAAAAGCGATTTCCTAGTGCAACCCCTGTAGCCAAAAACAATAAATAAAATGGGGGGTTGAAATTTTTTTTTGTTTTTTGCTTTTTGATCCATATGGGCATATGCTTCATCAATAGTGCTTTTCGAAAATGTATATGGTTATTGCAACATCCCTGCGCAAACCACCCCTATCCTTGAAAATATACTGCAGAAACTACCCCTATACCTTATCCAGCATGTTTTTACGATTTTCTCATTACCTATTCATTTTTTTTAAACAAAACTTATACAAGGTTAAAGACCACTATTTACTCTAAAAATTAGGTCCTATTCATTTTTTTCGTTTAAGCAACCGTTACGGCACAGTCGCGCCGTAAACCTCATATATGCTTTGACGGGCTCCAGTTTTTGTTTATTTTTTCGTCATCTGTTTGTTTTATTGATAAAGTACTTATGTAAAATAAAACAACACAGTGTAACCTACAAATCATGACATATGCACATTTTACATTCTTTGCTCCCCAAAGCTACAGTGGTGGCCCAAAATAAATTTTTTCATATTTTCGCCACCTACACGCATTTTATTGCGTTAATGCTACCTTAATAGCACAATATTCACCCCTAAGTGGTCACTAAGCAGTGGCGGCTCCAGGGAGGGGTGATGGGGGCGATCACCCCCACCCCTCTCAAACCAAGTGATATTATATTTGAAGATTATAAAAATATTCATTTATTTTTATAGAAATACTTATATTATATTAATATTATTTTTATAAGAATGACTTTTTATGCTTTAGCGACAGTGGCGGATCCAGCATCGTTAAGAGGGGGGTGCCAATTGGTTAAATTTCTATAAAATAAATGAATATTTTTATAATCTTTGAATATAATATCACTTGGTTTGAGAGGGGGGCGGAGGTGATCACTCCCATCACCCCTCCCTGGATCCGCCACTGCGTAGCGACCACCTAAGGGTAAATATTGTGCTGTTAAGGTAGCATTAATGCAATAAAATGCATGTAGGTGGCGAAAATATGCAAAAATTTATTTTGGGCCACCACTGTGGCTTTGGGGAGCAAAGAATGTAAAATGTGCATAAGTCATAATTTGTAGGTTACACTGTGTTGTTTTATTTTGCATAAGTACTTTATCAATAAAACGAACAGATGACGAAAAAAAAAACTGGAGCCCGCCAAAGCATATATGAGGTTTACGGCGCCACTGTGCCGTAACGGTTGCTTATACGAAAAAATGAATAAGACATAATTTTTAGAGTAAATAGTGGTCTTTAACCTTGTATAAGTTTTGTTTAAAAAGAATACATAGGTAATGAGAAAATCGTAAAAACATGCTCGCCAAGGGATAGGGGTAGTTTCTGCAGTATATTTTCAAGGATGTTTTCGCAGAGATGTTGCAATAACCATATATATTTTTGAAAAGCACTATTGATGAAGCATATTCCCATATGGATCAAAAGGCAAAAAACAAAAAAAAAATTTCAACCCCACATTTTATTTATTTTTTTTTGCTTCAGGGGTTGCACTAGGAAATTGATTTTGATGTCGATGCATGGGTAATAATAACGTCCACAAAATGATGTATGAAGCATATTAATAAAGGGCATTGTGTGTGAAGGATTCCAAGAAAATCAATTTATTTAATAATTCTTCTCTTTTTTTGGGGTGGTTCCGGGGAAAAAATTGGGGTGCATTATACAAATTTGTAAATAGCACCAGTACATGGGTAATTGCTGAAAGTATTTTTACTCTAGCATAAACGGTTCAGATGGTATAAAAAGAGGTTTTTTAAAATGTAACACCCTGTCATTAAAAAAAGGGCAATTACCCTTAAGTAAAACCTATACCAAAAAATCAGTCAATTGTTTGTGAATAATGTCCGCAGGATTTCTTCTTAATTTCCGTTACAGTTAGGGAAAAATATATATTTTTTAAAACATCTTTTTTAAAAACTTGTCAACTTTAGGGCGCCACCCCCGCTAACGGTGGATGATAGAGAGATGGTGTTGGAAATAAAGCGTAGAAAATATAGTCCTCTTCATATTTCTATAAAAGAAATTTTTTGTAAAAGTTACAGGAAGGGCTACGTTCCGCAAAAACCACAAATTACCCCCTTTAAAGGGGTGAAAAGGGAGATTCCGGGGCGAAATTTTTTCAGAAAAAGTTAGTCTTATAATAAGCACCCCTTGATATACCAGAAAAAAATAAAACCGGACTTGTGTCCATTTTGCAAGGTTCAACCTTTGTTTCCTACACTAAAAAGGAGATAGTAGAATTACAGACTATTTTTAGGAGATAAAATATTTTTACGAGAGAACAAAGTTTTAGCATACATTTTGAATCTTATATTTATGGTATAGTATATGAATAAATAATATTTATAAAATTTATATGATTGTGAGCATATTTATGTTCCTTGTTTTGTCCTGGATAAAGCAAGCAACGAGAAATACTAGAAGCCACAAACTAAAGGTGATATATTAAAATTAATTAGCCCTGAGAACATTTTTTATTGGAAAGATTTATTAAATTTTGGTTTTGTTTCCATGAGTAACAATTAAAATAATTAATTAATTGAATTGATAAGATGCTGATCAATCTCATAACTGAGAGAAAATATAGAGCATAACAGTATATATGATGAATATTCGTACGAAGGTCCTAAAATGTTATGTGTAGTGTATCTTATTGTATGGTTGTGAGACATGGACCACAATGCTAAACAAATTAGAAGCATTCCAATTGTGCTATCGACGAATCCTAAAGATATCGTGGGTTTCGCACACTTCCAAGGAAGATGTTCTTCAAATACCTGCAATGAATTCAAAACGCCTGCTCACAACCATCATAAAGAGAAGAGAAACAGAATACTTCGGCCATATAATTAGAGGAGATAAATACCATCTACTTCGCCTTCGCCATCAAGGAAAAGTGGAGGGAAAGAGATGGATTGGTCGAAAGAAACTTTCATGGTTGCGTAAAATTAGACAATGGTGTGATTCCGCAGAAGAAGGATTATTTCGCGCAGCAGCCGATAGAGAAGATTTCAGGAATTTGTAAACATGATGACGGCACCTACAGAAGAATAGAAGAAGAAGACCCTACGTAAATGGCTTAACCAACAATATAATTAAGTTGCTGGGTGGGAATCCTAAAATCAAAATAGCTACAACAGAATATGCAATTAAAGCTTGTTTTCAAAGCTTAAAGACCAGACACCGCTTCTAAATCAGAGTTATCTCATTTATCAACTTTTTTGTCTCGAATATGATAGTATATGAAGCACTTAAACACTGGAGAAGATTTTTTTCAGGGATAGGAATTCAACTTGACGACGATGCAACATTGTATACTATCCATTTTGAGGATTACCAAGATGTAGTAGCAGCAGATAAGGAAGATTTAGAATTTATGACGAGACGGTTATTTCAAACATAAGAAGAGTGGGGCCTTTCTGCAAATAGAAACAAAACGCACTACTTATGCATCGGGAATGAAGTAGAAGATCTAATAGTTAACGAACATGAAACAATCAGGAACTGTGAGAAATATATTTATATATTTGGGAACAGCAATCAACAAGAGTCCAACAAGCAAGCCATTTTAGGAGTCCGTGTATGGAGAAGAGCAGCCACAGACAAGCTAGGGTGGAGGCAAAAAATAAAGGAGGCCAAGGCTCAATTTGGGCTGTAGTGCCGTAGAAGAAGAATCAACAAGAGTGGGCGTACCGAAAAGAGATAGAGCAAAGGATCGTGAAAGGAAAAATGGTGATTGGATACCTAAACCCGATGCTATGGTCAAAATAACTATCTAATCAAAGAAAACATCTCATCTTTAACTCCATTTTTAAAAGTAAGTATAGTGCTCTATGGACGCGAAACATAGCAATTTACTAAATCCCTGGAATGAGGCCTACTTGCATTGGAAATGGATTTCTGGAGCAGATCAGCTAGAAAATCAAGGCTTGAAAATGGGAGTCGAGTCAACCATCATAGACGAAATTCAAAGGAGACAACTGATCTGGTACGGTCATGTAGAAAGAATGGACACCGCCAGGCTGCCAACACAAATTTTAAAATGGACGCCAAGGGAAAGACAAAGAGAGGAAAGCCAAAACAATAATGGCTAGACGGCATTCAGAAGGCAATGTCGGAAAGGAATCTTCACCCTGGCGAATGGAACGAACGACGAAGCTGGAAACTGGGAACCGGAAGGCAAAGAACTCTATAAATCACCGGAAAAAATAATAAAATGTGATAGTATGTAGGGCAAACATTGCAGTAGGTAAAACAAAGGATAATGCAGCACAAAAGTGACTGAAAAACAGAGAAAAATTCTTGTTCAGCAGCATTGCAGACTGCAATGCTACTGGCAGAGAAGACGGAAAAATTTTCTTCCGCCCCGGGCAGCCGACACTCACGCTACGTCGCTGATTGCAGTAGCATCCAAATGGGTCTAATTAAATAAAAATAATGTCAAACATAAGTTAAAAGAAGAGAATCATACAAGCACACATTATTTATTAGTAATGAAACTCTAGAAAAATAGCATATTTGCAATTTAAAATTCAAGAACGAATATAATAGCCCTATATAAATGGAATATAGAGTGCAGTAAAGTTCACTGGAGATCAGTCCGCATACAATGAAATACTGGGTCGGCAGTGCAACAACAATACCAGCAGCGTGAGTTGTGAGTTTGACTTCTTAAATTTTTATGAAAATGTGTAACGGGGATGAATGGCTGCTCCCCAAAATTTAATGCCAGCGGAGCTGTTTGTTATATTTATAGATTTATATCGTTACGTGCTGTGTTCCGGCCGGTGCTTATCAAATATTTAGGGATTGTTGTGGCTGATCCATTAATGGAGAATAAGTAACGCTATTAACACAAATAGGTATTAAACTTGCGGACACTGGAGCTTATACTGAGCGATTAATTTCGTTCAATATCAACAATTTTAAATTATATTTTTGAAAAATTTATCCTAGTTTTAGTACAAGAGTGCTCTAATAACCAGAAAAATAATTTTATATTTTCTGTATTTTTATAATTAAGTATTTTCTATGGGAAATAAGCCACAATTTTATTAAAAAATGAATTTATTAACGTTTCGAAGCCCAAATCGGCTTTCATTGTCAAAATACAAAATACTATTAAAATAAACAAAAATGTTGTTGCTAAGTAAAAAAAATCTTCTAATAATTTATTTAATCTGACTCATTTATATTGGCAATTCAGACGTATATTATACTAGAAGTTGCGTTCCTGGGACGACTTTACTAAAAGATAGTTCATTCGATTACATGAAATCAATCCCAACTCAAGAATATCCGTCGCAAAAAAATCATAGCATGTGATCTGTCTTTAAAAAGACAACCAAATGCAAGATGACAGTAAAATTCTCGCGTTAGAGATTCCATAGTAAATCACGAGGGAAAACCAGGAAAAAACCTCGTGATACTATCCCGACATCGTAAGTATTTGGTCTTACATTTAATTTACATTCAAAAAATTAATACCAAATTCTGACTTTAATATGTTTAAATTATAAATAATATTAATAATACATAGATATACAATAAGTAATACTAAAATATAAAATTTGTACTAACTCGATATGTTATTGACTTACTAATCGTGGTATTTTCTTTCTATTGACTTCCTCTTTCAGTATGGGTAACCACATCCTACTACATTCTACCGAGGAATTTGCGACACAATTGGTTTCATTTAGCATAATTAGAGCCGCTTCTTTGATTTTTCTCTTTTTACTATCTGATTCTTTCAGGACTATACTTGAATCTCTCCACTGAACTCTATGTTCATTATATCATGCGTGTTGACATATTTGAGATCTATCAAATTCTCTATTTTTAATATAAGACTGATGTTCACTTATTCTAACGTTTAATGGTCTTGATGTTTCACCTAAATAAAATTGTTCGCATTCACAAGGTATTTTATAAATGCAATTCTTTGTTCTTTCTTGTTCATTGTTAGGTTTAGTTTTAGATAGAATAGATCTCAATGTGTTTGTTGTTTTGAATGTTGAATTTATTTCCTATTGTTTTAAGTTTCTCGGATAGTCCTTTTATATATGGTATTGTTATTTTCCTCGTATTATTTCTTGTGAATGTTGTAGGATCCCGTTCTAAGTTGTTCTGTTCCATTCGATCCAATCTTGTCAATTCCTTATTTATAAACGATAAAGGATAATCATATTTTAATAAAACAGAAACGTTAATAAATTCATTTTTTAGTAAAATTGTGGCTTATTTCCCATAGAAAATACTTAATCTAATTTTTTGGCATATATATCATACTAGCGATGTCATCCGTCTGGGCGTGATGACGCAATCGATGATTTTTTAAATGGGATAAGGGTCGTGTGGTAGCTCATTTGAAAGGAGGTTCAATTCTCTATTCAGTATTAACACTATTATTTATAGGTACAGGGTGGCCAAAAGAATGTCTATAATTTATTTAACTCAAAATTAATTTTACTGCTGTCAGAAAATATAAAAAAATGTTTATTTGCAAACTCATCATTGTTATTTGCTTAAATTAAATGTTCAAACTGCAAGGAGGCAGGTGGGAGACCGAAAAATACTGTTCTATAATGTATTTTGTTGTGTAGTACTGTAGTAGTAAGTTTCCCAAACCCAACCTTAGACAAGTATAAGGAAACTGCCACCAGAGAATTTTCCTAAATGTTTTGTTAGTGTCATAACATTTTCCTATTGTCGAATTTGCAAATTGTAAATTAAATGGGATGTTTATTAAAAAAAAGTTTGATTATAACGCAAGTTATCTTTTCTGAAATATATTTCAACTTTTCTATTTGACTCTTTACTTATTTCTTTGTTTCTTAAAACACATATATTTTACTCGTAAAATCTCTGGTGATGTCCTGTTCTTTCACGTTTTATGATTTCACTGTTGTTCTTTTTATTCTGGAGCACTTTTAATCCAAAAAATTTGCCTTTTTCCATCTCCTGCTTTAGCAAACACAGCCTTATCTCAGCTGTCAGTCGTCTTGTTATCCTTCAAAAATGAAGCGTAGCACTAGTCTGGCAGCCTTCTTAGATAAAAAGCGTTCGTATTTGTTTTGTCGGGCTTTAAAAGCTCGCGCGTATGCGGCGCAAGCTCAGTTTATGTCCCGCAAATATTCTACCTGTCTCGAGACTATCATTCGCTCTATCGGAACTCGCGACAGTCGACAGTGCGCTTTTGGACTTCGGAAAAGCCTCGTGCCGGTTTCCACGAAGTTGCGGAAGGAAAACTTTCCGGAAAGTCAGTGAAGCACGACTTTTTGCGAGCGAAAGTTGGCGGAACTTGAAAAAATGTTGGTGTGTGTTTAGTTTGTGTGTACCGAACTGAGATGTAAGTTGTTTAAGCGATGAATTTTATGAGATTTTAGCACTTTATTGATAGATATTGAACAGGAAAAATAAATGCGGTAATCAATCACATAGTCAATTAAACTTATAAAATATACTTAAACATTTTACGCATGAATTTTATACTGAGATATTTCTACAACCGTGTCTTGAATTTTTTTCTGTTAGTTTAAACAAGTTGATAAAAACATTAAATAAATACTTTATTTTCTTTTAGACAAACATAACCTGTGTATAATAACTGGCACTGGCGTTAAGTAAATAAAAGAAACAAATAAATAAACGCATAAACACACTAACAAGAAAAATAGCCCAGTAAATGAACGGGAAATACGGCGATACCGTGTAATTTTCATGGGCAACTTCGAATTGCATGAAAATTTGGATTTAGTTTCTACTTACCCTCCACTAATCAAGTTACGCTCAAAATAAAGTTGTACCTTTTTTTTGGTAAAAAATCATAAAAACCTCACGGTGTTTAGCTCCCCAAATAAAATTATTCGTTACTGCTTTACAAACAATTTACTTTACTTGTCTATTTTTATAAGATCTGTCAGTTTCACCGGTTTAAAGTGCTTATTTTTGAAAGGGTTATAGTTGAAAGAACTTGAACGAGTCACTAAACACGAGTGTATGTAAACTTTGAATAGCCATACCAATTTTTGTCTTACAGAAAAAAAATTAAACAAGCATATTTTTAACAGCAAAACCTACATTTTTTTACTCTTTGAGATTTTCGTGTCACTAATACTTTTAAAGTTATTTTGAAAAAAGGAATTTTTTTTTAAATTTTAAGAAAAAATTTTTTTACTATAAAACCAAATTTTTTCATAAATAGGCACTCGAAAACCGTCAAATTTACAGATAATATAAATAATATACATACATTTAAAGTAAATGGTAAAGCGGTAACGATTAATGGTGCTAGGTAGGGTGCTAAATAGAGGGAGATTTTCACATTTTTTTTTACCAAAAAAGCTGGGCTAACTTTTTTTTTCAGCGTAACTCCTTTATTTTTAATGCTAAAACTTTTGTAAAAAAAACAAAAATAAAGCTTTTTTTAAACACTTTAAAAAATTTTAGTAAGTTTTTCCCGAAAGTTTCTTAATTTTTCGGTGATTTCACGTTGAAATATTCGAGTTGGAATTAGACGAATGAGAAAGTATTTTTCATGTGCTACAACTTTGCTTTTACTCAGTTTGTAGACTTTACTGGTTCACCATTTTTTTACTTTTTTTATAGGCTACACTTTTGCTAAGAATATTTTTTTCGATAAAATATTTACTTTTAAAAGTTATTTGCAAACAACCGTCTGAAGACGTAGTGTTTTTGTCGAAAAATAAACATTTTCAATCGCAAATAACTCAAAAAGTATTGACTTACGTAAAAATTTCTATTTAACAAAAGCTTCGTAGAATTAGTCAATTTATCCATTTCCGGACTCACTTTAAACGCTCTTTCTTTCACCCCCGAGAAGGGGTGAGAATCACCCCACAAGCAAAAGCAACCAACGGCACGAATTCAACTTTGAAGTGGAGGGTAAGTAGAACCTAAATCAAAATTTTCATGCAATTTGGAGTTGCCCCTGAAAATTACACTCCAAAACGGTCATTTATTGGGCTTAAAGAGCAGAATTTAAAATTGAAGAAATTTTTACAACTGAATAAAAAATGTGTACAATCAAAAGTTGTATTAAATTTCATTTAATAGTCTAGGGTCGTGTCCGATTGAGGTCCATGAAATTTTACAACTGATATTTATGTAGTTTTATTCGCTGTATCCGAATCTTTATGATAATCCAAATTTTTAGTCGGGAATTTGTCATCAACAATTTAATTGTGTAGACGCTTATAACTAATAAACTAGAAAAAGATATACTTACCCTTTTTTCATATCACGTTTTGTTGCTTTTAAAAACCAAACCAAACAAACTTTGAAATATTAAAATCGGTCCATTAGAAGCTGAGATATTGCAAATGTATTATTAAGAAATACCATATTACAGTAAAACCTCCGTTAACCAAAACAATTGAGAGTGAAGTCGTTTCGGATAACAAGAATTTCGGTTAAAAACAACATTGTATTTTGGATTCTTCTTGTATCAAATAACATAGTATTGGCGAGATATAGCTGCAAAACATTGTTGTCAAAGGAAAACACAAAAGAAAATAGAAGATTTAAAAAAAAACACTGTTAAAGATGTTATTTTCCTTAATTTTATTGCTTTCTTGAAATTTACTTTTTATTGATGAAATTATTGAAAATGTCAGCCATTTCGGATAAACGATGTTTCGGTTAAACAGGTTTCGGTTAACGGAGGTTTTACTCAGAGGCGGCTTTACCTATTGTGCAGGGTGTGCGGTGCACACGGGCGCCGGCATGTTAGGGGCGCCGAGCGCCAAAAAGCGGGTCCTTTACTTTTTTTCAACATAAAATAGGCTTTAAAACGATGAATGAAAAATTACATTGGCAATTAGGCGCGATTTATAGATTGCCGCCCGCCCGTCTGTCCGTCCAACGCTCCAATGGACAATCTTTTGATTCATTTGAAGACATATCGACAATGATTTCGAAATAGGTTGTGGAACCTATAAAGGTCAAATTGCTTGGGACTTGCCGGGCATTTTCAAAGGCGTTTGTACACGTGCCGCGGGGTAATTTTGCGAAATAAGCGTTGACGGAAGGGATTATGTATTATATTTAAGTTAACATGTAAATATAGAGTAAAGCGGCTTTTCTTTTGATTAAAATTATTTAAAAGGAAGATTTTCTTTTATTACTACCACAATTATTGCGACTTTCAGCAGAGTCAGAGCTTCTCAAAAATTATCCGTATTAACAATTTGTTGATGGTTTTTTTTAGTAATACTGAAAATACGTAGTTCATCGTAGATTAGATTCGAGTAGCTTCTTCTGACGCTGTGAATACCTATTGGCTCCCTACATCATTTATATTGCACTATTTGCATCTGGATTTTTGTGTACATTATAAGCGTACATAACACTCTCTGTACACTATTCCATTTTGACTGCGCGTCTACCAAATAGTCCTCGGGCCCACATATAAAATTATTATTTATGACCACACCGTCGAAATTTTTTGTACTTGTTATTTGGGTGGGGTCGGACAAATTTGGAGCTTGGCGCATTATGGTAGTGGGGCGTTTGTCTGTCAAGCTGTCACGAAGTTGTCAATTTTATGCAAGAAAAAAATGTATAACCACATTGGTCACTTTATTTTAATCAATGGTTTTTATCATATAAACAGCGAAAACAATTTTGTCGGACAAAAATATTAGGCCATATGAGGCGTCGGACACGCTAAATATGTAAAATTTATGAAAATAATAAATATATTACCACATGGCTATTTTTAACAGAATCCACCATAAAAAATTTTTACAATACCTTGTCGGACAATTTTCACGGGGCTTATGCGCAGTCGGATGCGCCGAAGATGTCAATTTCGTGGAATTTTTTATTTACAACCATTTTTCCGACAAAAATAGGAGGTTATAAGTAATTATATTCTAACTCAAAAATCTAAGTGTCCGACAAAAATATTGGAGCAAATCGACACTCGGACAAAAAGTTTAATTTTTATTAGTAAACTATACTTTTAAACTATGCTAGATTCTTGCATCTTATCTTCATAACCATTTTTCCGACAAAAGAAGTAGGTTACAAGTAATTATATTCTTAAACTAAAAATGTAATTGTGTGACAAAAATGTTATGAAAACGAACAAAAAACTTAATTCTTAAGTACAACATTTAAAAGAGCGTGACATAGAGTTGTACACAAAATTTTCCAAAAAATTTTCCGACAAGAGGGAAAATTTTGGAAAAATTTTGATCTGAAAATGTGTGTACATACTCCTTGAACAATGACGAACATCGTTCTGTAGTTTCTTTTCTCGAATTTACAAAAAAAATTTCCGACAAGAGGGAAAATTTCGGAAAATTTTTTGAAAATTTTGGACCCATTATTTTTGGATTGTGTTTGTTACATTGTGTTAAAGTTAGTCATGTGATAATAAATTTATTATTTTCATAAATTGACATTTAATTTAGCGTGTCCGACGCGT